>NC_066617.1:108907699-109222204 GCF_025201925.1 Gopherus flavomarginatus | reverse complement strand
GCAGCATGACAGTCTCCTGAGCAGGGGTGGCATATTAGTAATCCCAGAGACAGCCCTGAGAAGAGCCTGCAATTACCAGAGCAGACCCTGTTGCTATCACAGGGCCCGGATCAGGCTATGTGACTGGACCAACTACAGCATATTCTGGGTCCATATTCAGTGGATCTGTCTGGGGATGGCCTTGGGGAGTGGCTCACAGATGAGACAGAAGCACAACAAGCTCCAGAGCCCGGTTTGTTAAAACTTCCATATATGTATTTATTTCTTTTTGGTGGTTGGTATTAAGAATGGGAGGATTTTCCAGATTATGACCAATACAATTATTATTACATGCAAGGGGCTTCCATTGAAGATGAAAGCCATGTCATCCCCTTGGCCACCACCAGGCCCAACACCATGTGGGATCAGTATGGATTCCAGGACAAGGGGGAGGGGAATAAACAAGCAGTCAGCATTAACTTTTGACTAATTAAACACTTACCCCAGTCCCTCTAACAAAGGTATTTGCTTTATCAAGCTTTGATTCCTATTTGTGCATGTACAATTCTGTTGATAACTTGTCCACACCAGAATGTTCTCTGAACACTGCTGATGTGTTGTGGGCTGCCTATTTTACCAGTCCAAATTGCAGTGTAGATGCATTTAGTGCCAGGATGTCAGTGCCAGTCTGGTCTGCACAGGATTGCAGGCTGGTTGTAAAGGGGCTGTAATGCACTCCATCCTACATCAGCGTCTTACTGATTTTGCCACAAATTTTCCTTCATTCCTGGTGTCGCAGAGTGTCCCTTCCCCCCCCTCCCCCGAGTACTGCTGCCTGGCTTGTTCTTGTGGTGTCCTAGCTGCAAACACACAGAGGCAATTTCCCTTTCACCATGTGTGCTTCTAATCTTCAGTTTCCAAGCATAACAGAAGGAACTACAGATATACAGCAAGAAGAGACTTCTACACAGCTTTTTCTCTGCTCCCTGGCTCCGTCCCCCGAGCCTTGCTTTTCTCCCAGTTGCTCCCAAATATATCCTCCCAATTACTGAGCAATTGCTTCATTAGCCCAGCAACTCTCACCCAGTAATCCCCAACAGAAACCAGTTAACTAATTTCAATTAAGCCTGTAACCTTCCCAGTGCTGCAGCAGCCACAGTGACCAGGGAGAGCTTGGTGGTTTGAGCATTGGCCTGCTAAACCCAGGGTTGTGAGCTCAATCTTTGAGGGGGCCACTTAAGGATCTGGGGCAAAAATCAGTACTTGGTCCTGCTACTGAAGGCAGGGGGTTGGACTCAATGACCTTTCAAGGTCCCTTCCAGTTCTAGGAGATAGGTATATCTCCACTTATTATTATTTATTATAATACCCTGTCACACCTGGCTAGTAATGCATGTTGACTTCACATGGAGTAGGAACTCTAGGCAGCTGGTTAAATTCCAGGGCAGTGCAAAATTATTATGGTTGCCTCTGTAGGTGTGAGTACCCTTCCATTTGTAGGTGTGTTGGTCAGTCACCAGATGTGGAAAAATCTCCTTAGCATAGATGGATGACTTTCCTCCACTAGCATGGAAATGAAGTTTTTGCTTCCACTCAGACTCCTAGGAGGTTAGTGTCTTTGAAGGCTTGTCCTGCCTGAAAGGATAGTGAAACTGAAGCAAGTAACAGGTTCCTTCATAGGAAACCCACCCTCTACCATGGGGAAAAATTACTGAAATTTACAAATAATTATTTGATTTTCTGATGTTAATCTTACCATAATGTCTCTTCGCTTGGGCTGTAGCTTGCTAGAGCTTCTGAACAGGCCAGCAAAATAATAAATAAAACTAAATGATACTTTTTATCGTTCTGTGACCTTGTTATGATGCAGCCCCTATGAAAGGATAGAAGTCATGGTCAGACAATATGCTCTTTCATTTTCCTGGGTAGGCTTACAGTCTTTCAGGGGATGCTGCAGTTGTGAAGCAGTCAAAACACACACACACACTTTGCACAGCTCTTTTTTTATTAAATCTTGTAGAGCATGGGAGAATGCAGATAATACAAAACAATAACCACATGACACTGCAATATCCCTCACTTTCTAGCTCATTCTTTGCTTGTAAATCCTTGTGGAACCATCTGGGTGCAGGGAGGCAGTGTGTCATTAGAGGAAGTTTTGAAACAAATTGATAAATTAAACAGTAATAAGTCACTAGGAACAGATAGTATTCACCAAAGAGTTGTAAAGGAACTCAAATGGGAAATTGTAGAACTACTAACTGTGGTATGTAACCTACCATTTAAATCAGCTTCTGTACCAGACAACTAGAGGATAGCTAATGTGCAATTTTTAAAAAAAGGCTCCAGAGGAGATCCTGGCAACTAAAGGCTGATAAGCCTAACTTCAGTATCAGGCAAATTGGTTGAAACTATAGTAAAGAACAGAATTATCAGACACATAGATGAACACGATTTGTTGGGGAAGAGTCAACATGGTTTCTTAAAGGGAAACCATGACTCACCAATCTACTAGAATTCTTTGATGGGTCAACAGGCATATGGACAAGGGTGATCCAGTGGATATAGTGTACTTAGATTTTCAGAAAGCCTTTGACAAAGTCCCTCACCAAAGACTCTTAAGCTAAGTAAACTGTTATGGGATAAGAGGGAAGGTGCTCTCATGGATTGGTAACTGGTTAAACGGGTAGGAATAAATGCTCAGTCTTCAACATGGAAAGAAGTAAATGGTGGTGTCTCCCAGAGGTCTGTACTGGGACCAGTACTATTCAACATATTCATAAATGATCTTAAAAGGGGATAAAAAAAGAGGTGGTAAAATTTGCAGATGACACAAAAACTACTCAAGATAGTTAAGTCCAAAGCAAACTGTGAAGAGTTACGAAGGGATCTCACAAAACTGGGTGGCTGAGCAACAAAGTGGGAGATGAAATTCAATGTTGATAAATGCAAAGTAATGTATATTGGAAATCATAATCCCAGCTATACATATAAAATGATACGGTCTAAATAAGCTGTTACCACTCAAGAAAGAGATCCTGGAGTTGTGGATAATTCTCTGAAAACATCCACTCAGTATGCAGTGGCAGACAAAAAAGCTACCAGAATGTTGGGAATCCTTAGGAAAGGGATAGGTAATAAGACAAAAAATATCATATTCCCTCTATATAAATTCATGGTAAGTCCATAACTTGAATATTGTGTGCAGATGTGGTCGCCCTATCTCAAAAAAGATATTGGAATTGGAAAAGGTACAGAAAAGGGCAATAAAAATGATGAGGGGTATGGAACAGCTTCCGTATGAGGAGAGATTAATAGAACTGGGACTTTTCCACTTGAAAAAGACTAATGGGGGATGTGAGAGAGATCTATAAAATCATGACTGGCATGGAGAAAATAAATAAGGAAGTGTTAATTACTCCTTCTCATAACACAAGAACTAGGGGTCACCAAATTAAATTAATAGGCAGCAGGTTTAAAATTGACAAAAGGAAATATTTCTTCACACAACACACAGTCGACCTCTGGAACTCTTTGCCGGAGGAGGTTGTGAAGGCCAAGATTATAACAAAGTTCAAAAAAGAACTAGATAAATCCATGGAGGATAAATCCATCAATGGCTATTGTCCAGGATGGGCAGGGATGTGAAACCATGCTCTGAAGAGTCCCTAGCCTCTGCCAGAAGCTGGGAATGGGTAACGGGATGGATCACTTGATGATTACCTGTTCTATTCATTCCCTCTGAAGCACTTGGTGTTGCCCACTGTTGGAAAACAGGATACTGGGCTAGATGGACCATTGGTTTGACCCACTAAGCCTGTTCTCATGTTCTTATGTCCCCTGGCTTGTGCAGGCTATTACATGATGTCTCATTTCACTTTCTCGCTTATGAAGCCCCTTACCCAACCACCCCACACTTCGTCTTCTTGTCTGGCTCTTCCTGTTTCTGTGTGTTTTTTTATTTAAACCACTCCTGGTCTCTTTTGTCCTACTCCTGGTAAGTTTCCACTGCTCCTACCTTACCCCCTCCCCTGTAAGATAGACTGAATTTCCAAGGCTTGAGCTATAGTCCTTATGAGGGCTAAGAACCATCATTAATCCTAAGTATTTCCTATCATCTCTGTCTGGTGAGTCCCTGCTACAGGACCTATCAGCAATGGTGGACCCACATATATAGATACATACACACAGTGTAGTCGAAGCCATGTGGGTCCCAGGATATTAGAGAGAGAAGGTGGGTGAGGTAATATATTTTTATTGGACCAACTCCTATTGGTGAGAGAGACAAACTTTTGAATTTACAAAGGCTGTTCTTCTGTGTAAGCTTGAAAGCTTGTCTCTCTCACCAACAGAAGTTGGTCCAATAACAGATATTACCTCACCCACCTTGTCTCTTGCACATATATAGGCGTTCATGATACAACTTGACAATATCAACAAGAATTCATAAACTGTACAGACACATTCCCAGATGATCACAGCTTCTGCCACAGAGTTCCTATGCTAGAGTAGGCATGTCATTTAAACCAAATGGGGGTCGCTGACTTTGTGTTCATCGCTTTCTAGGTGCCCAACTTGAGATACCTGGGGCCTGATTTTTAGAAGTGCTGAGCACTGACCGCTGCAGCTGAAGTCAATAAGAGCTGTACTCTGAACTAATAAAGTGCTATATAATGCTAAGTACGCTGAAAAACCACATCCAGGGCATCTCACATTAGGCACCCAAATTAATGTACACTTTTGATATTAATGTCTCCATATCTCAGTTTCCCATCTGTAAAATGGAAGTAATACCACCTTTTCTTACAGGATTTTGTGAATATAAATTCATTAATGTTCATGAAGCAATGAGATGCTACAGCGATGAGCTCCATAGAATATCCTATGAGTAAATTAATAATTCTGTATTCAGAGCAGGGTTTTAATAGTGTTCAGTAAATGATGCATGCAGCTACATATGGATTATGATAAAACTAAATATTGAATAGCTGCTCATCAAATGAGCACTGTGCATCCTATGCACTGAATGAGACAGTGTGAGAAAATGGGGTGGGGTGGGGAATAACGGAATGTGATCCTGTCATTAAAAACTGTTATAATACATACACACAAGGGGGACAAATTAAGGTTGCCACTATAGGCATTTTCCTACGTTTTGCATACTTGACTTTGCAATCTTTTAATGTAGTTTTGTGTATGTAATTCAATAGAAATCATTAAAATATCGTGTTTCTCCTGCCTGTCTCTCCACTGCTGGCAGTTAGATTCTTCTCCTGTGCTGCCCTCACCATCTGGAACTGCTTCTCTGTGCCTAATTGGCTTCCTGACTCTTCAGGTCCATTTTCTCTCCCTGGCCTATAACTCCTAGCCCTCTTTATAATAAAAGAACTAAATCCCATTTCTTGAGCAGTCTAGTTTCCTTTAGACTTCTCCCTTAATTCTTGGCCTCTGCTTCATTCTTCCCTGGGTCTTCTCACACCCTGTCCAGATAAGATCTTTAAGATGTATAATAACCACTACAAAATAACTTACGTTTGCCAATATAAGATGTAACCATCTGTAATTTAATATTCTGTAGTATTCCGGCATAAAAGACCATATAAGCGCAATTAGTCAACTGAGAGAAGGATAAGTTCAGTCTAAATTAGGCTTTAATGTAATACCAGCGGAGTGACTTACTATATATGGAAACTCAAATTGCTTGTTCTCTTTCCAACGAAATCTGAGTTGCTGAGTTTAGAAGCCTCTGGGAGCTATTAAAGAGAAAAACCAGGAGAAAATCTAAATTGCAATCAAATTACAATTCAAGACAGAAAAAAAAAATCACCTCTTCTTTTTTTAATTTGCAGTGACAAGCGTGTAACGTGATCAGTACACAGTACATCACAATTTCAGAGATAGTAAAACTGTTGTAGGGTTAAATCCAGTGCTAGCATAGCAGACACAACTCCTTGACTTCAGTGGGCTGGTCTTTGTTTACTATTCACCAAGTGAATTTGGCCTATTGTGTTGTGACTGAGAAATGCGGGGGTTGGAATAAAGCTACAACACAAGGGGCTCTTCAACTGACTCTTCATTGACTATTAAATAATATTTTAAATATTCATTGTTTATGCATAGGAGAAATGTCAAATGTATTTTAAAAGTGCAATGGGAGTTTTGGTGTTGACTTTAAAGACAGCAGAACTGAGCCTTTGGCTCTGTTTTGGTTATAACTTCTAGATATCTGTTACGAATGTTCTCTTATTTGTTCTTTTTGCCTTCTGCTCCTTCTACAAATTTGTTATTTTATCCTAGTTGTTCCAGTTGTTTCTATTTTCCCTGACTACTTTCTTTGTCAGTGCTTCTGGTGATGGTTGGTTTTTTTGCAAAGTTTAATAACCCCAAGATCTTGCTACTCTTTATGCATGTATAGTGTGTGATGGGGGGCAGGTTTTGTTGGTTGGTTGGTATAAGCACCCTTTACTAGAGGGGCCTCTGAACTTAACTGGGTGTGTTCCAGCTGGGAGGATTTTGTGTGCTGCAATCAAGCCTTAGAGAATGTGACCTGGGGTGCCTGGGGCAGTCCTCACTGAAAATGCCATAGTCAGGGCAGTCTGCAAAAGGGAGAGCACTTCCCAAACTGGTGATTAACACTGAGGTTAAACTCACCAACCAGTCATAAACTATGCTTCTGACACCACACTGGTTATCAAGAAACTGAAAAAAGAAATCACACCCTCCTCCCCTTTATTGCATTCCAATTCTCTGGCTCTCAATCAGCACATAGATCCAGTATAGTGAGAAGTTATTTAAAAACTCTGCTCAGTATACAAAATTTTCTTCCAACCCAAAAGGGTCAGGCATGTTACCAGATCAATATTGGTTTGGATCTTACTCAAAATACCACGCTACCAGCTAATCCTTTAGTGTCTAAAACTAATGGTTTATTATTTTTTTTAAAAACCCACACACAAGAGAGTTCTTAAATGGTAAAGCTACCAGATACATACAGAGACTTCAAAGTTCATATATCAGGTTCTTAGCAGTATTGGTGAGTTTGCTGGCTTGAAAGTCCCTCTGGAATACATCCACAGCTTGGATGAGTCATTCAGTCATTTGTTCAGAGCTTAATTTGTAGAAAAGTTACTCCAGAGGCCAGAAACAGGAATGAAGACAAAATGGAGATGATGCAGCTGCCTTTTCATATCCTTTGCCATGTGGACTCTACTTCTTTCGTCCCAGACACAAGCTTCACAGCACATGGCATGGAAAAGCCTTAGAGTTCTGTCCATAGGCATGCCCCTACATGCCTTACTGACTCATAAGATGGAGCCCCAGCCTGCTTTCAGTGGGTTAATTGTATAGCTGATTTCCCTTGATGGGCCATCAAGCAGGCTTAGTGCTGATGACATTCTGTCTGGGGGTATCACCCAGAAACACAGCACAAGTTTTGAAATACAGATATACCATACTTATCTATAACTCACAATAAAAAGGTGATACAAACCTATAAACAAGATTATCATACTTGCTATGATTTACCATTTTCACTGACACCTTACATGGCATAGCTAATCCAATTCCTTGCAATTCTATAATATTGGTATCAGCAATATCATAAAGTGTCTCCCATATTCCATACAGGGTCACATGTCCCATGCGAAATTGATGCAGAAAGGGGTGTCCCTAGATGCTGCTGAATGCATTAGAGACCACAACTCCCATGATGCCTTGGGGGAAGAGACAGAGAGACTTCCTCTTCCAGGGAGAGCATGCAGAGGGCTATATTTTGGGAGAGGAGCTGAGCTTGCTTGTGTGGAGTTCTCTCCATAGCAGGAGTTGCTGTTAACTGCTGCTAGGAAGCCAGCAGCTGCCACTGTGAGCCTGTTGGGGCTTTGATCAAGCAGGGAGCCTCTGTGGTGACTTCACTGGAGCCAGGGCTGAGACTGTTGCTGTATGTAGGATTGACTGAGCTGGGGCTGGTAGAAGGCAGCGTGAGTAACCATCACCCTTGTTTGGGAAAGTACTTCCAAGGGACGGGGGAAGCAAAGAGACTTTCAGGGGTTGTCTGAGTCTGAGGCCATGGCTATACTTACGGTTCTGCAGCGCTGGGAGTTACAGCTGTGTTCGTACAGCTGTGTAGGACCAGCGCTGCAGTGTGGCTACATTTGCAGCGCTGTTGGGAGTGGTGCATTGTGGGCAGCTATCCTAGCATTCAAGTGGCTGCAACGTGCTTTTCAAAAGAGGGGGGTGGGGTGGAATGTGACAGGGAGCGTGGAGGAGACAGACAGAATGGATTTTTGGAGTTGACACTGTTCTCAGCTCCCTGCCTTGCAAGTTCTAAGGACTGGAAGACACACAGTGCCTACCTTCAATCATTTTAAAAGTTCTGACCCCCTTCCCCCACCCCTCTCTCATTCACTAAATGCAAATTATGTACTCCTAAATAGCCATCAGACCAGATAAGCATCTGCTCAGCATGGACTTCCCCCTCCCCCTCTGCCGTGTGAGCGTGCTGTTTCTCTCTTCAAGCAAACAGCTGTGAACATTCCAAAGTAATTCCCCTGCCTGCCTCCGCTCACTCAGCAAACAGGAGCTGTGTTTGTTTTTTAAATAAGCAGTTTGGCTGAACTCCGAGCTCTCCCTTTCTTCCGGTTTGTTGTGGACAGGAATTCTGGGATACCTCCTCATACCCCGGAGGTCAATAAAAGCGCTGGTGGGGTCCACACTTGCTGACCAGCGCTGGATCACCAGCGCTGGAATCGCTACACCCGAGGCTCGACTGGGTGTACAGCCAGAGCTGCAACCAGGGAGTTGCAGCGCTGGCCGTGCTTTGCAAGTGTGGCCACATCCTAAGTTGCAGCGCTGTAACCCCCTCACCAGCGCTGCAACTCTCTAGTGTAGCCATGGCCTGAGAAGAGGCAGAGTGGTCTTCTCATTGAACCAGATCCTAGGGCTGCTGACATTTGGTTAAGACAACTCCAGTCTTCAGAGGGTTGTGCAGCTTGGCTGGACTGATTCACTAGATCAACAGAGTGCTGCCTCCAGCTTCAAGATCTTCAAATGCACCCATGCAAGCATTTAGAACTCTGAAATCCAGAGGAATGTACATTCCAGGGGGAGGTAAATGGTGGCAGTGTAAATGCAAGTTACATAAGTTTCATTTATTACAGTAAACTACATTTGTTAATTGATTTATTGGACTGCCCCCTGCTGGTTTAAATTATTGGTGACATTTAATCCGGCTGTTATATCATGTTTTCTTAAAATGTTAAGTAAAGGTGCGTTAACTTTAATCTAAACGTAGATTGTTTATAAATGGTATTTTTGAGTTAGACCCATTGCACAGATTAGTTTAGATTTATTTCTAGAGGCTCCTAGGGGATGCCATTGAAGGTGTACAAGGTGGAGGCACAGCCAATTTTAATTTCCTTTACAAGTAAAAGGACTGCAGCAGAGGGGTGGATAGAGGATTCCCACCTTTCCACCATCGCCCCTGGGATACTCAGGATTTCCTTTACTGTCAGCTAACCGCACCAGGTGCCCCGGGCACACAGAGGAGTGCTGCCTGCTCCTGAGTAACCCAGGGAGAAAAGGGGAGGAGTGTTAAATTTGTTTTTTCACATATTCTCAAATTGCAAATTGCATGATTTTTTACTTGCTTTTAGTAATTTTTTTTGCAGTAATGCAAATGTACCCCATGCCCCTGCACCTTTACAAAGATCACTGGTCACATTTTTATATCCTTCTGTTTTCCTTGAAACTCATATAGCAACTAGTTATCCCTGCTGAAATTTTAAATTGATTCCCAACTCTTCTAATGTTGGTATGAACATCTTAGTGCAGAAGCAAGACAATCATTCATACAACACCACGTGAACTAAATTGTATGGTATGTGCACCCTTATGGCAACGCTTTTAAAATAAAGCAATAATGAGAGAATATACACATTTAAGCTTCAAAGAAAAAAAACAAACCTCCCCTGCTGACAAAATCATTTTCATTGCTCCGAGAATTAGAGAATACAATTATTTATTTTATTGCATTCTTTCATTTTGATGCCACAATGCTAATCATGCTCCTGATGTTTTAAAATCTATAACACTGCCTCCTGCCCCTGAGTTCCAATTTCTTTATTAATCCAAACGTTTAAAATTCATTCTTTTATGCCTGAAACAGAGACCTACTTACAGTCTATTATCTTACGATGGCACCAGTGATTATCCTTCATCTCATGTGAAGACAGAAATGGCAGAACATTGGCTGAAACTGTAGAAAAGTGATTATTTTCTAGGGTGAAGAGCATATACTTCCACAGAGAGTTAATGTGAAATGATCGTGTTCTGGCTTGGAGAATTGGCACAGTCGAAAGCATGAGTAATACAAGGTATGAAAGAATATCTCCATACACTTTTATAATAGAACATGGTTTTGTATAGCTCCTTCTATACACCAAACATCCCAAAGTACTGCTGAATGAAACACTGGTGGTGTGCTGATATTGTAAGCAAACAGTCACCCTATGATCAGAGATGCAGCTCACATCTAACCAAATGTGACAGGATATATCAACCCCACACTGGCAAGGCGAGGGTTAAGGAGCTTCTCTGGATGCATTAAACCATGCCCTCTCTCTGCTGGGCATACTCCCAGTGGCGGGAGCATTCAAAAGGGAGCAGCTTAGCTCAGTCTGGGGTGATAGAGGAGGAGAGCAGTTGAGTGCAGCAGCCTCCTGCCAAGAAACTGCCAGGCCTGCAAGCTGCCGGGACTGAACCCCATAGCCAAGCCACTAGAAAGCCTTCGACCGCAGAAGCCAAAGTTGAAAACTCACTGTTTCCAGCAGAAGAGACTCCAGAGACAGATCAGAGGGGAACACAGGAGGGATCCCTAGTCCAACCCATGATGTCATCAGAGAGACTGCAACAAGGGTAAGAAGTGACCCAGGGAGCACGCTTAGGAGTATCAGACCCTACGTTGGGGATGGGCAAACTTTTTGGCCCGAGGGCCACGTCTGGGTGGAGAAATTGCATGCAGGGCCATGAATGTAGGGCTGGGGCAGGAGGTTGGGGTGCAGGAGGGAGTGCGGGGTGTGGGAAAGGGTGCAGTGTGCAGAAAGGGGCTCAGAGAAGGGGGTTGGGGTGCAGGAGGGGTATGGAGTGTATGAGAGGGCTCGGGGAAGGGGGTTGGGGTGCAGGAGGGGTGTGAGGTGTATGAAGGGGCTCAGGAAAAGGGGTTGGGGTGCAGGAGGGGTGTGAGGTGTACAAGGGGGCTCAGGAAAAGGGGTTGGGGTTGCAGGAGGAGGTGTGGAGTGCAGGAGGGGGCTCAGGGCAGGGGGTCAGGGTGCAGGAGGGGTGCAAGGTGCAGCAGGGGCTCAGGGCAGAGAGTTGGGCAGGAGAGGTGCGGGGTGCAGGCAGGGGGCAGCAGGGGAGCTCAGGGGAGGGAGTTGGGGTGTAGGAGGAGTTTGGGGTGTGGGCTCCGACCTGGCCCCGCTTACCTGGAGTGGCTCTGGAGTGGTAGCGGCATGTGCCAGGGCAGGCTCCCTGCCTGCCTGCCCTGGTGCCACACCACTCCCGGAAGCAGCCAGCACCATGTCCCTGTGGTTCCCCGTTGCCAGCCAATGGGAGCTGCTGGGGAGGAGGTACTCACAGGTCATTTTAGAAAGTGCCAAGGGGCCTGTAGCCAAAATAAGCAGAAAGAATTTCAGTTAAACATCTGACTCCTTCCACTACTGCAGTGGCTACAGCACTGGGCTTGGTCTGACACCTGAACTCATAATTTTCTAGCCCACAGGGGAGGATGCTATCAGCCATACTGAGTCTTAGCATAATTGGTTTCAGTGACATGCAGATTTCAGGAGTTCCTCAGTCTTCATAAGGAAGTGGCATCTCAAACTAGGGTGACCAGATGTCCCGATTTTATAGGGACCGTCTCAATTTTGGGGCCTTTTTCTTATATAAGGTCCTATTACCCCCCACCCCCATCCCAATTTTTCACACTTGCTGTCTGATCACCTTATCTCAAACACTACTGTTGCCCCTTGTTGACACTTAAGATAGGCCAAGCAAGATTTTTAAGGCTTGCCTGAAAGCAAGACTTCCATGATGCTTTACAGTTAAGCTAAGTATAGAAGGTGGAATTTTACTGAGCAGTATTTAGGTTTAGCTTATTTTGAAATTGCTGTAGCAGATATCTTAGTAATATTAACTGCAAGATGTGTGCATTGTCCAAAAAAGGACAAACAATGACTACCCATAAGGTGTTGAGGCAGTTTGAAAGTGGGATCAGGGAACTTAAGAAACAAGATAATATGATAGAAAATATAACAAGGGGGTGGTGTGATGCTTCCCAGGGTGCCCACCGCTGTGAGGCACCTCACTACCACCTGCCAATTGGTACTCTATTGTTTAACAGTGTGATTAAAAATGCGATTAATCCCGATTAATTTTTTTAACCACGATTAATTTTCTTGAGTTAATTGCGTGAGTGAACTGCAATTAATCAACAGCCCTTCAAATAATTAATTATCAATACCCTTTTCGACCCAAGCAGCTAGTCAAAGTTCAAGGCCCTGAAGATGTCCCAGTAAGGGAGTAGAAACTGATGATTGGGTCTGGTATTTCCTTTGATGCAGTCTTGTTTACTTACAAGGGATGTACAAGGTCCTGCTTCTCCAAATGCAGAAGGAACCAGAAACAAAAGAATAATAGCTTACAGCCCCAATCCTCTGTAGCCAACACCAGACCCAAATCTCTCTCTCTCATTTTCCAGGGTCATACACCATGCTCGCAGACTGCTGCGTGGCTTTCTTGATCTCCCTTCCCTCACACACACTTTCTGGGGCTCCTCCAGAAATTTTTCGGATGGTATGCACAACTGAACCTCTTTCACTTTAACTTAGCATGGCGTCTACACCCGGGACAACTCCCTTTGTGTCTGCCCCACCAGTTCTTCCCACAGCCTCTCTTCTGATCAGATCCTCCCTGCAGGCACTCACCGCAGCTCTCCATACTCGTAGCAGGTTTTGATGCTGTCGCTGAGCAAGTCCTGCATTCAGAGCAGAGGGGACACAGGCTGCTGAAAGTGGGGTGAGGCCAGTCAGTGCCGGGTTCAAGAGCTGGCCCCATAGTGAGAAGGAACAGTGCTGGCCACCCCACCACCCACTTAGGTTTGACCCCTGGATCCTTCCTATCATGATGGAGAGTGGCAGGACCAAAACTAAGTGGCTTTGCATGGTGTACAGTGATTGCAGCCCCGCCGTGTAGGGGTGTGGTGGGTCTTGTATTAATTTCAATGGAATACATGGACTAAAGGTGCTAACAGTTGCTGTTTAATATTAAACAGTGTTAAACTAGGTGTGGGGTTTGGTATACAGAGACTTTAGCCTGCTTAGTACCATGGTGCACACATCATTAAAAACCATTTTTAACTTTTTAGTAAAGATACAGAAAAGAAGGAAAAATAGGTAAAGTATTTGCAATGTAAAGGATTAAGAAGGTGTTCGTCCCATGGTCCCTTTCCCTTTATCTGGAGACAGTTTTAGAAGGAAAAAAACCCTTTGTTTGACAGTTTCTTAGATGGCATTAAAGATGAACTGTCTTTTGGAGGGGAAAGAGAAGAAGTTAGTTGAGATGACCTGGATCCATTGCTGCTATTAAAGTCTGATCCTATTTCATCCCTGATGTTGGTTGGGATTTAGCGGCAGCTGATAGGGGTGACAGTGTTATCTGAGGTCCCTCTCTCTGGCACAGTCTGGTCAGGACATCTCTCAGGATTTGGATGGTGAAGGCCAGAGGTCCTGACTCTCAGGAGATGGTGAGGGTGGCAGGTATGATGGTGGAGCGTGCTAAAGTAGCCTCCATCTGTTCTCCCCCCCTCCATTTCTTCTATATTTTCTGCCAGAAATCGCTTTCTTTAAGGACCCAACAAGGGAGTGATGGGTGGAACAACCTATCCCCCCATTATTTTGTTCACCAGTTAGGCCTAATTTCCAACACACCAATTTTGTTTAATTAATTTACAGTTCCACATCTTCTGTTTTTACTATGCATGATTTCAAAATAGTCCTTGAATTATGTCAGGTTGGCCTTTTTGTCTGGACTAATTTAGTCTCCTGGTGTAGTTTTCTTGCACCTATTTATAACACTCATTATTAAAAACAATTTGACCTATTTTTATGGTTAATTTGCACGTAGGCAAAAATTATACAGACCAATTGTTACAAGAGGCCAAATGTAAGTGGCACTGCGATCCCCACGCTCACAATGTCACTGACTCAATTTTGGCTGCACCCATCATGATGGAGAGGCTGCACAGCTGTGGGCTCCACTGCACATATGCTTTACCCAAAATCATGCTCAACAAAAGCCCCTGTATCCACCCAGTCTGAGGGCCGCACAGAGAGGGGGCAAGTGGGGCAATTTGCCCTGGGCCCTGCAAGGGCCCCCATGAGAGTTTTTCGGGGCCTCTGGAGCAGGGTCCTTCACTTGCTCTGGGGGCCTCGGAAAACTTGTGCAGAGCCCAGGCCCCTGGAGCTTCTTCCGCTCTAGGTCTTCGGTGGCAATTCAGCGATGGGGGGTCCTTCCACTCAGGGACCCGCCGCCGAAGTGCCCCAAAGACCTGAGGCGTGAGGTCCTTCCACCCCAGGACCCTCTGCCGAAGTGCTGGGTCTTCAGCGGCAGGGGCCCCCCGCTGCCGAAGACTGCAGGTCCCCTGAATCCCTTGGGCGGCCCTGCCCAGTCTAAAACTCCAGGCCCGATTCACCTACCTCTTTTGTTTTAGGTAAGAGGTTGTGATTAACTCATCCTTAGTTATGCTAATTGAAGGATATAATCACACCCATCAACCTCACTGAGGTTTAAATCAGCCAATAACAAAGTTTCACCCAGCTCATAACACCACCCTAAAAAAAGTAATTGTTACACACAAAGAATATTCAAAGGATTAAACACTAAGGGGCAGATCCTCAGCTTCACCCAGTTTCTGCTGACTGCATCTGCACAGGTAAAAAAGAGCTGTTTATGGCACCCTAACCCTGGACCAGTTGTAAATTGTCCTTAGACTATGATACAGCAGCTGACTACAGCCCCACAGGTCATCTGCCAGCCAGGGATTGCCATAGCACAGATTGCTTCAGACACACACCCTATTCTTGGGGCTGCAAGTAGGGTTACTAGGTGTCTGGTTTTCGACTGCAACACCTGGTCAAAAAGGGACCGTGGCAACTCTGGTTGGCATCACCGACCAGACCGTTAAAAGTCTGGTCAGCGGCACAGTGGGGATGTGGAGCTAAGGCAGTCTCCCTACCTACCCTGGCTCCATGCTGCTCCTGGAAACAGCCACCAGGGAGGCTCTGTGCAGTGCCCCCACCCCCAGCACCAGTTCCGCAGCTCCCATTGGCCAGGAACCGCAATCAATGGGAGCTGGGGGGGGGGGCATGAAGGCAACATGCACTCTGCAGAGCTGCCTGGGTGCATCTGCGCCTAGAGGCCACAGGGACCTGGCAGCCGCTTCCTTGGAGACGCAGTAAGCGCCGCAGGGACCCCACACTCCCCCCCTCCGCCCCAGCCCGGAGTCCCCTCCCGCAGCCAAAACCCTTCATCCTCAACTCCACCCCAGAGCCTGCACCCTCAGATGGAGCCCACACCCCCTCCCGCACTCCAAACCCCCAGCCCAGAGCCCCCTCTTGTACCCCAAACCCATCATAATGTTATACCAATATAATAAAAACCAGCAGGATCTTATTAAGAGGGATAAGGCAAAGATGCCACATTTATTGTAAATATAATAATAAATCAAAAGACAAAAGTAAACAACATTGTTTGACTAATTCCTATTACTACATATTCCTTATACATACGTGCACACACACACGCACACACGTTGTGTAAGGGCTAGTTTTTAGACCACCCCAAAAAATATTTTTTTAATTAAAGGCACCCTGTGCCTTACTTTCTCTATCCCCAATAATAATTCTAAAAGGGGCTTTATAATACTAAAAAATCTGTCACTGAACCACTTTTTCTGGTACATTCCTCTGCAAATAATGTAATGATTTTCATAAAAACAGCAAGCAAGTGGGACAAACAAGCAAATATCAGGACAGTCCCAATAAAATCAGGACATCTGGTCACCCTACCCTACCTGCAAGGATGTAGCAAAGAAGCATGCTTTACTCTGCCTCTAAGCCCACTGAAAGTCTCTCATGCTGAGAGATTCCCCTGCCAGAAGGAGGCTGAGAGTTACTGCTCCCTTTGCTCTGCCTGAGCTGTGTAAAGGGAGCATTGCTTTGGGGCAGGATTTGGGCGTAAAGGCCTACGTCAAATTCTGAAGCCTCACGGCAATTCAAAAGTAAGAATAAAATGCTGTTATTAATTAATATGTTAAGATGTCTAAACAAAGTCTTCAAACGGTACCTTGGGATCTGTTGTTGCCTCTGGAAGGCTAGGAGAATTTAGTGGAATGAATCTCAAATGTATTTCTAGAAGTTTTAATTCTAACAGGCTTAGCTGAAGTGAGTTTCAGCCTTACTCTGAATTTTTTCCTTATTTATGGGCCAAATTTTGCACTTAGTTAAGTGGGTGGAAGTGCAGCTCCCACTAAGGTCAATGGGAGCTACACCCAAAGTAACTGTGATCAGAGTTTGCCTGTGTGTGTTTAAATCAGACCCATTTAACGTTTCTTAGTGCTGTTTTAATGGGCTGGTAATCTGTAAGGCTGTCATTTATTTTGCAGAAAATAAGTTTATAGTAGAAAATCTATAAACCCCCCCCACACATATTTTTGCTCTATAAAGTGCAAGATTAATTATAGTGGGCTGTAGCTAGGCATAGACTGAGGCTATGGCTACACTTGAAATTTCAAAGCGCTGCCGCGGCAGCGCTTTGAAGTGTGTGTGTGGTCGGAGTGCCAGCGCTGGGAGAGAGCTCTCCCAGCGCTGCACGTAAACCACATCCTCTACGGGTGTAGCTTGCAGCACTGGGAGCCGCGCTCCCAGCGCTGCGACACTGATCACACTGAGACTTTACAGTGCTGTATCTTGCAGCGCTCAGGGGGGTGTTTTTTCACACCCCTGAGCGCGAAAGTTGCAGCGCTGTAAAGTGCCAGTGTAGCCAAGGCCTAAGCAGATGTTGTGTAAACTTCCCCTTACTAGCTTTATTGCTGTTGTTTCTATCCCAGCCAGATACCCTGCTGTTCAAATATTCAACACCACCACCACCTCTCACCCTCAGTGGAGACAAATTGTTGTAGTGGTTTTGTAATGCAAAAAATATTGTGTAAGGGCTAGTTTTTAGACCACTCAAAAAAATGTTTTTAACTAAAGGCACCCTGTGCCTTACTTTCTCTATCCCCAATAATAATTCTAAAAGGGACTTTATAATACTAAAAAATCTGTCACTGAACCACTTTTTCTGGTACATTCCTCTGCAAATAATATAATGATTTTCATAAAAACAAGAAAGCTTTAAAATTGTAATTGAATCATTCATTTCTTTTCCTTTTATTGTAATATTGTAAATCATGATGAACTCTTGGTAGCTATAGAAGTATCTATGCGGTATTAGTATGGGATTTGTCATCTAATATTAATTCAAAGAAAGCAGCACAAAGCCTGATTCTTGCTTCTTTACTCATAGTGGTTTTAATTTCTCTTCCCCACTGAAAAGCACTGATCAGTGTAGCTACTTTAATGGGCAGTCATTGGTTACACATATATTCAGTTCATTTAAATGACATGTGAAATCAAAAAGACATTCAAATAATGAGGCCTAGTGTCTTCTTGCTGCATAATAACTTTGAAGAAGATCCAGCTCCCTGTAAGGGAAAGAATGGGTAGCTGAGAATGTTCATCAAAGGAATGAAAGGGTTTAAAGCATATCACATAAAAGGCTGGGTAAAGGATACTTTGGCTATGAATGCAGCCTTCAACAAAAGATGAGAGAGAAAGGGGTACAGAGAGAGCATAGGCCTTTGTGTAGAGATGGGCAGTGCATACAGAAGAGGTAGCTGAGGCAATACACAATACCATGATCTGAGAGGGAATATGCTGTAGGTACAGGGCTATGAGCAGACACAAAAGCATTTTGATGAGGGAACAGGCTGTGCAAAGGCAGACTATGGCAAGAGGAGGAATGAAGAGATCTCAAAAAGGAGCAGGGCTTGGAAAATGACACCAATTAACTCGAGATAAAATTTGTATATTGACACTGCTGTAAAACAAGCATTCTTTCAAGTCCACAAATGGACAAATAAAACACGTGCAGAAGAAAAATGGGAGACTAATTGTGGCGCTTTAATTTCAATGTCTGTATTTTAATAAATGTTTTCCTTTTTCACATATCAGAAGCAAAAATTGGGTTTTGACCTGAATGAAATTAAAAAGCACCCAATTACTATATATACATTGAAACAAAAATCATAACACTTCCTCATACTTACACATCTTCCACGTAGAATTTTATATTCTTAGCAGAATCCAACTGATTATATTATATCAGAATATAATATAAACGGATTAGTGGTGCAGTGATTTAAATTATATGTCTGCATCCACTTCTCCAGAGAAAGAAGAAAACAAATGCAAAGGATCAAAGAAGATGGCATTCAGGCAGCTCAGTGCTTTTACCTTTCTAATTTAGCATAATCTGAGAAGGGTTTAAAGAGCAAATAGAGCATTAGTTTTATATCTAGCCAATATTTCAGCTTGCTATCAATAAGCCATTAATAGCCATAGTGGTTAGATATGTATTTAATAAAAAAGTGGAATTCCAATGAAATAACAGAATTGAGCTGCTGCAGCTGAAAAGATAATCTGACCCATTAATGTTAAACAAAGTACTTAAGTACTGAAATATTTAAAATTCTTAATTATGTCCTGGCTAAGAACTTTAGAAAGAAACGCTAAAACATAATCAATGTCTGACTACTGTGAGGTTCTTACATCTTTCTGTGAGGCATCTGAAACTGGCCACTGTCCAAGACAGGATACTGGACTAGATGGACATTGGGTCTGATCCATTATGGCAATTCCTATGTTGCAAATGCCATTCCGGCAGGCGCATTAATGGAGAAGTGAGTTCCAACACTACTGTCTGATTTCCAGATCAGCACCTGCTTAACCTATGCCTAGAATACAATAAAGACACTGTTGACATTTCAAGATGCATTGATCAGGCTCAAACCTTATAGCTCTTGTCTGTCTGTAGAATTTAGCTCTAAAAATAAATAAGATTTGGTTAAATTCTTAGAGTTGGTCCACATCAAAGGGCTTGTCTACATCAGAAAGTTGCAGCGCTGGTGAGAGAGTTACAGCGCTGCAACTTTGAAGGTGTACACATCTGCAGGGCACCACCAGCGCTGCAACTCCCTGTTTGCAGCGCTGGCCGTACTCCCGTTTTGTCTCGGGTGTAGAGGATCCAGCGCTGGTGATCCAGCGCTGGTAATCCAATGTAGACACTTACCAGCGCTTTTCTTGACCTCCGTGGAAGGAGGAAGCCTCTGGTAATCAAGCTGGTCTCCTTTCCCGGTTTGCTCTCTCGTTCCCGGAGCCCAGAGCAAGCAGGTCTCCTTCCCTGCGGTTTGCTGGGTGGCTCCGGGAACGAGAGAGCAAACCGCGGCGAAGCGGGTCTCCTTTCCCGGTTTGCTCTCTCGTTCCCGGAGCCCAGAGCAAGCAGATCTCCTTCCCTGCGGTTTGCTGGGTGGCTCCGGGAACGAGAGAGCAAACCGCGGCGAAGCGGGTCTCCTTTCCCGGTTTGCTCTCTCGTTCCCGGAGCCCCGAGCAAGCAGGTCTCCTTCCCTGCGGTTTGCTGGGTGGCTCCGGGAACGAGAGAGCAAACCGCGGCGAAGCGGGTCTCCTTTCCCGGTTTGCTCTCTCGTTCCCGGAGCCCCGAGCAAGCAGGTCTCCTTCCCTGCGGTTTGCTGGGTGGCTCCGGGAACGAGAGAGCAAACCGCGGCGAAGCGGGTCTCCTTTCCCGGTTTGCTCTCTCGTTCCCGGAGCCCCGAGCAAGCAGGTCTCCTTCCCTGCGGTTTGCTGGGTGGCTCCGGGAACGAGAGAGCAAACCGCGGCGAAGCGGGTCTCCTTTCCCGGTTTGCTCTCTCGTTCCCGGAGCCCCGAGCAAGCAGGTCTCCTTCCCTGCGGTTTGCTGGGTGGTTCGCGGAACGCGAGAGCAAACCGCGGGGAAGCTGGTCTCCTTCCCCGGTTTGCTCTCGCGTTCCCCGAACCCCCGAGCAAGCAGGTCTCCTTCCCTGCGGTTTGCAGGGTGGTTCGCGGAACGCGAGAGCAAACCGGGAAAGGAGACCAGCTTCGCCGCGGTTTGCTCTCGCGTTCCCCGAACAAGCAGGTCTCCTTCCCTGCGGTTTGCACGGTGGTTCGCGGAACGCGAGAGCAAACCGCGGGGAAGCTGGTCTCCTTTCCCGGTTTGCTCTCGCGTTCCCCGAAACCCCTTGAAGCCGCCCAACAGCGCTGCAGTGTGGCCACATCTAACACCACTTGCAGCGCTGGTTGCTGTAAGTGTGGCCACTCTGCAGCGCTGGCCCTATACAGCTGTACTAATACAGCTGTAACAACCAGCGCTGCAAAATTTTAGATGTAGACATGGCCAAAGAAAACATAAATATGCTGAAACCAAATCCAAATTTTAAACTCACTTGTGAACTTTCCAGTTATTGGATGTCGTGTCCCAAAGGTGTAAGGACCTGAAACTGGATGACACATCTCAGGCCAATGGCCAGGAAATTTTTCAGATATTTTCTCTCTCATCTGAGTGGCATTGTTCAAAGACATATCTGGAAAATAAAAAATAACTTGAATAACTTCGAGAATTATCCAAACTCTTGTTCCTGTTTGAACAAATTGCAAAATGTAGCATCCAGCCAACAACCCACCTAGTGCCTTCTTCTGGTGAGTCTGAGCCAGTTGGAGAGACTGGACATCTCCTCCATTTGGGAGCCGCATGGGCCGTGCCTATGGTGATTTAGAGTCCACAGCCCACGCTCCCTACTCGTACTAGTGAGCTACTGGGGTGTGGCTGCAATCTGAGCACTGCCTGTAGACCTGGGTGTGAGATCCGCAAGGCCTCATGCTCCCACTCAGGTCACCTTTACCATGCACTATCCCAACTCTCTCCCCAGCCTTTATCTAAGTACTTTCTTGGCTGCTGGCCAATTAAAACACTGGGCTGCATCCAAACTCTAAATGCTGCTCAGTGGTTGTACTGACCTGCAACCAAAATCTGGATGAGGAAACTCCAACTCCACATACAGAGATCAGGAGTTTATTTTGAAAGGGATGCTTGCAAATTTAGGTTGAGTTGACAGCTGTGTTTACATGGATTCCATATCTGTTGATGAAGAAGCCTTCTCCTTCTTGCTTAGGTTGCATATATGGTCTCAGAGAGGGAAAACATAATAGTCTAGTGCTCTCAGACAAGTCCAAAATCAGTTCCTAGTCACTATCACAAAAACAGCTCCAGTAATATACCTTTAACCTTTTTACTCTTATCCATGTTTTCTCTACTGTGTCCTGGAATTATCTGTAAACAATTGTTTATTTAAACACTGGATTTGCCCCTGTAACACTGGACTCATTGTTTTTCCTCCAGCAACAGACATTTCTCATAGCAGATTTTATAAGCTTTGAATAAGGTTATCCCTCTCCTCCTGATGACACTGTTTTAAAGCTAGTATATATGTTACAAAGGTGAGAACTAGGCCAGGGCAAAGGAATACTTTGCCAGTTGTTACATTTTGTGACCATTATGTTGAAATGCACTTAACTGATATTACATTGTTAAAGATTAGGGTGCAATAAAAACCTAACTAAGGCTATGTTTACACTATGGACCATACAGTGGCACAGCTGTACCACTGCAGCTGTGCTGCAGTAAAGTCTCCTATGTAGCCACTGTATGCCAGCAGGAGAGAGCTCACCTACTAGCCTAATAAAACCATCCCTAACTAGTGGCAGTAGCTATCTTGGCAAGAGAGCATCTGCCACCAACATAGCGCTGTCCACACCGGTGCTTTTGTCAGTGAAACGTATGTTGCTGGGGGAGGGGGGCATTCACACCCTTGACTGACAAAAGTTTTGCCAACGAAAGTACTAGTGTAGACAAAGCTTTAGTTTACAGATTTGAGCCTCTAGGTTGGTTACAGAAAAATTATTTAGTAGAGGACCACTAGGTGACACTTTGAATTATAAAATGAAACATTATTTAAAAGGAAAATGATTAGTTACGCAAACAGGCGTGCCATGACCACTTACCCAATACTGCAATTCTACTTACACTGAAAGATGAAGTAATGTATCAATGGATGATAAAGCCATTGACAACAGAGTGAAGTACAGCCTTATAATCCTGAAACCTAATGGTACCCTGCTGATGTTAGTTGGAGCTCTCCCCAAATTAACAAAACTACTCCTTTTATAACCCATTATCATGCTAATTAACATTAAAGTACCCCTTACCATAATTATATTTCTAATAACTCCTTATTGCCTCTTTACATTACACATTACTGTATTTAAATTGACATGTACACCAATGTCCTTCACATACTATCAATATAGATAGCATTTAATTAAACATTCACAATTCTCAAAAACACTCTTTAAAAACCTTGCTTAAACCAGTTATAACCATACTGTAATGGCAACATAAGCTTGGGTCATGTCCTTGTTAACTTCAATTTTCCCAGCTTACTGTCTCCCACTTATCTGTAACTTCCACATTAGCAATCTCAATTTCCCATACTCCTCTGCACTTAGGCTAAGTTTAGGCCCAAGCCTAATTTCTACTTAACATATTTTATGTACTACACTGTTGGTTTTTCCAGTATATTATACCAGAGTATAGGTCTGTGTGGCCCTTAAATAAGATAAATGTTTTGATGGAGCATCTTGGTTTTTTTTCATCTTGGTTTGTTTTCAAGGAGTTGTATGTCTTTTAAACAAACAAAGAAATAGTTTTTGAGAACCCAGCTCTCATGTCTTTGTGTAAAGAGCCTATTTACAGTAAAAACCTGAAATGTGTGTAGTAGAATCCTGAGAAAAACAAAAACGTGTTTAAAGCCAAAAAAGCTCCTATATTGTGTATAAAACAGGGATGTTTGAAGCAAGTGTTTGAGTACAATAGAGCTGACTCACCCTGTTGAACTGAATGGTTTAACCATACCCCTTCTGACTCTATTGCCTTGAGTCTGTAGGTGTAGGTCTAGATATGATTATCCACCCTTGTTTCCATCAGAGTTAAACATATTAGTGATCAGTAATTCAGTTTGATGGGTGTACACGCACAGTAGGGAAGGTGGGTAGGTGGGGATGGTGAGCTCTGATTAATATTAAATAAAATAAAGCCTCAGGAGTTTGTGGAATGCTATTGGACAGTTTAAACATAACCCTAGGAGTTCATAGACGCTATTGGACAGTTTAAATAAAACCTCAGGAGTTTACACAAAGACACGAATTCAGCTGGGTTCTCACAAACTATTGGGTTTTTTATTATTATTATTATTTAAAAGACATACAGCCCCTGAAAAAGAAACGAAAATGCTCTATCCAAACTTTTATCTTAAGGGCCACACAGACCTAACAGAAACACAGATAGTCCCAAAGCCTTTTTCAATAGATACTTTTATTTACAGCAACCAAGTTTTATATTACATGATTGTCCCCTCACCATTCTCTAACTTAATCCTATTAGATTTCTTACAAATAGCCTTTTTCTTAAGCAGGGTTTAGTAATTGTTTGTGCAGACCAGATGATCAGTATAACACGCTAATCGGGTATCCTCTGGTTTGGTCATTTTCTTTAAAACACTGTCGGGTGTCAAGCACTTTGCACAGCATTTACCAAGCTCACCCCTTGCACTAAATTTTCTTGGGTTAGGAACAGACATTGCAAAACATAACCTATGGCAACAAAAGCGTTTAATAAGCTTTCCAAACACAGGTCAGCGCACACAGGGGCGGCTCTAGGGATTTTGCCGTCCCAAGCATGGCAGACAGGCTGCCTCCGGCGGTTTGCCTGCGGAGGGTCCGCTGGTCCACCAAAGCCGTGGGACCAGCGGACCCTCCGCAGGCAAGCCGCCAAAGGCAGCCTCCCTGCTGCCCTCGCAGCACCGGCAGAGCACCCCCTGCAGCTTGCCGCCCCAAGCACGCGCTTGGCGTGCTGGGGCCTGGAGCCGCCCCTGAGCACACAGGTCCCAGAGCTTGCAGTTTATATCCTCTGAAGTCCAAGTCACACAGTCATGGTGCCATTGGTCTGGTGCATCTATGACACAGCCCTCACATTCTTTGAAAAGCTTCTCCCTAAGGCAGTGATTAAAGACAGTATAAACAGCAACATATACAATAGATTGCATGATTTTTTTATGCTCATGACATGCCACTGGCTCTGTTAGTTCTATGCCAAGGGTTCTCCTTAAATCCATATAGCTGTCATCCTCAGCGTCCTCATCAGCAATTTGTACTGGCATTGAGCAAAAATAAGATGGGCTCAATTCATCTTCACTGTCTGATGCAACGGTCTCCACAGCCTCTAGAAAGGTACCATTGAGCTGTCAAGAGATTTTCAGAAAAGAAACAACTGTAAGCCCCACCTATTTTTTTTTAAGATTAACACAACCCCGGCTCAGTTCCTACTGGTTCCATGCAGCTCATCGGTCTGCCTCACAAACAGTTGGGTTTTGGGGTCGGGTGCCAGCATATCCATCAACAGCTGGGCCAAAGGGCTC
The DNA here is from genome assembly GCF_025201925.1 of Gopherus flavomarginatus. NCBI lineage: Eukaryota > Metazoa > Chordata > Testudines > Testudinidae > Gopherus > Gopherus flavomarginatus. Next base: position 109,197,513 of record NC_066617.1, on the reverse strand, counting down.
CCCTCAGCCGCTCTCTCGTCCTCCTTGGAACTGTCTATCACTGATGTAGTGCTTTCTTTGCAGGCAGTTGAAGTCCCTTGGAGCTAAAACAAATTCTGAAGTTTTCACAGAGGTGGTGAAAGAGTCCATGTTTCCTCTCAATGTTTCCACGATTTCTGAAACACGCCATCTTGCAATAAGATGGCCTCTTCTGTGCATCACTGGGACTTAGGGGCCTGGTTCTGTCAGCCGGCCAACCAGTAAGGTCCACAGATCGGGGGATTCCAGCTTAGACCTATGCCTTACTCCTATTCTGATTGGTACACATTTCCCTTCTGGGACAGCCTAAGGAGGCTGAAACCCACCCCAATTGGTAGAGGGAGATGGGAGGAGTTCTTAGAGGGGTCACATGGCTCACCCCACCCCAGAACTTCTCCCAATTGGTCAAATCTCCTCTTGGGGTGGTCTGTGGGGGCAAAACCCATCCCTATTGGTAGAGGACGATGGGAGGAGTTTTTAGAGGGGTCATAGGCCACCCCTTGCTTTGAGTCATGTATCTGTCTTTACCCTGGAAGTAATACCCCACATGGCAGGTCTTAGGGTGACAGATGGGCAGGGCCTGACAGGTCGGGGGACAACATTTGTTTGATGGTAAGCCCCTTTTAATACTTACCAGCAAAGTGCTCCTGGGGTGACTGCAGTTTATACTGACAAAATTGAGCTTTTGCAGGTAAAGCTTATTCTAGCCTCCCCAAGCAAAATAAGCTATCCCAGTGAATTTTTGCTGGTATAACTCTGCCTACACTAGGCACAGTTATGTCAATCAGAGATCACACCTCTTACACATCCCTAACCAACCTAGCTATGCTGACAAATGTTTGTAGTGTAGACCTAGCCCTAGTTTAAATGGTAATGTTATGTCCTGGGAATCCCAGGATGTAGAAACTTGAGCTAACTTAGAGCTGCCTATTGATATTTGCAATTTTTACTGCATTATTTTGTTCACAGACATTTTAGACATGTAAAAAATCTATTAGCTCATCTTATTCATCCTTCTTACCATGGAGAGTTGTTCCCTGTTTTCTAGTGCTTTGCCTTCTTTAGTTTAAATGATTAAAGCAATGGGGCTTCCAACATTTCCATAATAAGATAATTCCACAGTCTAAGAAGTCTCACTGTTAAGAAATACTTCCTTTTGTGTTATTTCAGTATAGTCTAATGTGTGGGGTGAATGTATAGCTCATGAAAGCAACTGGGCATAGTGCAGAAAACAATGTGTAAGCCCCCTCACACGACTTGCCTATGCACCTCCATTTTAAACTGTAACACCCTTTACTATTCCATTTCTGAACCTCTATCTAAAACTCCTAATTGTACACAATTGTAATTAGTGTTTGTGATGCAGACTCTTATCCAGCAGGGACCAGGATGTGATCAACAGACTTGGATCACTCATTATAGTAGTTCTCAGCCAGGGGTCTGGAGCTCCCTAGGGGACTCAAGCAGGTTTCAGGGGGACCTCCAAGCAGGGCCAGCGTTAGACTCACTGGGGCCCAAGGCAGAAAGCCGAAGCCCCACCGCATGGGGCTGAAGCCCAGCCCCTGAGCCCCGTTACCTGGGATTGAAGCTGAAGCCTGAGCAATGTAGCTTTGTGGGGGCCCCTGTGGCATGGGGCCCCAGGCAATTGCCCTGCTTGCTACTCCCTAACGCGAGCCCTAGCTTTTATATGCAGAAAACCAGTTATGTGGCATAGGTGGGCCTTGGATGTTTTCTAGCATGTTGGGGGAGTGGGGGCTGCTGTCAGAAAGAAAAAGGTTGAGAATCTCTGACTTATTACTTTGTAATGACTAAAGAAAGTAGATCTTTCAAGACAGCAAGGAGTCAGGTCTCTGCCCTGGCAAAGTATCTGTATCATAGATGAAAAGAGCTTTGTGGTTGAAAACAGTGGATTCAATAAATGGGCTCTCCATGTGGGGACTGAAGTATACAACATGATAGGGAACAGTGCCATTTGTAACAAATTGAAGGCACAGCTACTAAAACAAGTACAAGGTTGAATAAGGCAGAAGAAATGCTATTAAATCTCTGTGTTCAGGAGCAATTATTTCAATTTAACATTTAACTCTTAGGCCTTGTCTTCACTAAGAAAAAAGGCGTGTCTCTTAACTCGCTTTAGCTAACTCAAAATAAAATCCTAGTGAAGAAAAGGCAGATTGTAGTTGTCACATGAGTTAGTAGGTCATATTAAAACCCTAGTCTTTAACTTGATCTGCAAATTCATTTGACAACTACAGTCTGCCTTGTCTTCACTTGATTTTACTTCGAGTTGAGAACACACCTTTTTCCCTAATAAAACACTGCCTTATAGTATATCCAGCAAAACTGACTTTGCTAGGGCTTTCTTCATGTTGTTATGTGCTGCTTAGTTGTCCCCTACCACCAGAACTCAGAGAGCAATGAAACCAGCAAACTTAACTGAAACAAAGATTTGGACCCCAGATTAGAGTATTGTACTCCTAATAAGGGACTCCAAGAGAACAACAAGTGCATCAGAGGGGATCTGCTGCAGCAAGATCAAATTTATTTCAGTGAAGTGTTGAAATTACATCCAGGTTTACATTACAAACTTATGCCATCATAGCTATGTCAATCAGGATGATGAAGAGCTGTGATCCCTGACCAACATAGATGTTCCAGCAAGAGCACCTAGTGTTGACACAGATATACTGGCAAAACATTTATGGGAGATAATGCTGCTCACGTCTTAATTACAATGCACCTGAAAGTGAGAATAGGCGTTCTAAGGGCACTGTTGTAGCTGGTGTTGCAAAATATTTACATTCCAGATGCACTAAAGATTCATATGCCTCTTCATGCTTCAGCCATCTTTCCAGAGGATATGCTTCCAGGCTGATGACGCTCATCAAAAAAATAATTCTTTAATTAAATTTGTGACTGAACTCCTTGGGGGAGAATTGTATGTCTCCTGCTCTGTTTCACCCACGTTCTGTCATATATTTCATATTATAGCAGTCTTGGATGATGACCCAGCATATTGTTAGTTTTAAGAATGCTTTCACTGCAAATTTGACAAAATGCAAAGAAGATATCAATGTGAATTTTTTTAAAGATAGCTACAGCACTCAACCCAGGGTTTAAGACTCTGAAGTGCCTTTCAAAATCTGAGAGGAATGAGGTGTGGAGCATATTTTCAGATGTCTTAAAAGAGCAACACTCTGATGAGGAAACTACAGAACCTACACCACCAAAAAAGAAAATCAACCTTCTGCTGGTGGCATCAGACTAAGATAATGAAAATGAAAATGTGTTGGTCTGCACTTCTTTGGATCATTATTGAGCAGAACCCGTCATCAGCATGGTCACATGTCCTCTGGAATAGTGGTTGAAGCATCAAGGGACATATGAATCTTTAGCACATCTGGCATGTAAATATCTTGTCATGCCAGCTACAACAGTGCCATGCAAATGCTTGTTTTCACTTTCTGATGACATTGTAAACAGGAAGCAAGCAGCATTATCTTCTGCAAATGTAAACAAACTTGTTTGTCTGAGCGATTGGCTGAACAAGAAGTAGGACTGATTGGGCTTGTAGGCTCTAAAGTTTTACATTGTTTTATTTTTGAATGCAGGGGGGTTTTGTACGTAATTCTACATTTGTAAGTTCAACTTTCATGATAAAGAGATTGGACTACAGTACTTGTATTAGGTGAATTGAAAAATACAATTTATTTTGTTTTTTACAGTGCAAATACTTGTAATAAAAATAAGTAGAAAGTAAGCATTGTACACATTCTATTCTGCATTGTAACTGAAATCAATATATTTGAAAATGTAGAAAACATTGAAAAATATTTAAATAAATGGTATACTATTAACAGCGTGGTTAATCGCGATTCATTTTTTTAATCATTTGACAGCCCTAATTAATATATGTCTGCATATTATCTGTATCAGTCTGCAACCTCCATTTTTTTTGAAAACCATTTTGATTGTAAATCTGTTCTGTGCTTTCACGTTGGCTCTGTAGCCTTCATATTGAGCTTGAAACACATTGGAGGTATCAAGAGAAATTCTTGCTCCTAGCAGAGGGCTAACAATGGAGGGTTATTAAACCTTGGTGACCTTCCATTCAAATGGAAGTGCCCTCAGATAAAGGGCTGACTACCACTGAAGGAAATCCACTTCTCCCAGCGGGGCTGGTAACCAAACAACAAATCACCTGATGGGAGATTTTGGTCACCTGATGGGCACTTGAAGCAGATCAGAGAGGTCACCTGACAGACACCATTGGAAGTTATAAAATGTCATGGTCTGCCCTGAGTAGCTGTCTCTCAATGACCAGAAAAATAAGGCAAAACTGAGTTGGAGTAAGGAAGAAAGGAGAGGGGATACAGCAGAATCCTGGACTTCCTGAACAAACACTGACTGAATCCCAAAGGACTCTTAGAATGGTGAGTAAAGTGAAGCAGGGAATTGCATGCAGGTGTTTCTTATTTTGCATAGATCTGAATATCTCTTGTGTTGTCTATGAGTAAAGTGTGATAGGTTTAGAAATCCTCTGGCAAGGTCTATGTTTTCTTGCTTCAACTATCACGTGTTCCCAAAGGGTTAAACTATAAACCGGAGTACTCACAAGGACAAAGTTCTGGGACAATGTGCTTGAGCTACTGGGGCATCTTGGGGAATCAACACTGATCCTGGAGCATAAGGCAGCTGTACTTTGGGGTCTCGCTCCTGAGAAGTGATACCAGACAGAGAGTCTGTGTCCAGGAAGTAAGCCTAAAGGCCAAAGAAAGAGAGAGTGGATGAGGCCTGCTGAACCCAGGGGAGCTCAGAAACACATCAGATCCTAGCTTTGGATCCAAGCCTAGCAGCCTGGTGAGAGTCCAGCAAGGGGGAGTTCACTCAGGTCTGTGACACTACACTTCTGCAGGTATAACTCATTTCCCACAGTGGGGCTGGAATATAAAGCACAATATAAGATGCATCCATACTAGGACTGCTTTGCTGGTATACCATACTGGTATCACTATACCAGCAATGCACACCTAGTGTAGACCAGGCCTCAGAAATATAAGACCAATTTTCCAAGCTTATGCAAAGCAGAGACTTGAAGAGAGATAGCAGACCATCTACTTGATGCCTTTACTTTCACTAGTTAACATGCAGGAAGCACAGTGATTCCAGATTACGATATCTAAAATACATGAAGAACTTGCCCAAAATTCATGTATTCAAATGCAAAGCTCTGGTTTTAATCCGTTATCTAAAAGTGCCTTCTAAATTTGGCCATGACTTTCATAGTTTTCATGTTCTTTTAAAGATATCCATGACTTTTAAATATCAAATGAGAGGTGTACTAATAATATCTTTTCAACTAGATGGATTACTTGTTTGACGTTTTATGCAAGTGGATGAATGTGATAGTGTGGCGATTTGGGGAACTTATGAATACAACTTATGAATTCTCATTGATGTTATGAAGTCGTTGCTATGAAAATTGCTGTATCGTGAATGTGCCTTTATCTGTGTGAGACAAGGTAGGTGAGGTCATATCTTTTACTGGACTAACTTCTATTGGTGAGAGAGACAAGCTTTCAAGCTATACAGAGCTCTTCTTCCTGGGATTAACCTCTATCTCTACGTCCACTATTGCTGACGAGCCTTAAGTATGCATCTCCCAGACCAGGTACAATGGTGGGTCTTTAGAACTCAAAGACCACCTGTTTCGGGTGAAGCACTTCTGGACAGTGAGTTTGCTGGACCCTAGGAGAAGATACTTCCTCCAGTGGTCTGAAGGGAGGAGGAAGTAGAGTGAGTGGAAATCTCCCAAGCAGGACAAAGAGAGAGAGGTGACCAAAGAGAAGGTTATAAAAAAGACTCACAAGGGGAAGACTCAGACATGCACGAAGTTTGGGCAGAAGGGGGAAGGGGACAGACAAGCCAACGTCAAAGGAGGCAAGCTTGGGGAGAGGGGTGGAGAAGGTACCACATTTCAGAACTCAAGGCATGCACTGCAGCAGAGGAAACTGGATGGCCCCAGACAACCATGATTCCACCTCAAAGAATGTTCTGAAGTGGTGAGGAAACCAAGGCAGGGAAATGCATGGCGAGTTCATTATTTTTGTATAGACCTGTGTAATTCTTGTGCTATTAAAGAAAGAGCAAAAGTGCTGTAGAATCCTGTGCTAAGTGTCTGTGTGTTATATGTTACTCCTATCGTGCTCCTTTCAAGTGGTAAACCGGAAGGCTCATATCTTGAGGTAGAAATCTGGGAGAGATGTGTTTAAGCTGTGGGGAGAGTAGGAAGGGTCAGCATGGGTTCAAGAGGCTGGCTGGGCAAGGGGACACGTGGTTGCAGCTTTCAGGAGGGGATGCCAGAGAGTGTTCCCAGGGGCCCAAAGGCAGCAACAGTGCCTCAACTGCATTCAGATTCTGGGATCTTAAAACACGCGGGGACTCAATGGCTGGGTCCCCAAACAGCAATCCAATGAGTGACCAGAAATTGGGATGGTCATCTGGACCTGTGACAGACAGTAATAGCTATGAGTTCAGATTCACTGAAGTCTGCAAAGTTACTCCCTGGCATTCATAGATGACTAAAGGGCTGCAGGAACTCCATGGCAAACAGCCAAACCTGTCTGGTTCTCAGGGACAGCTGTAATTCCATAGAGTGAAAAGAGAAGTTAAAAAATAAACAAACAAAACTTAGCCAGGTTGAGTTTACAAAGGTCAGATCCAGCGTAGCAATTTCTCTGTTCAAACCTATTAACTCAGGGGTGGACTGGCTGGTTCACAGGCTAGGACATTATTCTACAACCCCAAACAACATGCCAACAGTCTCAAGTGTCTTAAGCTGCTTAAACAGCTTTAATGGCTTTAAGCAGCTTTGAAGACTTGGGCACTTAAAGCTTATAAAGGAGTGTAAGCTGCTTATGCCACTCTAGGACTTAAAGATGGCCCGTGCTCCTCCACTGGATGAGTGAAGGGAGCTGGCCCTGTGCATTTGAATGAAGGAGTGCTGCTGCCACTTCCCTACCAGAGAGGGAGTACAGAGGAACCATCTTTGGTGCTACTCACCAGTTGGGTCACCGAAGGCAAGATACCACATCTCAACTGTACTTGCCACGATGAGCCAGATCCTCACCTGGTATAAATCAGTATAGCTCCACTGAGGCTGAGGATTCAGCCATTTGTGTACAAATATATAAATAATAACAGAGCTTTGTCATATTTTGACAAAAATGTTCTTTAAAATAATAATTGACAACTTACTCTATCTCCTGGGATTTTTTTCCCCTCCTTCTTTCTCTTCCAAGGCTACTTACGTTCCCCCCATTCCCTTTTCTTCAGTTTGGGCGTCTCCTTTATTCAGTCTCTTTCAGTGTGTGTTTCCTCTTCAATGAGTTCTTTTCTAAGAGATCACTAAAATGATTCCACTACAGTGATGTTCCCTTGTGAAGCAACCAGGCTTTGAGCTAGTCTTCCCCTGCAGCAGACCCAGGCCACCAAGGGGCAATTCTCCATACCCACCACAGATTCATGTAATTTTAGAACCTCCATGTCAAGAAGAGCATGAGCCGACAAAAGCAACTAGCATATCCTAGACATACAGCTAGAAAGGACCAGTGGCAACCAATCAGAACCCTCTGTTTGTGGATTACACAGTATACTGGATGAGGAATTGGAGCTAGACTTCGGGGGAAGGAATGTGGTATTCACAACCTGCATCAAAGGCCTTGTCTACATGGTACCTGCTGTGCACACCAGGGGCGTGTGATTTATGGAGTGCTCAAATGTACTGTGCTCCTACTGCCCCGTGTAGACTCTGCTGACATGCTCCAGGAGATACCTAGTTCATGCTAACAGAGTCTCGCGAACTAGCTACCTCTTACACCATGATAGCAGAACCTACATTAGGCAGTTGAAGCGCTGTACGTTTGAGCATTCTATAAATCACACATCCTTGCTGTGCACTGTTGGTGCTGTGTAGACAAGCCCAGGTTTCCTCTGGTTCCAGACAAGCCCTTTGATGCAGGTTGTGGGCTCAGGAAGGAGGCATTATTGAGAGAAGGTGGAGAGCTGGACTGTTACCTCTTGGTGCAGAAACCATCTTTTTGTCTTGTGTTTTTGCAGCACCTAGCACACTTGGGTCCTGATCTATGATGAGGGCTCTAGGTGCTATACTAATACAAATAATTAGTAGTAATAATAATAATCCAGGGAAACGGCTGGCTGCTTTGTTGGAAAACTAGGTGTGTGTTTCTGGTAGTGCCCCAGATTTAGTCAGTGCTGTACAAACACACAAGAAGGCCTAGTCCATGCCCAAGAGAGTTTACACAATTTAGAAATTAGACAGTTAAGTACAATTGAGTGACTCATTATTGTGTTGATGGGCATTGCCATCCTGAAGTCCCATTACCAATTGTCATGTGTGTTTCTGACCCATAGAAGCAGTGTGGTGATTGCCGCCATGACACCAAGTAATGTGTTTAGGCACGTGTGTTGAGTATGTTTCCCTCAGTTATGCACTGCTGTAGGTCCCACTACAGACTTGCCTAACCCCTGTCCTTCTGACACTGGCTACAGCTCGCCAGCCTCCCTGGTGGAGTCTCTAGGTTTTGGCTGACTACCAAGAAGGATGAGGACAGTGGCTCCGACTCCCTTCCTCTCTCGTCCCTTGTCATTTAATTAATGTTGTTCCTATCCTTAGCTTCTTGCCCCTATCCTCCAACGAGAGAAACACAGAGGAAGTCCAGGGAGAGAAAGCTAAGCAGCAGGTTGGGTAAGGTAAGAGGTAGCATTGCAACAGCAGCAGCAAATTCTAAGAAGTCGACTTGGAACAAAAAGAGAAGCCTGTGTGTGACATAATGGATAGGGAAGGAGGAGAAGAGAGAATGAATGGGGGAACAATAGTGGATATTTGGTGGGGAAGAAAAAGAAGAAGAAGAAAAGATACTTGATAGAGAGGATGTATAGATGAAACATAGTGTGAGAAGACTGAAGAATATGGGTGGTAGAGATTGGTTTGGGGAGAGTTGTGCCATGAGGTGCCTACTTTATGAGAGTACGTGTAAATTTGCATATATATTTATATGGAAATTTTTCTTAGGCTTTTTGCCTAGCTCATGTATGCAGGTCTGCTCCCTAGTACACTTATGCACAGCTCTGCTGCTGGAGTTGAAACAACTTGCTAGTTGCTAGGCAAGTCTTTGTGGCTTCTGAGTTGGGGCCCATCTGAAAATTATGGCAGAGGAAAACACAAGTCCTGTTCATTTTTCTTAAGCTATATACAGTACGTGGGACCTGCTGGCACACATCAGTGCACTGCTAAAGCAGATGCTATTATACCATTCATGCCTGCAGAGCAGATCAGGACAAATTGAGGGGCCAAATTCTGGGGAACTTGGGCTCCATACAAAGAGCAGATTAAACCCTAAGTTGGTGCAACTCCCTCAACAGCAGTGTAGCTCCACTACTTCTGTTTACCGTAGGCCTTCATTGGCCCAAATAATCCTTATCTAATTTTGTGGGAATATGAGGACCCTGTTCCATTCAAATATTTTGTGACACAATTGAAATTGAAGAAAGTTTTGGGGAATTTTTTCTTAAGCATGTGACACTCCAAATATTATATTAATGCAATATTAAGATCTCAGACTTAAATAAACAAGCCAGGAAATGCAATATTGAGGGCATCTCAGACATATTTCATCCACATTGCAGATACCAAATATTTAGATATAAAAATAACAGAATAGCTAATCACCAAAAATATTTTGCATATGCAATGTAGTAGCTATTGATACTATGAGGTATGTTATTTTGCATGTCTTGTCTTCTTTATTTGAATGTATAGCTTTAACCTGATATAAATGTATGTTTTTCCATTTAATTTTTTGGGGAAATAGATGTTATTTTTGGTCTTCTAAGAAAAGATGTGGGTGAGTGGGGGGTAAATACTAGTTACTAGTTTTGAATCATTTTAAATGGCCCTTCTAAGCACATTAGTTATATCCTCTCTTTTGTGAATGGAGTAATGGAGGATGAGTTGAAACCTTTTCTGCGACTGTTTGTCTGCAGCGCAGACAGTTTTCTGCAAGGGTGGGTTAAACAGGCAGCAGCATATACAGCTACATTGGGAAACCACTCTCTTCAGACTGTCACACACAGCCCTGATAAAGTTCCCTCTGCTGAACAGACACTCACCTGACTCCGCTATCTGTTTATGACAGTGGGTTAAACAGGCAGCAGCATATACAGCTACCTTGGGAAACCACTCTCTTCAGATTGTCACACACAGCCCTGATAAAGTTCCCTCTGCTGAACAGACACTCACCTGACTCCATAGTTGAATCTCTAGACGCAAGGGCTCTTAAGCTTTCCTGGGTCTCAGCTGGCTGCAGCACTGTCTCTCCCCTTGGCCTCTCTGGGTATGTCTACACTGCGCACTAACCCAAGGTCTGTGGGACCCAGCTTGTGGACTTGGTGTTTACAAGCCAGTGCTTGAGCGTCCATACTGCATTGTAAACCTGAGTTTGCACTTGCTGGACCCAGGTCTCACAGCCATGCTAACACATCCATACTGCATGACACAGACCTTCTGACTCAGGTGTGCAGCTGTGTCCACACTGCAAAATGAGAGGGCTTGCATCTGTGTTGCAGTGGGACTCAGGTTCCCTAGCACAGTACTAGGACCAGAGTCCTGAGTACTTGTTGTCCTGATTCAGGCTGATTTGCAATGTGGATGGAAGGGTGGCTTAGGCACACACCCAGGTCAGATCCTAAGCTCAATGTGCAGTGTAGACATACTCTCTGAAACACTACGTTGGTAGACTCTCTTTGTTACCCCCTTGGCTGCCCTCCAGCCCCAGGAGAACTACTTGCTGGTCCCAGATACTTCAGTAGCTTAAGCACACCCGCTTCTTGAACTCCAACATTGTGGACACTCTGGGTTTCTAGTTTAACTCTTCAGGGACACAGGATAGGGGAAGAAAACAGATACAGAGATAGGCTCTGCAAAAGTTTATAAACAGCCACTTTTGACTGTAGTTAACACAAGGAATATACAGTTCTAGACAAAATAATCAACACACCTATATGCATTTCCCTGTCAACAATTTCTTCACCACTCTTGAGTATTCCCTTGGCCTTAAATCCATTTTCTAAGGAGCTTTTTCTCTCCTCCTTGCCCTCCCACACTTGACTTCCCCTCTGAAAAATGGAAAGAGTGAGTCTGTCTGTTGTATTCCCCCCCTTTTTCTTCTTTTTTTCTTTCTGTCACTTCTTCTCAAGTGGTCAATGAGAGACCCTCTCTTTTATATGCTCCATCCCCCTTTGTCAAGAGACTTATGAACAATCTCCTCAGATGATTAAAGTCTTCCACCACGCAATCTGTAGCTCAGTTACTAGTCCCCTAGCGTTCAGACCAGAAAAACTCTTGTGCCATGGGTGGAAGCCATCAATTTATCCAAGAATGCTCCATTTGAATGGACAATCATAAACATTTAACAACAGTCTATTGTTAGCCCTTGTAATTTTAGTGCAAGATGGAGGTAAAAAGACAGCAGAAAGGCAAAGACCAGTCTTACAATTAAAATGGAGTTTGCAATCTGATACAGACAGTTCATAATCTCAAACAGAATTCATAAATTGTGTATGACAAATTCCCCAAATCAGACTTTCTACAATAGAAAATATAGAAACTATAGAAGTTTAGGATTTGCAGAAAGTTGTGGTATGTTGCAAAAATCACATAGACCTTAAAATCACATGATCTGTGTGATTTTCTTCTGTCCCTGATGTCACATAGTTTTGAGGGAGAGCTTTGCTGTGATTTTCAGTGAGTATGTCTACACTGCAATTAACAACCCATGGGTGGCCATGTCAGTTGACTCTGGCTAAGAGGCTCGGGCTTACAGTCTAAGTGTGGTGTAGATGTCCAGGCTTGGGCTGCAGGGAGGTGGGAGGGTCCCAGAGGTTGTCTGCAGCCCCAGTTGGAATGCCTACACCACAATTAACGAGCCCTGAAACCCAAGCCCAACGAGCCCAAGTCAGCTGGTACAGGCCAGCCACCTGTGTCTAATTGCAGTGTAGATATACACAGTAAGACATTTTCAGGTTCCCTAATGCAAATTGCCTCAGCAGTCTAAGAGGAGATTTCTCTTCTTGTCTAGAAAATGTGTATCTCTCTCTTCCCTTATTGCTGTCACTCTGTACTCAGGGCTTCTTTAAACTCTGCCATATATCTAGGTTTGGAAGGATTAGATTTGTATAGGTAAATGTCAATAAATATCTATTTCACTGTACATTGAAAAACTGACTACAAAATATTTCCATTGATAAATAATCAAAATTTACAGATAGGCAAGGTAAGTAAAATGCTGTTTGAGAAATTATTAAAGTTTGATTTAAGGGTATTTACTTTGTATATTTTGACATATGATGTTGACAATTTGTGTTTTAATTATAATAAAACTTAGACTGTTGGAATCTCATCACCTATTGTCATTATATTATTATTCTCTGACCCTTCATCATTTCCCAAAACTGTGATCATTTAAATAGATAAAATTTCAAAAAAGTTTAAAACTCATAATCAACCGTGAAAATCAGTAAAAATAGGAAAAAATGCTGTAAAAAAATAATATTGATCAAAAAGATTTTAAAAAACATATTCTGCCAACCCTATAAATATCTTAGTAGTTGCCTATTGAACATGTTCTGAAAACTAATAACTTTGTTTTCAAATGTAGCTTGTTTTAAACAAATAAATACATTATCCTACAGTCATCACCACAGACACTATAGCATTATTATTGTAAGAGTTAGTGTTTTGGACCATCGCTGTAGAATAGAGTAATATCCTTTATTATACTATCCCTCAAAGAGGATTAGCCACATGTTAGGTGCTATAACTTAGCTGTTCTTAAATTAGTGGTGGGAAGAAAGAGGGGAAAGAAACAACAACAAAACAAAACTATTCTTTTTTTCATTCTGAAAAGCTGTATACATTTTTTCCTTTCTCAATAACTCAGTAATGACCTTAGATTTTCCTTAAATTGGAAAAGAAAACTCATCCTTGGGTTCAGCCTAAATTTGGAAAGTTTCAGCCCTAAGAGAGAATTTTTTATAAATATAAGCAAGAGAAAACAGGGAAGTTTCTACGCAACCTTAACTATAGTGTTTGTTATCACAGATAGCATTATGCATTATACCAGGTATACAGACCATGATTCAGCAAAGCACTTAAACATGCGCTTAGCTTTAAACAGGAATTTAATTCCCATTGGCGTCTATGAAACTTTAACTTACAGTTAAGTGTTTTGCCAAATCAGGTCCATAATTATGTTCCAGGTTCACATTCCACTGTGTGTCTTGCCTAATAACACTTTTTTATTTATTTATTTTACATTTAACACTGATCTGATTAGTAAGATAACAGATATGCATTGATCAGCTGATGTACATGAAGCTCTCAAGCCTGTTGCTGGGCAGATCACCGGGTGCTAGCAAATTGCCAGCCCTGTTGCCAGGCAGATCACCAGCTGTTGTTGAGCTGCCAGGCATTTGTTGGTCCAATTACTAGCTGCTCACACTACAAAAATTAAAGGGCTGGTATGCTTATCCTTCCTCCCCCACAGCAGGGCCACAATCTCCTTGAAAATTCTTTTGTTCCTCCTGTTTAGGTTCACAGCTGACCTCTTCCCCTCCTTTGAGCTCACCCATTTCTATCTGGAACCAGGATAAAATGTGAGAGCACGAGCAAAGTTGCTTCTTATTGCTGTTCCCCTCACTTTCATCTCTTGCTCATCTCAGCCCAAAGCTTCCCGCTTCCTACCTACCCCTAACTTTTTAAAAGAATGTTTTTAACCTTATATAGAACTTGCTAACTTTTAAAAACAACCTTTTTTTTCCTTTTTTTCCCCTCACTACTGATGCTTTTTCAGACCACACTCCTACAAGTTCCACAGATGGCTTCATCTTACTCTGGATATAGAGTAGATTTTCTGTGCCCTTCAAAGCACACATTTGTGGATGTTGAGAAATGTGTGGAAATCTCAACACCAACCCAACTCTTGTACTCTGCTCAAAGCCAGACTGAGAGCAGGGTTGGTTTTGATATTTTAGGACAGGAGCCAGAATCCACAATATTAATCCTGCTTGACTGACCTTGCCACTCACATTCTTGAGTCTACAGTTTACTCTAGCTGCCAGCCACCACTGTGTTCACTTCAAACACGTACATCCCTCACTCTGATGACTATGGGGAATGCTGGGTGAACAAGTCAGACAGTCATCAACTAAACTGAGTCAAGGACTTGCAGAGGCTAAATGTAGAAGACACAACAGGAGCAAGTATTAGAAAGGAGAGAGAATGTGAATGGACAGCAGATGTTCCAGCCACCTATGGGGCAGATGACAGAATTCAGAGAAGAAGAAACTACAAGATGTGTGCATATCAGCTCAGTCTGAGCACACTTCACCAGCAGCTAGGCCACCCAGTTCTTACTTAATATTACCACCACTAGTACAGTACAAAAACTGCTGCGTCATATGATATGCTGTATGGGCTGTGATTGTTTGCTCCTCACCTGAGAGAACTGATCATCGGTTGGCTTTGAACAGCAATAGTGTTCTAGTTAAACTATGAAGTAAATGGACTTTTGTTTGATTTGTAACCACCTGATGCTATAACGCATTCCCACTGTGGAAGATCAGTGCCATAATATACTGTTGTTCACACACCTTCATTGCAAAGGAATAAATGAGAGGAGAATTCTACCCACAGTATATTAAGTTTGAACAGTCTAGCTAATTGAAAATATTATGTATGTACAATGTGGATAAGTTATGAGAATCAATGTTTCTTTGCTTATAGTTACTAGAAAATCAACCTGTATATACTTCAATTAGCTCTCTGCTTTCTTTGTTAAAGAAAATGTGCTTTATTTAAGACAATTTGGTTTACCAGCTATTATGGGAGTGAGTTGTTGTGAGCCTTTCTGAAGAGAAGGAAAATTAAGCTCTTACCTCAGTGAAGTAGAATGGAGTTAAATGTATTCAGTCCGGAGCATTCTGTCAAATACTTGAGGGAGCCGGGTTGCCAAAAGATGCTGCGAAGTGTATGTTGCCAAGTGCTTGCTACAGTCACAGTGGAGCAAAGGGGAAAGTCTGTAGGACTAGAGAGGTTGGTTGGTGACAAGCCACAAAGGAAATAAGAAGATCTGTGACTACAGATTTTATCATCTCCCTTATTGTGTTCTTAGCTATATCTGGAGCTTGATAAAATTTTAAAGAGGAATGAGGTTTTATATGCATAGCATGAACAAGGTATCTTTTAATAGTCCTGTGTGACATTTCCATACTCTTGCTTGTGTCCTATCAGTCATTTCTTGGGAATAATATTGTAGCACAAGCCGTAGACCTATGAAATCAATGACTTAATTGAAACAAATATCTGAGATGACACTTCCTCATAAGTAAGATGACCAGATGAAAAATCGGGACAGGGTTATAGGTGCCTATGTAAGACAAAGCCCCAAATATCAGGACTGTCCCTATAAAATTGGGTCATCTGGTCACTTTACTCATAAGTGCATATAGGCATATGTATCAGCCTTTACATGCTCAGCATGTCCCACACAATCTGGGACGTTAGTACATGGTTTCATTGAGAGAGGGAATTTTGGCCAGGACACCAAAAGTTGATCCCCTTTTTCTTTTGAAAAGCATCATGAGATCTTCAACTTATTCCTGGCCAGCCCCCAGAAATTGGTCTTATTTTATAAGTAGCTTAGAAAATGTTCTAGATGCTATACAGACATTCAGGAAGACGGTGGCTGTCCCAAAGAGTTTACAATCTACAATGTACAAGACAAGTGATCATGGTGGCAGCTGGCAAGTGACTTGTTAGTAACAATGTATTTTTATTGTACACAGTTATAAGTTTATTATATGCAGTTATGTTCCCTCTATATTTAGCACTGATGTGACTGCTACTGGAATACTGTGTCCAGTTCTGGTGCCCACAATTCAAGAAGGATGTTGATAAGTTGGAGAGGGTTCAGAGAAGAGCCACAAGAATAATTAAAGGATTGGAAAGTGTGCTGTGTAGTGATAGACTCAAAGAGCTCAGTCTACTGAACTTAACAAAGAGAAGGTTAAGGGGTGACTTGATCACATTCTTAGATGGGAAACAAAAATTGAATAGTGGGCTCTTTAATCTAGCAGAGAAAGATGTAATAAGATCCAATGGCTGGAAGTTGAAGCTAGATAAATTCAGACTGGAAATACAGTGCAAATTTTTAACAGTGAGGGTAACTAACCATTGGAACAACTTACCAAGAGGTATGATGATCGTTTATCCATCACTGTCAATATTTAAATCAGCATTGAGTTTTTCTAAAAGCTATATTCTCTAGTTCAAATAGGAACGTATTCAGGGAAGTTCCATGGCCTATGTTACACAGGAAGTCATAATGACCACAGTGGTCCTATCTATGCTTACAAAACCTCTAGTTCCTTGTCCCAGTCCTAACCTAGCTAGTCCCAGTCTCCATTCCTCAGCTTTCTTAACTTAGTCCCAGTCTCATTGCCCAGCCAGCTCCAGTTCCACCCCTCCTGGCTCCTCATCTGATCTATCTCTTTTCCCCCCTCTAGCCGCCAGTTGCCCTTCCTCACCCAAGTTCCCTGTCCCCACTAGTTTCCAGCTCCAATCTCCCTCCCTGGGATCCTTGTCCAATTTTAATGTCTCTCTGCCACCCCCCTCCCCCAGCAACTTGTCCCAATTTTTGCCCAGCCAGTCTGTTTTCCCACTACACCTTGGCTCCTTGTCAGCTCTGTCACCCCTGCCTTTTAACCTCCATCCTGCAGCCCCACTGGTTCTCAGTCCTAGTCTTGTCCATCCAGTTCCAGTCTCCCCCTGACTCCCTCATCCAATCTCAGTCCTCCTCTCATCTACTGTCTCCCAGTCTCCACCCAACCCCTATTTGCCTCACTCATTCCTAATCCCACTTTTTTAGCTCAGCTAGTTCCAGTTTCTCCCTCCACCCCAACTCCTAGTCCCAGTTTTCCTCCCCACTCACCTCAAATACCTAGTTACCTCCTTCCCCAGCTCATTGTCCCAATCTATTCCCCATATCCCCCTGCCCCCAAGTCCAGCTCTTGTACCCTCTGCATTTGAATCAAGCAGCTCCCTCCTCCATGCCACCTGGGCCCAGCAGTGGTGTTACTGAGAGCCTAGGCGAGACAAGCTTCCTGCTCTCATTATGCATGCCTGGCCTTGGCGTGGATCACAGCAGCTCAGATCTGCAATAGCATGGAAAATCCTTCAGAGACCCAGGCTGGAGCATGCCCTGTATAGACAGACTCTTCTGGGGATTAAGCTGCTAAAACCTAGGGACCATGTAAAACTGTGACTTTTTTTCAAAGGCTTATCCCTTGGTCAAATTTAGACAGATTTTTATAGAGACAGTAACAGGTATATTCTGACTCAGAGACCGCCGGCTGCCAAATGTCAAGTCTCTTCTCCAAAGCATGGAGAGTTTTTCAGAGATTTTCAAACAAAGGTGGTCAGAGTTTATTGACATGGTCAAAAACAACACATTTTTCTCTAGCCATTCTTTTGGAGATGGCAAAATCATTTTGGATGAAACTTTAGGGGGAAAAAAATCAGCTTGAAGCTGAGATCTGGCATGCAAAAATTTCAACCTGAACGGTTAAAGTTTGGCAAAGTTATAAGCAACTGACAACAAGGTCTTATAATGGGAAGCCTCAGGCAAACTTAATAATAGGTGATGCTACCATCACAGCTTATAATATAAAAAACTGCATTAAAAGACATTTTTAAGGTTACAAAGGAAAGCCCTTAAAAGTTAGGAATCACCTGAATCACAGTTGCCTGTGCAGTTCCGACCCTGTTACGCACTCTTTAATTCTTCCCGTGATGAATATGTGTCATGTTACACTCTTTAATTACATGATCACATAATGTTTAGGAAGAAAGAATATGGAGTATAATCAAGACATTAGGGTTAACACCTTTATTCCTGTAAAAAGTGTCATAGCATCTTTAATCACCCTACTAACCCTCATTACTTGTACATGCATAAAGTATGGCCTTGCAAGAAAGAAAGATTATGATCTGAATCACCTTTATGACATGCTGGAAGATGACTCACTTCATGCCATGATACAGACTCACTCTGTGTGACTCCCATCATTCTCTGCTCTAGTATGGGCCTGACTTATGTTATTATCTAGCATTGGTACAGTTAAATAGGAGAGAATTTACTTTATAGAAATGTATTTTATTCCTAAGGAATGCTCATTACTAACTCTTATACATACTAAAATATTTTCCCCCAGCCTAGTAATTTTTTTGTAAGGAAATGGTGACTCAGTATCATATTAGGAAGTGAAACTCTAACATATGAGATGCTGTGGACATTCTTTCAACCTGCATCTAATCTGATGTTTGAGAGATTAGTCTATAATGAGGAACCTGGAAACAAAATATCCTATACAGAATTATTAGAAAATAGAGATCAGTCCTACGTTTGATGGGGTCCCTCTTGTAGTAATTGGGCCTATAAAATTACCCACTGTAAGCTCAACTGTAAAAAGTATGTAAAAATTCATAAAATGTCACAATAACCTATAACAATACATTTTGAAGGGGGAGAGAAAAATTGAATTAGTTTAAACGAAAAGGCCTACTCATATAACTCAAGGACTATGTTAAAATTATGCTTGGTTAAAAACAGAAGATATGGAACCAGAAATTAATGAACCAAAATTGGTGTGTCTGACACTAGTCCTAATTGGTGGACAAAATAATGAGGGGATGGGCTAGTCCACTGACCAGGTCC
Source organism: Gopherus flavomarginatus (assembly GCF_025201925.1). Lineage (NCBI taxonomy): Eukaryota > Metazoa > Chordata > Testudines > Testudinidae > Gopherus > Gopherus flavomarginatus. The sequence continues at coordinate 109,178,641 of NC_066617.1, read as the reverse complement.
TTTGTGGGTCCTTTTAAAAAAAAAAGAGGGGGTGGGGGTGGGAAATGGAGAAGAACAGATGTACACAACTGGAGTGAGCTTTACCATCCTGGCTACCACCCTTGGTTCCTGGACTCCAGGCCTTCATCACCCTCATCCTGAGAGAAGACCTGACCAGACTAAACTAGAGAGGGAGGGACTCAAATAACATTGCCACCATAATCAGCTACAGCTGAATCCCAAACACTACCAGAAATGAAATGAGAATGGATTTTAACAACCAGAGTAACAACAGCAGCTCCAGCCCATGTCAACTAACTTCCTCTCTTTTTCCCAAAAGGACAGTTATTACCATCTTTGTTATCATCTAAGAGACTGTCAAACAAGGGGTTTTTCCTTCTAAAACTCTCTCCAGCTAAAGGGAAAGGAACCAAGGGATGTTGTTAAAATGAAAGCCTTATTGAGTGCTTTACATTTCAAATACTTACACTGTTTTTTCTTCTTTTCTGTATCTTTAAGAAAAAGTTAAAAGGATGTTTAATGCTGTGTTTGCCATGGTACTAGGTAGGCTGAGGTCTCTATACCAAACCCTGAACCTTGTTTAACACTGTTTAATGTTGGACAGAGAGTGGGTTAGGTTAACATCTTTGCTCCATTTTTTCCATCTAAATTAATACAATGCCCCCACACACACATGAACACAGTTATTACACTCTGCAACTCAATTTATTCTGGCACATTTGCCCTATATCATGTGCAGATAATACTTGTGTGATATATTGTGTCAGTGCCAAAATATTTTTAACATAAAAATATCAAATAAGAAAAAAGACAGTTCAGCCATACAAGGATGTGATCGCTACAAAAACAGCCACAATAGAAAAGAGTTAGTTTACAAGGTCAGAGTATGAAAAAGGCCCTGTTTGTGCTAACTGGTTTCTCTTCTCTCCTAGAGTGGAGAAAGCCACATATAAGAACCAGGGCTGGTCCAAAGAGGGTTTTGTTATTGCATTTTATTTTTTAGTGGAAAGTTTACGCAAAAAGTTGTTGAAAAAATATTTTGCCAAAAAATTATTTTTTCCACAAAGCCAAAATATTTTTTCAATCTGCTCACATGGGAATCTTGAATGAGGGTAAGGAAGTCAGTATCAGGGCATAAGCCAACCTGTGACCACTGGAGAAGAAAACTTTCCTTGGGGTCAGATTTTCCCATAACTACCTACTCCCAGGTCGCTTGCTATTTCCTCTGGAGCATCTAGTGCTGGCCCCTGTCAGTGACTGCATAATGAACTAGTTGGACCTCAGGTATGATCCAGTCTGGCAATTTAAATAGCTAACTTTTTCCTAGGACAGCTGGATTTATTTTTTAGCTTACCTTTGTTTTTAATATGTGAAGTTTTTTTGGATCACATAGATATGAATGGTAATGATTTTTTAAATTGTCCTCTATTCCCTATTAGGTGAAATCAAGTGGGACTTAAGTGGTGTATCGCACATGCGTTGGCCCTCTGTATAGGGGTGAATTGCACTCTTGTTGTGACTCTCAGTTGTGCCTGGGGTTCACAGCACAATTGTAGAATTTAGGTTCCACCACTGAACTTGTTCCCCTTCACCCAAATATCTCCATTAGTGCTAGGGTGACCAGACTGCAAGTGCTGAAAATCGGGACGGGGGGTGGGGGAGTAATAGGAGACTATATAAGAAAAAGACCCAAAAATTGGGACTGTCCCTATAAAATAAGGACATCTGGTCACCCTAATTAGTGCATGAAGTTATATCAGTGGCTCCCAATCTGTGGGATCTATTACCAGTGTACATATTTCAGGCCATTCTGAATTTGATGAGATTCTCTCTTCTGTGATGTGAACCTTTTGTGGGCCTGGCGCCAAATATATGTGTGGGCCCCCAAGGGGGCAATAGAGCATGGCATGGGGAAATCGGTCCCCGGAACGAGGGGCTGGCCAAGGACATGGTATGGCAGGGGCGGCCCTGCTCCGCCAAGCTCAGTGCAAGGGCACTATTTTTTGCCAGACGCACAGTGTCCTGCTCGGCCCTGTGCTGCCAGTATGCCCCTTCCTGTCAGGAGTGGGCCTATGCCGTGCCACACAGCCACCCCACCCAACACCCCCGCCCGACTCCCTATGGCCAGCGTCATCCCCGAGACCCTCCCACAAATGCACAGCACCCTGCACAACACCACCGCTGCCCATAGCCCCACCACAACTGCCCAGCATCCCCCACAGAGCCCCCACTCCCTAGTGCCTCAACACACACAGATTCTTCCCACCCCTTCACAACCCAGCACCCCTGCCCCAGACCACCCAGAGACCCACTCCCCCACTCCCTGCCTCCTGGATGCACTTACTCGTCTTGCTGGGAGGTGACGATGTCTGCCAGGCTGAGCTGGCATCATAGCTAGGGCTGGTCCCGGGATGGGGAATTGCTCCCGCCCCTTGGGAGTGGCACAATCAACCAGGCCTGGGCCTGCCCTAGCCAGCCTTTCTCAGGACCCGCTTGCCTGGAGGGGCCCAGCCCCTACCTGTCCCTCCCCCACCCTGCCTCGAGTGCCAAGACTGGCCAGGCTTCTGCACCAGTTCCAGATGGGTCAGCTCTGGGGAGACAGGTAGGGCCCCACAGGTGGTGGGAAGCAGAAACTGCCTAGAGCCGGAGATGCACTGGGGTCTGGCCAAGGGCTGGAAAGGAGTTCTTGGCTGGCCAGCAGGCAGGCCAAGAGGAGTAAGTGATGTGTGTGGGAGGAGCCAGCAGGCTGGGAGGGTCTCTGGGCACTGTGCAAGCAGAGCAGGTTCGGGCCTCTTCTGAGCATGAGCCCGGCTCCATGGCAACATTGGCGCCATTATAAACTCGGCACTGGATGTGATTGGCCACTTCCTGTTCAGTTCTGTTCACTCTAAACCACAGTTGAGTTTGAGCTATTTCAAACTGATAAAAGAACTGGGGTATTAGAGGCTGCACAGTCCAGTGATTGTGGTACTAGACTGGGATGCAGGATATGTGGGTTCTCTTTCCAGTTCTACCATTGACCTGGTATGTGACCTTGGGCAAGTCACTTTGCCTATTTGTGCCTCTGTCTCCTCTCCCAATTAGGCCCCATGAAATATTCATGAAGTTGTAATGCCTTAATTTATACACACTTTGATCTAGAATTATTTAATTACAGGGATATACTTAATGCAATGCGATAGCAGTCAACAGGTTTATAGATAAGTGAAGACAATGCTATTAATATACCCTTTGAACTAAACTAAAACAAATGAATTGGTCCATGCATACTAATACACTTACCATTTCTTTCATATTCATACACAAGTGAAATGGTCTGGCTCCAAACTGAGTGGTCTGTCAGCATCACACTTGTAAAAGGTGGTATTCTAGAATTAAATGTTGAATCCACAAGGTTAAATTGACTTTTTGAAGTCAGCAAATCAGATTATGTGTTTGTTTGTCCTGTAGAACAAGGTTGTTGCAAGATAACATTCTGTTGTTACATTGCAACAAAACTACAGATAAACATTATGTTACACCAGCTAATAGTAAATGTCAGAATATTTTAATCAGAATGCAGGTCATGGGATAATTCCTTCAAAATTAAGACTCTCCTGAAAAAATTAGGATGGGCAGCAACCCAAAGCCATTGTGTCTGATAAAAAGTATATCATTCATTCCCCTTTTACTATTATTCTAATCTTTTAGTAATGCTAATATATTTCTAAGTGTTTTTAATTTTTAGAACTCAGGAACTTATTTTTTATAAAGGCTGCCTGATTCACTACTATTTTTCTGATGCAACTGGAATGCTGCTTGTTAACATCATTTCTTTTATGTATAATGTACCACAACATGATTGTCACAGGACTGAGGTTTGACTAGGGAATTACTGTAATATCACTGACATCTAGCTTGAGATATTTGTGGTGGCTGTTTGTACAGAACTTTGAATAACTAAGATTTTAGTAGATTGTAATGTCACTAAGGAATTTCTCTTTCCTTGTCTCTGTCTGTCACATTTTTCCTGACAACAGTTGATGTGTAGAGACATTTTCTCTTCGTTTTAAGGATTGTCTCTCTTTGGCACCATGTGATTTTTCTTCCCCCAAACTCCTCAGAAACTTTCCTTAAACTATGGTGAAATCTTCCCTTAGCTTGAGAGATACTTAACATGGTCATCTAGACAAATTACTAGAAAATTTATTATACAAAATAATTCTGCTCTGGCTGTGTCTAAAGGATGGGCTACAGTCAATGATTTAATAGTCCCTTTCTATTTTTGTCTTCTAGAATCTTATAGGCAACTGACTGTATATATTTACATAATTTTGTCATAGCTGGCTTGTTCTAGTTGAAAAATGTATTGGCTTTTTTTTCTAGGAGATAATTTAAGAGTGCTTTTACTACACTCCTGTTGTGTTTATATTATTCCCTCAGGTCAAGGGGTTGTCTCCCTGACACATCTATATCAGTTGTAAGAAAGTACCATATTATCACAGGTTAGTTTTTACATTAATCCATCCTGGGTTATCATAGAATCATAGAATCATAGACTTTAAGGTCAAAAGGGATCATTATGATCATCTAGTCTGACCTCCTGCACAATGCAGGCCGTAGAATCTCACCCACCCACTTCTGTATCAAATCTGTGCCTGAGCCATTGAAGTCCTCAAATCATGGTTTAAAGACTTCAAGGTGCAGAGAATCTTCCAGCAAGTGACCCATGCCCCATGCTGCAGAGGAAGGCGAAACCCCCCCAGGGCTTCTGCCAATCTGCCCTGGAGGAAAATTCCTTCCCGATCCCAAATATGGCGATCAGCTAAACTCTGAGCATGTGGGCAAGACTCCCAGCCAGCACTCAGGAAAGAATTCTCTGTAATAACTCGGATCCCACCCCATCTAACATCCCATCACAAGCCATTAGTAGTCGAAGACAAATTAATTGCCAAAATTAGGCTATCTCATTATACCATCCCTTCCATAAATTTATCAAGCTTAGTCTTGAAGCCAGATATGTCTTTTGCCCCCACTACTCCCCTTGAAAGGCAGAACTTCACTCCTCTGATGGTTAGAAACCTTCGCCTAATTTCAAGTCTAAACTTCCTGATAGCCAGTTTATATCCATTTGTTCTTGTATCTACATTGGTACTGAGCTTAAATGATTCCTCTCCCTCCTTGGTATTTACTCCTCTGATATATTTATAGAGAGCAATCAGATCTCCCCTCAGCTTTCTTTTGGTTAGGCTAAACAAGCCAAGCTCTTTTGGTTAGGCTAAACAAGCCAAGCTCTTTGAGTCTCCTTTCATATGACAGGTTTTCCATTTCTCGGATCATCCTAGTAGCCCTTCTCTGAACCTGTTCCAGTTTGAATTCATCCTTCTTAAACATGGGAGACCAGAACTGCACACAATATTCCAGATGAGGTCTCACCACTACCTTGTAGAACGGTACTAACACTTCCTTATCTCTACTGGAAATACCTCGCCTGATGCATCCCAAGACCGCATTAGCTTTTTTAACGGCCATAGACTCATAGACTTTAAGGTCAGAAGGGACCATTATGATCATCTAGTCTGACCTCCTGCACAAAGCAGGCCACAGAATCCTACCCATCCACTTCTATAACAAATCCTTAACCTACGTCTGAGTTATTGAAGTCTTCAAATTGTGGTTTGAAGACCTCAAGCTGCAGAGAATCCTCCAGCAAGTGACCCATGCCCCACTCTGCAGAGGAAGGGGAAAAACCTCCAGGGCCTCTGCCAATCTGCCCTGGAGGAATCATATCACTTTGGCTGCTCATAGTCATCCTGTGATCAACCAATACTCCGAGGTCCTTCTCCTCCGTTACTTCCAACTGATGCCTCCCCAGCTTATAACAATAGTTCTTGTTATTAATCCCTAAATGCATGACCTTGCACTTTTCACTATTAAATTTCATCCTATTACTATTACTCCAGTTTACAAGGTTATCCAGATCTTCCTGTATGATATCCCGGTCCTTCTCTGTATTGGCAATACCTCCCAGCTTTGTGTCATCCACATACTTTATTAGCACATTCCCACTTTTTGTGCCAAGGTCAGTAATAAGAAAATTAAATAAGATTGGTCCCAAAACCGATCTTTGAGGAACTCCACTAGTAACCTCCCTCCAGCCTGACAAGTCACCTTTCAGTATGACTCGTTATAGTCTTCCCTTTAACCAGTTCCTTATCCACCTTTCAATTTTCATATTGATCCCCATCTTTTCCAACTTAGCTAATAATTCCCCATGTGGAACCATATCAAATACCTTATCAGTCTTGTCTGTGAATAATCAGAGAGAAGTTCAGAAATGAAATGATACATTTCATACTATTTCAAACATTCTTCACTGCAAACTAAGGAAACAAAACAATAGCTATAAAAAACTATAAATAGGAACATTTGACTAGATCCTCTAATGGAGTAAATTGGTGTAGCTCTATTTACTTCAGTGGGCTATGTCTATTACACTAGCTGAGGTCTGGTCCCTCATGTACCCTTATTACAGAAGGAAACAGTTTTTATGTTCAGGAAAATTGATGAATAATATTTGTCCTCTCCTAAAAACTTTATTTTTTCCTTGCAAGCTTTTGTAAGTTCCATTCAACTCAGTTACATCTGGACTGGGAGAGACACACTGCTTGCTGCAGTTTCCAAGGCTTGGTCTATACTACCAACATATGTCAGTATAACTATGTCACTTGGGTGTGGAAAATCTGGGATGTGCTATTATACTGAGAGAACTCCAGGCAGAGACAGCACTATCTCGACCTGAGGGCTTCTCCTGTCAACACAGTGACTGCCTCTCGGGAGAAGCTCTCCTGTTGGTGTAGGTAGTGTCTTCAATAAATGCTACAGCAGTGCAGCTGCACCAGTGCAACTGTGTTGCTGCAGCACTGTAAGCTGAGAACCTATTCATCCCTTCTTCCCTAAACCAGCGTCTTAGGGCATGGCTACACTTGCAAATGTAGAGCGCTGTGAGTTAAACCCACCTTCAGAGAGCACAATAGGGAAAGCACTGCTGTCTGTCCACACTGACAGCTGCTTGCGCACTGACATGGCCACATTTGCAGCACTTGCAGCAGCATTGGGAGTGGGTGCATTATGGGCAGCTATCCCAGCATGCAAGTGACTGCAACGTGCTTTTCAAATGGGAGTGGTGATAGTGGTGTCGGACAGAAAATGTGTTGTGTGTATGTGGGAGGAGAGAGAGTGAGGTTTTGAGGGTCTGAGAGCATGTCAGCATTCTGTCTTGTAAGTTCAGACAGCAGCAGACCCCCTCCTCCCCCACACCTCTCTCTCTCACAGACAGCATTCCACAGTAACGGCCTGCATGCTGATTGTCAGAAACGGAGTTTTGAAAGAGCATTTCTGCATTCCTACAGGGGTTCAAAACAATGACAAGAGTGGCCACTTGACTTAAGGGGATTATGGGACGTTTCCAGAGGCCGATCAGAGCAAGTAACCCAACACCTCGTTCACACTGACGCCCGTGTGTTGTAGCCAAGGCGCATCAAACGTTATACCTCTTGCTGAGGTGGAGTACCAGGAGTGCTGTAGCTGCAGAGTCAGAGCATTCTACATGCCTTGCCAGTGTGGATGAGATGTGAGCGAGGGCACCCGGGGCTCCTTTATTGCACTATAACTCGCAAGTGTAGCGATACACTTAGGGTATGTTCACACAGCAAGTGGCAGCCTATGGCAGTGGTCTCAGGGTACGTCTACACTGCAGTTAGACACCCATGACTGGCCTGTGCCAGCTGACTTGTGCTTGTGGGGCTCAGGCAGTGGAACAGTTTAATTGCAGTGTAGACTTTCAGTCTCAGGCTGTAGCGCAGGCTCTAGGACTCTGCAGGTTGGAGGGTCCCAGAGCTCAGGCTGCAGCCCAAAGCCAGAAGTCTGCAGTGCAGTGCAACAGCCCTGCAGCCCAAGCCCCGCGAGACTGAGCCAGCAGATACAGGCAAGCTTTGGGTTTATAATTGCAGTGTAGACATATCCACAGAGCTCAAGATGACAGACCGATTCACACTACAGTGCTAAAAATAGTTTTATAGACATTACTGCTAGGGCTTCAGAGCCCACCCAACCCTAGGCTTCCCAATAGGAGGTGGATAGAAGGAATAAGGCCTGGCCTGCACTGCAGTACTTCGACCTAACTGTAAGCATCTACACTAAAATGATATAACTCGCCCACTACACTGACTTAATAACTCCACCTCTGTGAGATCCACTGTGCTTAAGTCAATGTAGTTAGGTCAAGTCAGTGTTAGTGTAGACACTGGATTGCTTACATCAGTGGTTCTCAACCAGGGGTCCGCATACCCCCAGAGGTGCTGGAACAATTTTTATAGTGGGGATGCTGAGAACCATTGAACCAAACTGGAAATCCTGTATATAATGGAAACCACTTCAAGCCAGGGGATGTGGTAGCACTCCTAGTTCCAGCACCTAAGCATATCTCTGGGGGTAGGAAGAGGTCTTCCGAGGGTACATCAACTCATCTAGGTACTTGCCTAGTTTTACAATGGGCTACATAAAAAGCACTAGCAAAGTCAGTACAAACTAAAATTTCGTACGGACAATGACTTGTTTATACTGCTCTGTATACTATACACTGATTTTGTAATTATATGGTAAAAATGAGAAAATAAGCAATTTGTCAGTAATTTGTATTTTTGTCTGATTTTGCAAGCAAGTAGTTTTTAAGTGAGATGAAAGGTGGGAGTACACAAGACCAATTGGACTCCAGAAAGGAGTACAGTAGTCTGGAAAGGTTGAGAGCCACTGACTTACATCAGCTGTTGCTCCCTCTCAGAAACCTTTTCTGCAGTGCCCAATAATGGCAGTTAAATCAATGTAAGAGCTCCTGGTGAGGACACGCACTGCTGATACAAGGACTGTAGTGTGGATGTTTAAAACCAGTTCGATTATTGTGGTGGCTGTATGTTGAGATAACTTAGGGCAAGTCTAGACTACAAAATTAAGTTGACCTAAGAGTTGATGGAGTCTCAGTGCATTGGATGGGAGACTTCTGATGGCCTGAAGAAAATGGTGCCCGCCAAGTTGTTGCTGTTGCACCTCTTCAGAAATATGTAACAACAGGAGCATGGCTCTACTTCAGTCTCTTTAAACACAGAGCTGGTTCTAAAAGGAAACTAATTAGGATTCCCTACCAGAGGAAGAGAGAAGGGCAAGAGAGATACATAGGCAGGTGGGGAATTAAGCATTCAACTATTACTGAATTTAGCATCCACAGAAGCAGCGTTTATACCCCTTTCTATGTAATTCCTTGGGTTCGCATAATTCAGGTTCTCAAAAAGAGGGCACTTGGGAGTGGAGGTGGGGACTGGAAGGGAAACTGGGCAGGGGGGTTACAGTTGAAGGAACTGGAGGGAGAAGGGGGAGCTGGGAAGGATACAGTTGGGGTGCCAGAGGGGGTAGCTGTGGTGAGGGTACTCATTGGAGATGGGGGGAAGTGTTGCTCCCTGTCATGGTGGCAGAGCGGCTGGCACAAGCCCAAGATGCAGTGACAGCTGTCACTCAGCACCTCCCTGCAGGATCACTTCCCCAGAGCCGGGGGGGGGGGGGTGCGAGGGGGGAGAAGGATGTATCTTGCAGGAGAATGGACCAATCAGCTGCAGATGCAAGGCAGGACCAATCGCGAAGCAACCAAATAGGGGTTCTTTCTGAGCTGCCTCTTGTCTGCTCTACAAAAGAATCCTTTGTCACCCCAGACATTTCATGTTATTTGAAAACCCCACCCCGACAGAGAAAGCAGGCTTAAAAAAAGAGTCTCTGTCCAGGAACCCCGGACGTATGGTAACCCTATGAGATTACAGATATATAACAGCAAAAGCTGTGCTCCCCTCTCTTCCATCCTGCCCAGATAATTCCTGAGTTTCTTAAAGTGAATCTGGTACACTAACAGTGTTACTTGCCCTGCTAGGAAAAGCTATTTCTGGCCTTTTATGTGTCAGAAGAGAAATTGGTGTGATGGATTTGGAGCTGCCTTGTGATAATTGATGAATATGTTATGTTGGTCTGAGTACGGGGTTAACTAACTAGTGTTGGTCTGGAGCACAGGCAGGAAGAAGGTAATCAGACCAGAGTCCTCAGAGCCATTGGCTTGGCATTGTCCAGTAATGACTCTAAAGTGTCTGTTGATGGATGGCTATCTGGAGCCATCTCCCCCTTCCTGCCTGCCTGACCAAACCCGTAGTGAGTTAAAACACAGATATTCAAACAGAAAACATCCCTTTAACCAGGCCAACATATTGCATTCATACATTATCACAGGGCAGCTCCAAATTCATCACACTGGAATTCCACACTTCCATGCTGCTCTGCCGTGGATCTGAGGGTCCTCCAGGGGCACAGATCCAGTGCTGAGGTACAGAGCTTCTGCACAGATAGCCCTAACCTCTTGCACATCCCCCTGTGTGGAAAACCTTTTAACTGGCTTTTGTGTGTTTTCTCTGTATGTTTTTATCATGAATAAATGTGCTGCTTAGAAAAGAGCTGTGTTGGAACTTATAACTGCTGGCATACACCTTTCATTGCCCTTGGAAAGAAAGCAAAGCACAGCTGCTGGACTCAGTCATACCTGCTTGTTGAGGAGAATCACAGTAACTTCAGCCAACTCTTTAGTTTAACAAAGGTGAAGCGGTGTTTTGATTACCAGCTATGAGTACCTCCATGGGGAACAAATATTTAATAATGGGCTCTTCAGTCTAGCAGACAAAGATATAACACAATCTAATGGCTGGAAGTTGAAACTAGATAAATTCAGACTGGAAATACAGTGCAAATTTTTAACAGTGAGGGTAACTAACCATTGGAACAGCTTACCAAGAGGTATGATGATCGTTTATCCATCACTGTCAGTATTTAAATCAGCACTGAGTTTTTCTAAAAGCTATATTCTCTAGTTTACCTCCATTCCCAAGGTGTTTGTAACTCTAAGGTTCTACTGTATACTGTCTATGAGAAGCACTGCTGAACAAGTGAGCCAATATATTTTATAATAGTTAAAGTTTTTTAATTGTAACCATGGGCAGTGGGTATAATAGGCTCAGCCTCCCAAACAGTCCGTGCTGCCTTTGAGAGTGTGGATGCCTGGGTTATGGTCCCACCTGCACTCCACCCCAAGGCCATACTACTGCTCTTCCCCCGTGGCCCTGCCTGCACTGTTCCTCTGCCCTTCCCCACTCTGTCTGTTCCCCTGAGGCCTGCCCTCATTCTGCCCCTTCCCATCCTTTTCCGCTCCTTCCCCCAAGGTTGCCACCACCCACCACTTGCTGAGTCACTCCTCTCCTCTATCCCCCTATCCTGAGGCCCCTGCTGCTCACTGAGTCACTCCTCTCCTCCACCCCATCCCCCAAAGGCCCCCACTGCTGAGTTGCTTCTCTCTTTCACCTCCCTTCTCCTGAGGTCCCCACAGCAGAGGGGAGTAGCTCAATGGACGGGGGAGCCAAGCAGAGAGGTGAGGCGAGTGGGTGTGGGGCCTGGGGCCGAGCTTGGGTGGGGCCTGGGGCAAAGCAGGGGTGGAGCATTGGCAGGGCCTGGGGCAGAGTGGGGGTGGAGTGTGCTTAGGATCTCGGGAGGAGGAAACTGAGTGGGGGGTGGGCCTGGGGGCAGAGCCATGGTCTGGGCACCAGGGGAGCTTCTGATACTCATGCTAGCCTCCCTAAATGCTGGAGCCATGCACCGCTTATGATTGTAACTCCATGTATACGCTGCAGTAATCCAGTCTGAAGGTGACAAAAATATGGATTGTAGTAGCAAGAGAAAGCGTGAGACATAAGGTCTAAAGCCCAAACAGAGTCAAGCTCTTCAAAAAAGCAGATGCCTGCCTGCAGGTTCACTGCCCAATACGTGAACTTGTCAAGATCAAAGCTGGTGTTGCAAAAACACGAACACTCCAAAGAAGTGCTAGGCATAGGACACTCATGTAAACACCTTACAGAAGGGTAGTACCAGAACACACCAATACCAAGCATGGTATAAACACACTCCCTGAAGATAATAGGGACTCTCCTCTCCTAAAGATAAGGTCAGGATGACAGCATGATGGATAAAGATGTTTCAATCAAACCAACATGTACAAAGTAAAGGGTGGTAATTAACTATGTCAAAGGGGCAATAAGTAACTTGGCTATACCAGTGTATAAAAGAGGCATCGCAGAGGGCATGTCTTTGTGTGACCTAAGGGGGAATGAAAAGTCCCACCATTCACTGAACAGAGTCCATTTCAATGAGCATACAAGTGTTAGTGTACCTGTAACCACTGAGCCAGGGCATTAGGTCCATGCTTCATTGTCAATAAATCCAGCCGAGCGCCTTCACTATGGAACCGAGTCTGTGGTCCTATTGGGCAGTTAAATCTAAGTCTGCTGTGTTCCCTATCTGCTCAGAGCTGGGACAGCACTAGGGTGACCAGACAGCAAGTGTAAAAAATCAGAACAGGGACTAGGGAGTAATAGGTGCCTATATAAGAAAAAGGCCCCAAAATCAGGACTGTCCCTATAAAATCGGGACATTTCGTCACCCTAGACAGCACACAGAGAGAAAACACACGTGCAGCTAACAACTGATTACATGGATTACTGTGACAGGGTCTACATCCAAAATACCAGGCCAACTGCAGATGGAAAAATGCCACTCTTGGAAAGTGCTGTTATCTGGATCCCTAGAAGCAGTTGAGGATTGAACAAAACTTATCATTTGTGAACATGAGTAAAAAATGGCAGGCAAGCCCCTGAACTGATGGAGCTGATCTCACTATTTCCTCTTCTTCTTTTCTGCAGCCAGTAAGCATAACCTCCACATTATCTGTGCTGAATATCAGCTTGCTCTCATCTTTAGCCACCACTATCAACTTGTCCCATTCACAGCTAGATATTGGAGAAAACATTAAACTGTATTCTCTGACTCTGATGAAAAAAAGACATTGAATTAGCTGTCATTTGGCTATTGAAGATAGCGCATGCCATACTGCCTCACCAACTCCCCAAACAGCTGCGGTTACAGTAGATTGAAACAGGAAGAGGAGCTCTCATCATGCCAGACAAAGAGGAGAGGTGCACGGCTACTTCAAGTTAGTGAAAGGAGGGGCAAACTCTTCCTCTTCTTTACCAGAGGAGGCGAAGCTGAGCTCTCCCATATTTTAACAATATCACAAACGTGTTGACAAACTGAGATGACCAAATAGAATCCTGTGGCATTCCACATGAAAATGGCCTTGCGGCAGGTGAACAATCTCCCAGGGCTACCTTCTGGGTCCTTTGAGAGAACAAAGAATGGAGCAACTCAGAAGTAATTCCATTTGCCCCAAACAGGTATAATGACTAAGTCCCAAAATTATGAGTTATTACTATTTAAGAATTGCCCAGTCATTGGTCTTTTTTAGAAATGATAGGACAGAGGTCTGAGAGAATAAAAAAAATCAAAGTCTAATAGTAAGATTCTTCAGACCATCCAAACAATCTGAGGAAACTCAGAATTTCTGCAGCTTTTCACAAGAGTGTACCACTGGTCCAGCTGAAAAGATTTCCCTTTGTCTCTATCTGTGAATTAATGAATTAAATGAATCAAGAATTCACAATCAAATATTAAGATGCTATATTAAGTTCCCACAGTGGGGGGAGGGGAAGAGGGAACCAGATTGAATACACTATTGTGATTAAATAAATGTATATATGTAAAGTGAAGTTGACTAATAAGTAATACGGCTTTGGGCAAATACTTTAAAGACAGGGTTTATTTCCTGGGCAATCATGTTAGGTGAAGAAGGGGCATACGCTCATATTGATTTCTTTTAGTTTAGTGATAAAATAAAGACGTAAGGCTAACATTTGCAATCAAATATGATTATGCTATTGAGTGAGTAAAATACACTTGAGCTGAAAGAGGCAGTAAATAAAAGGGACTGAAACCAAATAGTGTTTTATAAGGACACTTCATTGCAGAGTGGAATAAACAGAACTTTAGCTGTTTGATCAATAATGAACAGACTCAGCTCAGCCGTACATTCCAAGGTCTGACTATTGTTAAAACAAGGAGAACAGAAATGGAAGATTTATACTGCTGTTTTGGCCTGCTGGAGAACAACAGTTCTAAAAGTGACTTTCTATAATGAACTGTTAAAACAAGCTTAAAGAGCATAAAAGAATGTGTCAGGATTTTGTATAAACTTATTAACTTTAATCTGGACATGTCAGCAACAAGCAGAGTTGCAGTGGAGAACTAAACTGCTACATGTCACAAGGAGCCACAACAGTAGCGCCCTTAACCCACCCAACAATATTGTTCATCTTTCCAGCTATTCTCTTAGCCCAGCAGAAGAATCTGTCCTATCTCGGGGCCTGTCCTTTTGTCCTTCCAGACTCACGAACTTGATACAGTCCTGCGGTGACCTAGAATCCTACTTTCACCATCTCCGATTCAAAGAATACTTCCAACACACCTCTGAACAACTTACTAACCCACAGAATCCTTCCTACCAACACTACAATAAGAAGGATTCTGCATGGACTTCTCCTGAAGGTCGAAACAACAGACTGGACTTCTACATAGATTGCTTCCGTCAACGTGCATGGGCTGAAATTGTGGAAAAGCAGCATCACTTGTCCCATAACCTAAGCCGTGCTGAACACATGCCATCAACAGCCTCAAGGACAACTCTGACATCATAATCAAAAAGGCTGACAAAGGAGGTGCTGTCATCATCATGAATAAATTGGAATATGAACAAGAGGCTGCTAGGCAGCTCTCTACTCCACATTCTACAGGCCCTTATCCTCTGATCCCACTGATGATTACCAAAAGAAACTACACCATCTGCTTGAGAAACAACCTGAGAAAGCACAGGAACAGATCTGTACAGACACATGCCTAGAACCCTGACCAGGTATATTCTATTTGCTACTCAAGATCCATAAACCTGGAAATCCTGGACGCCCCATCATCTCAAGCATTGGTACCTTAACAGCAGGATTGTCTGGCTATGTGGCCTCTCTCCTCAGGCCCTATGCTACCAGCACTCCCAGCTGTCTTCGAGACACCACTGACTTCCTGAGGAAACTACAATCCATTGGTGATCTTCCAGAAAACACCATCGTGGCCACTATTGATGTAGAAGCCCTCTACACCAACATTCCACACAAAGATGGACTACAAGCCATCAGGAATAGTATCCCCGATAATATCACGGCTAGCCTGGTGGCTGAACTTTGTGACTTTATCCTCATCCACAACTTTTCACATTTGGGGACAATATATACCTTCAAGTCAGCGGCACTGCTATGGGTACCCGCATGGCCCCTCAGTATGCCAACATCTTTATGGCTGACTTAGAACAACACTTCCTTAGCTCTCATCCCCTAACACTCCTACTCTACTTGCGCTACATTGATGACGTCTTCATCATCTGGACCCATGGAAAAGAAGCCCTCAAGGAATTCCACCATGATTTTAACAATTTCCATCCCACCCTCAACTTCAGTCTAGACCAATCCACACAAGCGGTCCATTTCCTAGACACTACTGTGCTAATAAGCAATGGTCACATAAACACCTCCCTATACCGGAAACCCACGGACCAGTATACTTACCTACATGCCTCCAGCTTCTATCCAGGACACACCACACAATCCATTGTCTACAGCCAAGCTCTAAGATACAACCGCATTTGCTCCAATCCCTCATACAGAGATAAACACCTACAAGATCTCTGTCAAGCATTCTTAAAACTACAATAACCAGCTGCTGAAGTGAAAAAACAGATTGACAGAGCCAGAAGAGTACCCAGAAGCCACCTACTACAGGACAGGCCCAACAAAGAAAATAACAGAACGCCACTAGCCGTCACCTTCAGCCCCCAACTAAAACCTCTTCAGCGCATCATCAAAGATCTACAACCTATCCTGAAAGATGATCCCTCACTCTCACAGATCTTGGGAGACAGGCCAGTCCTCGCTTACAGACAACCTCCCAACCTGAAGCAAATACTCACCAGCAACTGCACACCATACAACATAAACACTAACCCAGGAACCTATCCTTGCAACAAAGCCTGACGCCAGCTCTGTCCACATATCTATTCAAGTAATACCATCATAGGACCTAATCACATCAGCCATGCCATCAGGGGCTCGTTCACCTGCACATCTACCAATGTGATATATGCCATCATGTGCCAGCAATGCCCCTCTGCCATGTACATTGGCCAAACTGGACAGTCTGTACGCAAGAGAATAAATGGACACAAATCTGACATCAGGAATCATAACATTCAAAAACCAGTGGGAGAATACTTCAACCTCTCTAAGCGCTTAGTGACAGACTTGAAGGTGGCAATTTTGCAACAAAAAAACTTCAAAAACAAACTCCAAAGAGAGACTGCTGAACTTGAATTAATATGCAAATGAGATACAATTAACCTAGGTTTAAACAGAGACTGGGAATGGTTGGGTCATTACTCTAACTGAATCTATTTCCCCATGATAAGTTCTCCTCACACCTTCTATGGGTCATCTCGATTATCACTTCAAAGGCTTTTTTTCTCCTGCTGATGTTAGCTCATCTCAATTGATTGGCCTCTTACCGTTGGTATGGGTACTTCCACTTTTTCATCTTCTCTGTATGTATAAATATCTTCTGTCTGTGTATTCCATTCTATGCATCCAAAGAAGTGAGCTGTAGTCACGAAAGCTTATGCTGAAATAAATTTGTTAGTCTCTAAGGGTACGTCTACACTACAGGATAAATTCGAATTAGCTTAAACTGATTTTATAAAACAGGTATTATAAAGTCGATTGTGCGCGTCCACACTAGGCACATTAATTTGGTGGTGTGCGTCCGTGGTCCGAGGCTAGCGTCAATTTCTGGAGCGGTGCACTGTGGGTAGCTACAGTAAAAGAATGAGGCCAATAACGTCGACTTGCGTCCACACTAACCCTAAATCGATATAGTAATATCGATTTTAGCGTTACTCCTCGTTTTGTAGGAGTACAGAAATTGATTTAAAGAGCCCTTTAAATCAATATAAAGAGCAATGTAGTGTGGACGGGTGCAGCGTTAAATCGATTTAACGCTGTTAAAATCGGTTTAACAGTGTAGTGTGGACCAGGCCTAAGGTGCCACAATTACTTCTGTTCTTTTAGTGGAGAAACTGCAACTTGAGCAAGCATGGCATGCAAAGTTGGCCAAGGGATGCACCACAGAGGGTCATAAAGTGATTTAGGGAGGTAAGTTCCTAACCAGAGCAAACCAGCCAGGGTTCAGCGTGTGTCCCAAGATGATTGTATCAATAGCTATGGCCTATCTTGTCTTATACAAGCCGATACAATAAGACTGGACAATTCCAGTCTCACTTGGAAGAACTCAAGTGTGATGCCTCCAGGGCCTGCTCCAGGGTTTTTGCTGCCCCAAGCAGGAAGAAAAAAAAAAAAGTCGTGATCGCGATCTGCAGCTCTACTGCTGCCGCTTCAATCTTTGGTGGCAATTTGGCAGCTGGTCCCTCGCTCCGAGAAGGAGTGAGGGACCCGCCGCCGAATTGCTGCTGAAGACCCAGACGTGCTGCCCATTCGCCTTGGCTGCCCCAAGCAGCTGTTTGCTGGGCTGGTGCCTGGAGCCGGCCCTGGATGCCTCATTCCCTGATTGGATGATGAGACAGGATAATTCTCATTTTGATTGGACATTTCAAACCTTTGGAAGGAGTGTGAGTCATTATCTGATTAGTCCACACCAGCATCTCTAAGAAGAGGAACCATGTTGGACCACCTATAGAAATGGGATAAAAGGGCCCAGCTGCTTCAGCACATTGTTTCCAGCTGCTTCAGCACATTGTTTCCTGAAAGCAGAAGACACCTGGAAGGGAAAAGACTGAGGTCCTGGGCCACCCATCTGGGAGTCTTCCTGGTGGTATCCAGTACCTATCTTATATAGGCACCTTTAACTGTCTCTTTCTATTTTCCAGCAATTTGGGTTGTCTGCTAGCATACCAGGAAAAGACTAGTCATGTCCATCCTTCACTCCAAATGTGTTGCAATGTCAATCCCTTCTGTGAATGGTAGCTGAGCTGAAAGTTGATGCTGAACACAGATCTGATCATAAGTAACACAGAGACTTTCTCCTGGATGATAAATCAGTCAGTTGACTACATCTGGAAATTGGGTAGCTAATTAGTAAGGAAATGTACATACTTGTGAAAGTTCTTTAAAGATTGTCACAGAGTTACAGTATGTGTCTTCTTTTTTTTCTTTTTCTTTTTTTTTTTGGTAACAGATTGTTGTAAAGTATCTTTGAATGTGAACTAGTTACCATGGTTAACTAACATTGTGAAACACTATGTGTCTACCATAGTTAATGGTTTCATACTGTCTTTCAAATTCTAGACATAAAACGACCAAGTGTGCAAGACTCTTGAACTCTTCTCAGTCTGTGCAACTTGTTATAAATGTACCAGTTCATGTTAGGTAGTTAGGAGAGTTAATCTGATCATCTAGCTAATATAATTCATAATGAAGTAGATTAAGGGTTGACTACTATAGATTCATTGGGAAGGAGACCTTAATGAAAGGGCATATAAGTAATTGACCAAATTGTTGTATGCTTTAGTTTTTAATTGTTTTTCTCTGATGTGTTAGCAACCATGGAATTGATAACCAATTGACACAAATGAGGACCTATTCTGAGCGACCTAGTAAAAAAACTAAAGAAAGTCACCTTCCCAGGATAGTGGTTAAGTGTAATTTTCTATTGTGATTGTGTTTATTTGAGTCTGAAAACCTGGATAGTTATTGCATCAACCAATTTTCTAGTTTATGTTAGTAAAATTATAGTCCAGTATAATTTTTGCCTTCTTATAGACTAGATGACTAGTTGCTGTTAAGGATAGTTAATAAAACTCAATAAAATTAAATTAAACTCTGGAGTCTTTTTTTCTTTATTTAAGCAATCAAAATTCAAAGAACCCTGAGAAAGGTGCTATGGTTAATCAATTTTGTTTTGTACCCATTCTTTCTTGCACTGGATTTGCAATTATGTCAATGACTCTCTGTGACCACTGGCAATCTGGCAACAAAGCCATCAAACAGATCTTAAAAAGGAGAAAAAAAATCAACATGCTCACTCAATCCTCATCCATCACCAGAAGGAGATGATTGATCAACAAAATCAGTACAGTATTGATGCCATAGGCAGGTCTAAAACTGGATTGATCAGGGACAAGGAACTCTATGGACTTCAGATATTGTCATTGTCAGGGTTGTTTTGCTACCACTTTCTCCACACATTTTTCCAAAGAAGGGAGATTAGAGATTGGGTGATAATTAACAGGTTTCCCAACGTAAAAAGATTATTTCTTAAGCAAAGATCTAATTATCACCATTTTAGGAGGAACTGGCCCTCACCTTCTCTAAAGTCTTGTCTACATGGGAAAGTTATACCACCATAAGGTTGGGTGTGCATTTAAAGTGCTACAGTTGTACCAGTATAACTCCCCATATTCACACGCTATTTTTGATATGAGTGCCTTTTTTCAATTTAGTTTGTCACTTTGGGAGGGGTTTAAGATAAACAAACAAAAATAATCCCACTTATTCCAAGAGTCCACCTGGGAGCTTATATCAATGAACTATAGTGGTTTTACTATAATGTTATATTATCTCTGCATAACTGTTAAAACTTTCCAGGTAGACAAGACCTAAGGGAGGCATTGGCAGTTCCCTCCAAAAAAAGGACCTAATGCCTCTGTGCTACATTTCAAGAAGTGTGTTTTGGAAGTACTGTATTGTTATAGGTTGGGTTAAACTTTGTTTTTATGGATTGGATGTAACCACCATCTTTCATTCAGAACACTTGTGAAGAAGTGGCTGAAACAATAGCAGTAACACCCAAAACACAGGTGCATAGCAAAGCTTAAATAGAAGCAGAACTATATGGCTAAGGGATTTCAAATGCATGGGCAAGGGCTTTGACTGGAAAAACTGTTTTTATCTGTGTGAGAGAGAGACATAATCTTGACCAGAAAGCCAAGGAAGTGGTAACAGAAGCACCGGTAATATGGCCCTGGGAGAAGGCTACGAGAGGAAGCTCTTTGGGCAAAGAGTGCTGGCTGGAAAGGTAGGTTTGAAACAGCAAACAGAGGAACTGTTTCCTGCTGTTTGATTACTGTGTTCTGGGAAACTGGACTGCATGTACAATATTGTAAATAAGATTGCATCAAAGAAAATACCTGGCTGGCTCTATCATCAGTTTCTTTTCTTAGTGGAAACAACCTGCAGGACCTTGAACTTGACTAGCCACTTGGATCAAAAGGGGTAACAGCATGTTATTCCCTTTTCAATTTCTAATGGATACAAGTGTATTCAGGGCTTGAGAAGTAGACTGAGTTTGATTTAAAAGTGAGATTGGGAAAAACGTTTCCTATTCTGGTTTATGCTCCATATGCAAAATTAAGGCCCAGGCATTCTAAATCCTTGTCCAGAGTACCAGCTCCTCTAGCGATGAGATTACATCAAAATCTCACCTTCCATTACAATACAAGTAAGTTTCTTGTCTTTGTGGTTATGGAGAATCTGAAATGGGTATAATTGAGTGAGGCATGCAGTGTAGCTGAAGCCATGTCGGTTACCGAAAGAAGAGCTCTGTGTGGCTCAAAAGCTTGTCTCTCACCAATGGAAGTTGGTCCAATAAAAGATATTACCAGACTCATCTTGTCTCTATAATTGAGAAATACAGATATGTCTGTCTGAGTCAGCAGACACATTAAAACAATAGCTCTAACTGGGAGAAAACTACGTTTCATTGGAGCCACTGCTCTGGGGGCCTTGTCAACACCATCCCATCCGAGAACACTGGGAGGCAGAAGGAGAACAGCGCAGGGGGCCTGACTAGCCCACCCACACACCCAAACTGATACACCATGATTACTGGGAAAGTAATGAGGGGACAAATAAAAGGAAGTTCTTCTTCACACAGCGCACAATCAACTTGTGGAACTCCTTGCCTGAGGAGGTTGTGAAGGCTGGGACTATAACAGTGTTTAAAAGTGAACTGGATACATTCATGGAGGTTAAGTCCATTAATGGCTATTAGCCAGGATGGGGTAAGGAATGGCGTCCTTAGACTCTGTTTGTCAGAGGGTGGTGATGGATGGCAGGAGAGAGATCACTTGATCATTACCTGTTAAGTTCACTCCCTCTGGAGCACCTGGCATTGGCCACTGTTGGTATACAGAATACTGGGCTAGATGGACCTTTGGTCTGACCCAGTATGGCCGTTCTTATGACCCCTGCTAACAATCTCTAGCACTAGATGCCCCCGCTGCTTTCTGTGCTGTTTCTGAGAGGAAGGAGGACCTTTGATGCAATGCTTGGGAGAGTAAAACGACTTCATATTACTGCCTCTGCCTTTCTTGCAGGGGTCCTACCACCATGCCTACCACTGTGCCCACAAGAAAGAGGCGGGGCTTGCTGCTATTTTTGCCTGTTTGAGGATTAGGGATCCCAGTTTTTCCAAAAAGGAGTGGTGGGAGAATCCTCATCCAGCAGCCAACTTTTGTGAGAGAGGGCCCTGCTACTGATAGGGGTGGGGTCATATGTGGAGATAGAGATATGGAGGGACTGTGTTGTGGTGTACATAGGGCATGGGATTGCCTTAATCCAGCCCTGATATTTCTTTGTGACCACTGAGGAAACAAACATTTTAAAATGACCTGAAGAAGAGCTCTGCATAAGCTTGAAAGCATGTCTCTTTCACCAACAGAAATTGGTCTAGTAAACAATATTATCTTACCCACTTTGTTTCTGTAGGAGACCAGTTAAAACATTTAATAATAAAAAGAAGAAAAATACGTGACAAGAGAGTAGTAACCTTTGTACTTTCAGTATCCATACCTGTAAAAAGGGCAATATAATTTTTAGTGTACACTGTAAATTATCTGAACTGCTTACTACTGTGACTGCTCCAGTCTGCAAACCTAAATTTTTTTTTATTTCTTGAAATACAGCAATTGCCTTTGAAATCAGTTTGCAATAGAATGAATTTTCTATTTTTATTGTATTGTAGAATATTTTCCTGTTTCATATATTGGCATGCTTTTGAGGTAAAATTTTTTATATGAATTTCAGTGAAGGCTAGTTTAAAAATGTATGTATTTGTGGACGTCATTAACAGACCTGGTGTTTCCAATCCCTTCTCTACCATGTAAATGAAAGGTGTATTGAAAAAGAAACTGCTGGGTTTTTTTTTTACAGGCAGAAAAAAACTAAACTGCATTAATTAGTTTTTTTTCAGTACTCAGCTGCTGCAATTCCACCTTGAATGGCTTTTTGTCTCACTCTATTGCAATTGCATACTCAATAGCTACTTATCTTGCAATGGCTATTCCAGTTCCCCCTTAAATGGCTTTTTGCCTTGTTCTGGATATCCCACAACAATTCCACCTTAAATGGGAAGAAAAGAGGAAGGAGGAGAGAGGAGAGCGTTAGTGAAAGCTAGTGTATATTAATATTAATGACTGAAACTGAAGACCCCACACTTCTGTTGATTGCTCTAAGCAAGGCAGGGAGATGCCGCAGGACTGGAGAAAAGAAGACATGCAGAAGATAGATAGGCGAGCTGGCTGGCATTGTTCTTATTAACATAAATAAGACAGAAGAGTTAAGAAAGAGTAACCTGTCCGTGTGGTGTTATTCCCAGGAAGAGAGTGAGCTTTATCTCTTAACTGTCCCTCTTTTTAAATCCAAAATTGCTTCTGTCCTGAAACAACTTGGTGGGATCATGAGCTTATTACTGTAATTGCTGAGGCTGGATGGTGAAGATGAGCTGCTCTACTAAGCATTGTTCTGTGTGGTAAAAAAAAAATAGTCTTACATCGTTAAAAGCTTTTTACATTAATACTCTTCGTGTGCCCATTCGGCTGATTAATTATGTCCCTATGCGGAGGCAGTGTCTTTTGTGGGTGGGGAGGAGACAGATAATTAGGTTAGCGCTCAGTTCAGTAATAGTATGGCTGCATTACAGTGGAAGTTTTTTTCCTTCCACTTTGAGTTAATTGATTTCTAATTAACTTCAAGTAGTTGGCACATCTGTAAAGGCTAGTCTGGACACGCACCACATGCTTGTTCCAGAGTGTAAAATGTTTGTGGTTCAACCTAGTTTGAGCCTTAGGGTAAAAGTCATGAAGAGGAGCCTTAAGATTTTTTATTGGCAGGACAAGCTCTACAAAACTGAGTGTTTTTTTTAAAAAAAGAATAAAGAGAGAGAGAGAGAGAGAGCGCCACTGTGGCTAGGTGCTGGAGTTAGGTGGGATCCTTCTAAACTGTTTGGGGTTTGATCCCCTGTATCTGTGAACAGTTCTCATCCCTGATGAGTTGGCAGGTTGCTACACAGCACAATGCCCAAATAGGGTGACCACATGTCCTGATTTTATAGGGATTGTCCTGATATTCAAGGCTTTGTTTTATAGAGGCACCTATTATGCACCACCCTGCCCTAATTTTTCATGCTTGCTGTCTGGTCACCCTATGCCCAAATCTCTGCATCTCACTTATTCTGGCCAAAGGCTAGGGAAGGGAGAGCCAGCAAGTGTCCCTAGGACAGATGGAGGAAACAGCTAGTTGAAAAAAGTGCGAGGTTAGTAGGGCATTAGGATTACTACCTACCCTGTATTTGACTGGCCTGGATGATTTTTGTATGGATTTGTAAATTGTCAGAAAAAAAAAAAAAGCTGCTGGTTTTTTTTTTTTTGCGGGGGTTTAAAGATTTGCATTATTACCATAATACACTGGGATAGCTAATGTTCAAAGTAGGGTGGTCAAAAAAATTAATTGTGATTTATCGCACTTATAACAATAGAATACCAGTTGAATTTATTAAATATTTTTGGATGTTTTTCTACATTTTCAATATTGTTGTGAATTACAACACAGAATACAAAGTGATCAGTGCTCACTTTATATTATTATTTTTATTACAATATATGCACTGTAAAAATGATAAAAGAATTAGTATTTTTCAATTCACCTCATACAAGTACTGAAGTGCAATCTCTTTATCGTGAAAGTGTAACTTAGAAATGCAGATCTTTTTGGTTGCATAACTGCACTCAAGAACAAAACACTGTAAAACTTTAGTGCCTACAAGTCCATTCAGTCCTACTTCTTATTCTGCCAATCACTAAGACAAACAAGTTTGTTTACATTTATGGAAGATACTGCTGCCTGCTTCTTATTTACAATATCACCTAAAAGTGAGAACAGGGGTTCGCATGGCACTTTTGTAGCTGGCGTTGCAAGGTATTTACATGCCAGATGTGCTAAACATTTGTATGCCTCTTTGTGCTTCGGCCACCATTCCAGAGGACCTGCTTCCATGCTGATGATGCTTGTTAAAAAAATAATGTGTCAATTAAATTTGTCACTGTACTCCTTGGGGTAGAATTGTATGTCTCCTGCTCTGTTTTACCCACATTCTTCATATACTTCATGTTATAGCAGTCTCGGATGATGACCCAGCACATGTTCATTTTAAGGGCACTTTCACAGATTTGACAAAACGCAAAGAAGGTACAATGTGAGAGTTCTAAAAATAGCTACAGCACTGGCCCCCGAGGTTTAAGAATCTGAAGTGCCATCCAAAATTTGAGAGGGACAAGGTGCAGAGAATGCTTTTAGAAGTCTTTAAAAAAGCAACACTCTGTGCGGAAACTACAGAACCCAAACCACCAAAAAAGAATATCAACCTTCTCCTGGTGGCCTCTGACTCAGATGATGAAAATGAACATGCATCAATCGCACTGCTTTGGATCATTATCAAGCAGAACGCATCATCAGCAAGGAAGCATGTCCTCTGGAATGGTGGTTGAAGCATGAAGGGACATATGAATCTTTAGTGCATCTGGCATGTAAATACCTTGCAACGCCAGCTACAACAGTGCCATGTGAACGCCTGTTCTCACTTTCAGGTAACATAGTAAAAAAGAAGCAGGCAGCATTATCTCCTGCAAATTGCAACCAACCTTGTTTGTCTGAGTGATTGTCTGACCAAGAAATAGGACTGATTGGATTTATAGGCTCTAAAGTTTTACTTTGTTTTATTTTTGAATGCAGTTTTTTCTGTATATAATTCTACATTTGTAAGTTCAACTTTCACAATAAAGAGATTGCACTACAGTACTTGTATTCAGTGAATTGAAAAATACTATTTATTTTGTTTTGTACAGTGCAAATATTTGTAGTAAAAATAAATATAAAGTGAGCACTGTACACTTTGTATTCTGTGTTGTAATTGAAATTAATATATTTGAAAATATAGTAAACATCCAAAAATATTTAAAATAAATGGTATTCTATTGTTTAACAGCACAATTAATTGCATAATTAATCACAATTAATTTTTGTATCACACAATCACAGTTAATTTTTTTTAATTGCTTGACAGCCCTGGTTAAAAGTTTCTATGTCCTGTTAAAAATGCTGCAGTGTTCTCACTTCTGCAGTTTAAGCGATAATAGATCAAAACTGTTAAAAATACAGCAGCTGTCTGACCACCAACACTGTCAGCACACCCTGCATGTGTGTGAGAGGGTTTGAGTCTGGTGAGAGTGATATGTGCAATAGTATCAATCTTTTCTATGTGTGTTCTCTCTGTGGATACTATAAGTGACTGTTGAAGGGGTAGGGGTTGCAGAGTTGCCTTACGGTTGGTGGGGGGGAGTGGGCTGGCCTTCTGGGGGATGGGTGCCAGTTTTTTTGCTTTTCAAAGGTGGTAAGCCTAGAAAGGGTAGGGAAGAAGAAAGGGGAGGGATAATCCCCCTACTGCTACTGCCCCCAGGCCAGGTGTATTGTCCTGAGAAGGAGCAGAGTTTCACTTTAGGAAGGAGTGTGGTGTGATGAGGAAGCCAGCCAGGAGGACTACAGAACCAGCACTCCCAGTCCAAAGCAACCATCAGAGGGTTGGGGGGTGGAGCTATGGAAGGGGAGGGGAGGAGGCAGGAAACAGCTTGTGTGAGTGGAACCGGGGGGAGGGCGGGTATCCGTGTGCAGAGGGGGCGGTGTTGGGGGTGGAGCTATGCGGGCGTGGGCGGGGTCTCTAGTGTGCGGCGAAGGGGAAAGGGATGAGCCCGTGGGAGGAGCGGGGCGGGGTTACGGCGAGACTCATCTCCTAGGAGGGGGCGGGGCCTGGGTAGCCGTTGGCCGTGTCGCGCGGGTGCAGTTGCAACCTCCGAGGATAACAAACACCGCGGAGGGGACAGGGTCCGCTCGCGGGCGGCGCGGCCCGGGGTCTCGGGTGGGGATCGGCTGGCGGAGTCGCGTCCCCCCCAGGGCGCGAGGCGCCGGGCGGCGCAAGGACAATGGAGGCGGCGGTCTCGGTGGCGGCGGGGGCCTGGCCGGCGGATCGAGCCGGGGCCGCGGCGCTGAGCGGGGAGAACGAGGCCGAGAGCCGGCAGGGCCCTGCGGAGCGCGGCGGGGAGGCGGCCCAGCTGAACCTGTTGGACACCTGCGCCGTGTGCGGGCAGCACATCCAGAGCCGGCGGCCCAAGCTGCTGCCCTGCCTGCACTCGTTCTGCCTGCGCTGCCTGCCGCAGCCCGACCGCTACCTCATGCTGCCCCCCGCCGCCCCGGCCCCGTCCCCCGGCCCGGGCACCCCCAAAGAGCTGCAGCCGCCGGCGTCCCCCTCCTCACCCGTCCCTTCGCCGACCTCGCCCCTGCACTGCACGCCGGGTAAGTGCCCCCACCCCGGGCCGGGCTCCTCGCCCAGGGGGCTGCCGCGTCGCCACAGAGCTGGGGGGCGAGGAACCCGCTGGAAGCCGGGAGGCGCCGCGGCGGCCCCCTTTGCAAGGGGAGGGCAGGTGCTCGCGTGGGTCGCCGCCCCTTGGCGGGCAGGGGGAGAGGCCTGTGGGTCTCTGGCCGCTCCCACCGTGGCTGTTGTGCGGGGATGAATTGGCCACGGTGGTGAGTGCGTGCCTGGGGCATGTCGCCATACGGGGGGGATATTGAAAGGGAGCTCGGCCCCTCTGCTCTGCAGGCAACTTCCAGCAGCAAATGGGGGCTTGTGATTTTTTTTTTTTTTAACTACCACTCTTCTGTCGGGGACCTCATAATTGCCGCTGTTTGTGCGGTGCATCTTGTGTTTGTTAGAAACGAGAGTCGGGAAAGCCCTCTGATACCCTGTACATCTTCCACCCCCGTTACGCTGCTGGGTTCTCTGCACTACGTTCTCCGGCACTTGACTCTCCATCTAGCTCTGGTTCTTGGAAGGAGCTTCTATTATTTCCTTTTGGAGCCACACCCATAATCGTCTGTAACAGGTTGCATGTCCTAAACAGAAGGCGAGAAAGCCGAACAGTGCAGTGAAGTTTGTGATGTGGATGTGTTGGTGGTTTTGCATCTTCTTACTGATCACTTTTGCACGTTGAAGAGATCTGATGTGCTCCGTGCTGCAAAAGATAGCTGAGAAGGGCTTGTGGTAGGTAGAAAAGAAGTATGGTAGCGTAAAAGACCTGTCATTTGGTGGTGAGAAAGTTGTTTGTGTTCCGAAGTTTAACTATTTTAATCCTGTTTAAGAGCAAGCTTTTAAGCATCCCCAGATGAATTTTTTTTTACACCTTTTTTAGGTGTGACCTTGTTTGCACCAAGATGGAGTTGTCTGTAAGGGAATGTGAAGATTGTAAAGCTCTGTTTGGTCTCTGGTATATTTCTAGGAAATAGATAGGTAGTAGCAGAAATCTAGCACTATGCCAGTAATTTATCAAAAATGGGGGAAGCAGTTAAAAAATTTCCTGATCTCCTTTCTTATGCATAAATTCATCCTGAAGAAAAGCTCAAACAAGCAGCTTGGGATGGAAATGAGTGAAGTTGATATATTTATTGGGGGGGAAAAAGTGGTGTAACAAAATTAGAGCTGCTCTGTAATAATGTAGGTAGACCTATTACACTGCTCTACAGCCAAAATGCTTCTGAAATAAATGTAGTCGGACTTTACTAATTCTGAGTCACTGAGAATGAAAATGATGCTTCAAATTGTTGATTAGCTCTAGTTTTCAAGATATGCTATTGGGTCAGTATATACGACCCTTGACTTGGGAATGGCGGAGGATAAGTGAGTTATAAAGGGAAGGGATCTCAATTTAAACCAGAAATGACTAAAATACATCTTTGACTGGATCTATGAATAAATCTGTGACTGGGTTTGGACAGTACTTGCTTTTTAGGCAAAACAATGAATGATGCAATCTGAAGCTGGTATTGCGTCATACATGATATGAATTGCATCATGTTATTCCTAGAAGTCATGGATGATGCAATCATAATGAAGCTTACATCACTCTGCTGAACAAATTGCCCTATATCAGCTCTAGAAATCATACAGTGTCGTGCTCTCTTATTTGTCAGTGTTTGATTTTGCAGAGGGACACATTTCTGTTTAGCCAAAGTGAGCAGAGATGCCTCGTACTTGTGTGAACAGTGCAGATAACTTCTGCTATGTTTGTAGTGAAGTGACTTTTGCATCACAAAAGCGCAGTATAACCACTATGGTTAAGAAAGCCTATCACCTTTTTTTGGCTGCAAAATTGGAGATCAAGACAAGAGGTGGGCCCCACACATATGCTGCAACACTTGTGCAACAAATCTTCGCCAGTGGTTGAGCAGGAAAAGGAAATCTATCCCTTTTGCAGTGCCAATGATTTGGAGAGAGCCAACAGATCATACCAGCAATTGTTCCTTCTGCATGGTGCCTCCAGTTGGGAAAGGTGTGTCAAAGAAGAAAAAGTGGACTGTGCATTATCCAAATATTCCATCAGCTATACGCCCAGTACCCCACGGAGAAGGACTGCCGGTTCCTGATGCACCAAAATCATTCTCACTTGAGTCAGACGAAGAAGAGGAAGAGGATGAAACTTCTGGTCCTGAACCATCAATGTCACTGGACCCACATTTTCTTCCATCCTCCTCCTCTGAACCACACCTCATAACACAAGGTGAACTGAATGAGCTTGTCAGGGATTTGGAACTACCCAAGAGTAAGGCAGAGCTGTTGGGCTTCAGACTACAGCAGTGGAATCTCCTGGCAGGCTGTCAGGGCAAATGGAGCCCATCAATGCTTGCAGACTATTGCTGGACAGTGACAAGAGATGCTCCATTTAATGAATACAAGAGACAAGCCAAGAAGCGCCGAGTAGACACTGAATAGGACTAAACTATGTACATAATAGTTTTTTGCCTTTTGTTTCATAATAAATTTTATTTATATAACCCTTTTGCTGATTTTTAAAGTGTTACATAAACAGGACAGGTGAAATGTTATCATGTAAAGCCACCATAAACACATGAAAAGACCTAGGTTTACAATTTATGATTAAAACTCTTATCTACACAATATACATAGACATAAATTGTAAAAACTTAAATATCTCAGAAACAGTAGCCAATCAGTTGTTTTAATTGTCATATTTGAATTCAGCACATCAAAATACATAATAAATATCACATTTTATCTCTGAAGCAGATGACTTCTTAAAAATTGTAGACCAGTGTTATTGGGATGAATAAATTCCATGAATAAACTTAGTTCAATAGTATCAGAGGGGTAGCTGTGTTAGTCTGGATCTGTAAAAAGTGACAGAGTCCTGTGGCACCTTATAAACGGAGATATTGGAGCACAAGCTTTTGGCACATAGCTTTCCTGGGTGAATACCCACTTCGTCCGATGCATGCTCCAATACGTCTGTAAGGTGCCACAGGACTCTTCATTGCTTAGTTCAATAGGACAGTGGTTTTCAAAGTTTTTTGGCACCCCAGTTGAAGAAAATTGTTGATGCCCACGACCCAGTGGAGCTGGAGATGAGAGGTTTGGGGTGTGGGAGGGGCTCAGGGCTGGGGCAGAGGGTTGGGGTCTGAGGGTGCGGGCTGTGGGGTGGGGTTGGGAATGAGGGGCTTGGGCTGCAGGAAGGGACTCTGGGTTTGGGGGAGTGGGCTCAGGGCTAGGGCTGGGGCAGGGGATTGTGGCATGGGTTTACCTCAGGCGGCTCCTGGTCAGCGGTGCAGAGGGGGTGCTAAGGCAGGCTTCTTGCCTGTCCTGGCACCATGGACTGTGCTATGCCCCGAAAGCAGCCAGCAACAGGTCTGGCTCCTAGTCAGAGGCGAACAAGTGCCTCCGGATAGCTCTCACCCGCAGGAAACCACCCCCCCCAGCTCCCATTGGCCGGGAACCCTGCCCTCCTCCTCCCTGTCTAGGAGCTGGACCTGCTACTGGTCACTTCTGGGGCGCAGTGTGGTGTCAGAACAGGTAGAGATTAGCCTGCTTTAGCCAGGAAGCACTGCTGATGGGACTCTTAACAGCCCAGTCAACAGTGCTGACCAGAGCCACTGCGACCCAGTGCCTTACATTCTGCAACCCAGTACTTGGTCGTGACCCGCAGTTTGAAAACCACTGCAATAGAAGACACTAAAGTGTGGGTAGAGGGAAGCAGGAAGGGAATAGAATAGCTCAACATAAGCCATCCCTCTGCAAACAGGATTGTTAAGGGGCAAGGTCAGAACTACTAGCTCTGAATATTTTACTTCCTCCTAGCCTACCCACAAAACTAGGTGGAACCACAAGAAAGGGACTGCTTGTTACTGAGGGGAGATGTTCTCTGTGATAAGTTAAACTCCTCTCCCAATAGCTCATTATCAGGAACTACTACTTACAGATGTTTTCTGTCAGTGACTTGGTTACATGTGTCTTTAGCTTATCAATTAGATAAACCAGATATGGTGAAAAGAGCTCTGTGGGTCAGTGTGCTTTCTTTCTCACAAATGATTACCTGACATCTTATATTATTAACATTTGAACCCATAAGAGGATAATGAGCCTTTAGGTAAGATAGACTTGCATGTAAACTTGTTTTAAAATTATTTTTCTCTGTAAATTTTTTCTACTGTGTAATAAACACTTTGGTTTTAAGAAGATGGTTTGGTCACTACATACTCTAAAGGTATTAGATTTTGACATGAGCGGAACCCAGTCAAACTTATTGGGTAAGCATTGTTGATAGATAGGTTGTTCTAGCCCAGGGCCTGGTCTAGGGGTGGAAGGATTGCAGAGTTCCACCCAGGAGAGGTAAAGGCATGTGGTGACACATGAGGTGGTGCACTCAGAGACTAGAAAGGGGATAGGGTTGCAGCCAGCCCTGTAACCATGACAGTGGGGTTAGGCCATATAATCATCTTTTGTTGGTGTATTCTCTTGAGTTTTGAGGTCATGAGCAAACACAGCCCAAATGAAACGTGAATCCAAACTGACAAGTTAAATATGGAAGAGGTCCATAGTCAGGAGGCAGATAAGATGTAGGGAAAGAGTGAAAAGATTCAGACTGTTCAGAGATTACTTGAATAAGAAGGGATGTATGGTAGAAGTACATAAAATGGAAAGCGTAGATTGAACACTTCTGTCTTTACCCTTTTTTATGATTGTGGAAGTGATGGCTGCAACTATAGTTTAAAGATTTGGTTAAGGTTGCTTTTTCCCTCCACTGTAAGGCTAGCTGGGATGCCAGCACAGACTGGGGCAGGAACAGGCACAGTCTGAGGAGCAGTCTGTCGGAACTACCAGGCAGCTGGGAATCCTCGCAAAGTGTGGCACTCTTCACATCAAAACAGCACCTTGGAACCCCCATATTCACTCCTGTCATGTAATTGTGATATATTTCATACAAAGCATGCCATGTAAGATGTCGTATGAAGAGTCATGATCTGCTGAAACCCATTGTTATGTCGAAAAAAAAGTATATCATTAGTATGTATTAAGTTATGAGATTTTGATATATGGTTGTTATTGAAATATAAGTTTGCTAGTGACAGACAAAGAAGGCAAACCGCTAGTAGGAGGGTATTCAGTGACCATTAATCAGCAGGGGAGTTGTAATCAAGGGATTTACTATTCAATGACAATGCACAAGCACCACACAATGGAGACTGCTCAACTCTAGGACTCAGTTGCACAAGACCATACCAGGGGGATTGTTCAACCCTATGACTCAGCAAAGCCCACCAGGACATGTCTGGGCTAGTATTTTCCAAGCATATGAACTGAGGATATAAAATAAGGGACAGGGGCATCATGCCATGGCCTTTCTCCTCCCCCACCTACGCTTAAAGCAACAAGAATGCTGAAAAGACAGACCTCAACTGAGGAGACTGGCCCCAGGATAGAGAGAGAGAAGCCTTTGTATTAAGTACCGTAACTTCTAGTGCGGTGAGAAAACTGCTTGATCTAATAAGGTTTAAGATTTAGACTGTTTTTCTTGGTAACTATCTCTGACCTTTTATGCCTGCCACTTATAATAACTGAAAATGTAACTTTTTGTAGTTAATAAATCTGTTATATATTTACCTAAAACAGTGTGTTTTGGCTGAAGTGCTTGGGAAGTCTCAGCTCAGTTTACAAAGGTTTCCATATGTCCTCTCCACATTGAGGGGGGGTGGACTAGGTAATAAACTTACACTGGTTAGGCTTCGGACCAGGGCAAGATGGTACAGCTCTGGGGTGCAAGGCTGGAAAGCTGGGGGAAGTTGGCTGGTGTGATTCGTGAGTGTCTGGCAATCTTATCTGGTGGGACTCCACATGCTGTTATGCTGAATGATCACAGTACCTGGAGGGGTTTGCTGCTAGTATAGTATTGTGAGAGACAGCCCATACTGGAGAGTTAAGGGGGCATGGTTGTACCCCAGGGATCCTATCACACAAGGTAGCAATGTTGTGCAGGCTGAAATGGCTTGTTTCCTAAGGAGCCTATATACCTTGTTTTGGGGCCCCCCATGGTTAGGCCCTTGCTTATCGATTGTCTGAGCTCTGGTTCATTAGCATGGGCCTATCAGAGGACTTGCAGGTAATTACCTCAGAACACTCACTGGCTCAGGGATGACTCATCACACCCACTTCACAAAGAAGTTGAATCCCTGCTTAACTTATTGAGAATACAGTGTATCCCCTTTCAACATTTACCGCATTATAGTTCAGGTCTATTGTGATGTGAAAGAACTCTTGACCAAACTGAACCAGAGCCGCATAATGCATTATGCCTACACCTAGGATGAAGTTGAAAACTACTGCTTATGAAGCTAGTTATATGTAATGCTGGTGCTACAGTGGTGGTTATACCACATATGGAATGAAACTGTACTAATGTTGGGTGAGTTTTACCACACACTTGGTGCCAAGACACTCAGGTTTATTAATTCAGACGTTTTGTGTGAACCAAAAACATGCCCTTGCAGTTGCAATTACTATAAAAGCAATGAATGACAGCTACACAGAAAAATAAATTGATCAGTTACCTTCTCCTGGGGCATAGATGGGTCACAAGAAATTTACCTTTACATTCTAACATCATATACCATTATATGACCATCTAGTCAACATTAAGCATTGTTTTACATAGTAAATACAATATCATTTGCAAGCTTCAGTTTACATACATTTTTCTGCCCATGCTATTTCTCTGTCATGTTTCTTTTCTTATTACCACTAATCATGCATGCTGGCCAGGCCTTTCACCTCTTACCAATGTAGGAACTTCTTGGCAGTACATTTTGTGTGTTCATTGTACTGATAACTTCCTCTTATCTATGTAATGTCCTTCGGCTCAGTACGTTCTGTTTAAAAAAAAAAAAATAAAAAAATAAAATCACCTTTGTCCTGTACAACAGCAATAACCATTATAAAGCAAGTCCACATAAGGACATATTAGCAACCAAAGACTAGGCAGAAGCCAGCTACTTTAGCATAAGTATTACCCTGGCCTGTCCAATGACATTCCCAACAATGACTAGGAGTCTTGGTTCTGGCGAATGGCTGTATTAAGCAAAAATGTAAATTGCTTTATTGTTCTAACTGTAAGTGTGATTGAATAAGGTATGTTGTGCAGCATGTTTAAGAAAGTACACCGCTACCTCAGTATAATGCCACCTGATATAACACGAGTTTGGATATAA
Source organism: Gopherus flavomarginatus (assembly GCF_025201925.1). Taxonomy (NCBI): domain Eukaryota; kingdom Metazoa; phylum Chordata; order Testudines; family Testudinidae; genus Gopherus; species Gopherus flavomarginatus. The sequence goes on along the minus strand of NC_066617.1, from coordinate 109,144,652 downwards.
AGCGGTAAAGCAGTGCTCTGGGGGGGTGGGGCTGCGCACTCCAGTGGATCAAAGCAAGTTCAATATAACATGGTTTCACCTATAATGCGGTAAGATTTTTTTGGCTCCCAAGGACAGCCTTATATCAAGGTACAGATGTAGCTAGAAGCAGTCATGGTATATCAGATTTTCAAAATGCTTTCTCTTCATGTTAAGTTTTACTGTGGAAACTTACTAGTCAAATTATTGTAACTTCTGTTCTTTGTGTACAGTCTGTCAGAAAATAAATTTGAGGTTTATGAAGTTTGCAGTCAACCATCTGTAATTTCATACCTGATAACCTATATTAGGTCTGTATGGTTTACAGATGCTTCTGTGTCTTGCAAACCTTGTATGGAGCTAGGTAAAAAGGTCTCTGTCTGGTAACGCAGAGGAATTTGTGGAGTTTTCTATCAGTCATAAACAAGTATGGCATAAATATGGGTGAGTTTGAATGCATACCTTTGAGCAGGCTTACAGTGCAAGGTATGATATTGCAAGACTCTTTGTTTCCTGAAGAGGGCAATGTATGTATGACTGGACATTACCCAGGGTACAATCTGGACTGATAGATAGCGTGTCCCCTCAATTCTCCAAGCTGGGGTGCCTTTTACGCTGCTTCACTGTAAGAGCAACCACTCCTGGTCTGCTCCCACACCGCCTCCAGCATGTAAATCCCTTCCAGATATACTGTGAGAGTGTTTATAGCCAACCACTCAAGAACTACACTGCAGGGCAACACTAGCAAGTTTCCCGTCCCCGACTTCCCCCCAGAAATGTCTCTTGTACTATCAGCACCCTCCTGAACAATACAAGCTCATATAAAGTCTGTAATTTCACTAATAGAAAATGATATGCACAAATCCTGTTGTCTCAAATAAAGTTTCCCAAACACACACTGGTTTAGATAAAACAATAAAACAAATTTATTAACTACAGAAAGATTTTAAGTGTTTACAAGTAATGAGGCATAAAAGTCAGAATTGGTTACAAATAAATAAAAGATCAAAGGGGGCCTGGGGCAAAGTGGGGGAGTGGACATAAAAAAGTTGCCACCCCCTGTGGCACTTGTACTCATCGGGCAGCGCTCTGAGTTTTCGGCGGCAGCAGGTCCTTCACTCGCTCCGCGTCTTTGGCAGCACTGAAGAAGCTGCTGCCGAAGACCCAGAGCGAGTGAAAGGCCCGCTGCCGAAGTGCCGCTGAAGACCAGGACTGCTGCCAGGTGAGTAAAAATTAAAAAGGTGCCTCTAGCCAGGGAAGGGATTCTTGGCCAGGGCTTGTGGGGCCTGGGGCAAATGCTGGGGAATTATCCCACCAGCATTGGAAACCTAATGAATTCAGATTTAGTGTTTGATTAAAGGAAATCAAACATTTTAAGGTATGGAAATGACACCCAAACAGCCTTTATTGCATCCTCTATTGATGCCAAGGAGGTTGGTGTGGGAAATTGTTTGTTTGTTTTTAATCTAATCTAAGACCTCAAAGATGTCATAATTAAGGCTGTGTGTCTGTCACAGAGGTCATGGATTCCATGTACTCCGTGACTTCTGCAGTGGCAGGTGCTGGCTTTGGGCCAGCCTAAACCAGGCAGCCCCTGGGCCAGCAGCAGAAGTTTGGCTGTGGGAGGGGGTTGAGGTATGTGTGAGAGTGCTGGGGGGTGTGCCTGGCTCCCACCGGCATATCCCTGCAGCTCCTAGGTGCAGGAGCCAGGGGGGCTCCGTGCGCCACCCCTGCCCTGCAGGCGCTGCTCTTGCAGCTCCCATTGGCAGCAGTTCCTGGCCAATGGGAGCTGTATCTGCGGAGCTGGTGCTTGTGGCGGGAGCAGCATGCAGACCAGACCCCCCATGGCCACCGCTCTCCCTAGAAGCTGCAGGGACACGGAGCTGGGTAGGGAGCCTACAAGCCTCACCAACCCCCTACCCAGCACTTGCGGGGTCCTTGATCCCAGGCCGCACACCATGGCCCACCCTCCCTCCCCAGCAGGGTTCCCTGGGCTGTGCACTGCGGTTTGGACACTCCCCCTGCACCAGCAGGGGTCCCAGGCCCTCTCAAGAGTACCTGCGGCCCCTCCCAGCCCAATTTTTAGTTAAGGGTATACAGTAAAAGTTATGGACAGGTCACAGACCTTAAATTTTTGTTTATGACCCATGACTCATCCATTACTTTTACTGAAAATACCCGTGACTAAAACGTAGCCTTAGTCATAATCAGCATTGGTTGTTTGCATAGCATTGGTACAAAAACAAAAGAACGTTAAATGAAAGTGAAAGACAGTATGCATTAATATCCTCTAGTAATTATTTTGGGGGAATTTCTATGGCCTGTGTTACACAGGAAGTCGGACTAGATGATCACAGTGGTCCTGTTCTTAAACTATATGAATCTGTGAATATGAAAAAACTTTAAGTGGTAGTACAGTTGTACACAACACATATTTAGCCAGTGGCACTCATTACTGAAATTTTCCTTAAGCTCAAGAGCTTGTTAGGATTCAAAAAGATTTATGTTGTGCTGTAAGCCACTTCACACCGTTCAAGTCTGTTTTTTTTTTAACAAAATTAGAGTCTGTGATATCTTATATTTTGTTCCTAAAGTTTAGACTGTTGAAGAGGAAGTCTTAGAATGCATGCCTGTGTATAAACCATAGGACAAGATCATTAGGTCAGTTTAATTTGTCAATAGCAAAGGCAATTCACCGTGTCCGGAAAGTTTCCTGATAGTCTTATCTGGCTGCCAGTTGTCAAGTGACACAGCATAGAGTAATACAGGTTATGAATATTGGTGCATAAGCATGCTTCTAAAACTCAGGTTTTAGTGCTTCCAAAACTGAGTTTAGTATATGACTAGGTATCATTGCTCTTGGACATCTGGGCCAGATTTTCATTTTCTAAAATTTCAGTTACCTTAATTTATTCTTTTTTGAACACTGAGTGTATGCTTGCAAACTGAAGTTTTATCACTGAGTATACGATGATGATTTTTTAGAAATTTTACTTTTTGCATGAATGTGTATTTTGGGTGATGCCGCAAAGGCCAATTGAGCAATAACCTTTGTTTAATTCAAGAAGAACTTTCATGGTGGAAGGAATGGATGAGCATTTATCTGCTTTTGTGCATTTTTTTAAAGTGAGACATCTAATATGTTCACTCATGTGGCTACTTTTTTCACAACAAAATTTCAAAACCGTTTATTTCTTGCCTTATAAGCATGAAACATCTTTGTTTCACTCTTGAATTTTCCATTATTGCCAATTTGGAAACTGAATAAATTTTGTAAATTAATACTCTTCCTAGGCCAGCAGTTCTCAAAATTCATTACAACGTGACTTCCTTCTGACAACAAAAATTACTGCATGACCCCGGGCTGGAGAATGGGGGTGGAGCCCAAGCCCCGCTGCTCCAGGCTGAAACCCTCAGGCTTTAGCTTCCGTCCATGGTGGCAGGGCACAGGCTTTGGCTTCAGTCCTGTGCCTCAAAGAGTCTAATCCTGGCTCTGGCCACCCTACTAAAATGGACCTAATCCACAGTTTGAGAACTGCTGTTCTAGGTAATGGGTCTGTATGTTGTGGATGTGATTTGAAATACATGGCAAAACTTTGGCTTCACCTGTATCTTTGAAGTACTATTAATATCAGTATTCTCAGATGTAACTGAGGGCAGGATTTGGCCTTTATTGTCAGTTGGCTTGTCTGTTAGAATTTCAAAAGCTTTTCATATTTTTGTAAAGACTAGTTTGGACACTCCTAAGAGTACAAATGTCCACGTATCTCCAGAGTGACTTTTACAGATGTGCTAAGTTCCTTGAGCTGGATTAAGTGAAAACGTGACACAATAAGGGTTTCAGTATTTGTGATATGCTAATTGATGTTTCATTGGAAAGCTGTCCAGAAGTAATTGCTAACCGTGACTATTTAGGCTTTACAAGACAGATCCAAGAACTATTCCATCTCCCTTCCTCATGCAAACAGGCCATGTCCAAATTTTGTCACTTTTTTTCATAATCTTTACCATCCTAACTCTTTTCTTTATCCACCCAGCTAAGACTTTTGTCCAAGCCCTCATTTCCTATGTTGATTGCTACAGTCACATCCTCTCTAGACTGCCTTACATGTTCAAAATGCAACAGCTAAAATAATCTTAGGATATGTTGAAGCTACAGAGACTGTGCCAGCATAGCTATGTTGCTGTAGCTGTGTTGGCATAATCCTGTAGTGTAGACGCAGCCTACACCAATGGAAGAGATTTTTCTGTCTGTATAGGAACACCCCACCTCTGTGAATGATGATGGTAGCTACCTTGACAGAAGTATTATTCCATCAAAATAGCTGTGGTTATATTGGATGCTAGGTCAGCGTAGGTATGTCATTCGGGGATATGGACATACCCCTGACAGATGTAGGAATGCCAACCTAACTTTTAAGTGCAGACCAGGCTTTACTTGCATATTGCTGCATGTAATTCTTCTCGTTTTCATCAGAGTGATTGAGCGTCTTATCATTGCCATCAAAGCTGTTTGTGACTTTGCCCCTCCCTGTTTATCAGCTCTTGCCTTATTTTTCCTCCCACTTCTCTCCCAGGCCTCTCCAGTCCATCAGTGATTCCAGCCTTAACAGCCTGTCTGCTACACAACTGTTTCATATCACCTTGCACATTACACTTTACTCGTCTGGGCTGATCTGAAAGTCCATTATTCTCTCTTCCATATTCCTCCTCAGGACCCAGTTCTTGATGCCATGATTCCTGAAAAACTTAGGCCATATCTACACTATGGGTACTATAACAGCATATCTATGGTGCCATAGCTATGCCAACATAACCCTGTAACATAGATGCAGACTAAAGTGATGAATCGGTTTTTCTATTGCTAAATGACAGTAGCTAGGTTGAAGGAAACACTCTTCCATTGACCTAGCTCCATCTATATCTGGGGTTAGGTCAGCATAGTTATGACGGTCAGGGGTGTGGATTTTAAGCTTTTATGTGTAGATCAGCTCTTGGTCGCCTGACTTGGGCCAGGTTTGGGGCAGTTGGAAGTTGCTGGTTTCTATTAAAAAAGAAAATGTTTGATTCTGTTTCTCTCCCCCACCTTTCATATGCTGCTTGTTGTCTTAAACTGTGAACTCACTGGGGTAGGGATTGTGTTTGCACGTGTGTGCCTAGCACACGGTCGACACAGCTAGAGTAAAAGTATTACATAACATTATTATTTCTATCCTAATAATGCCTCGCACACTGTGGGCACTGTCTACGCACACTGTGGTCAATTCTGATCGAGAGAGTCATGTTACTTGTGAAATAGTCTAGATATAGATTGTCTTTCTTAAATTTAAAGAGACACAAACACAATGTTAGTACTTTTGTACTTGTCTTCCTTTTCAAAAAGTTAAGTTCACAAGAAAGTGATTATTAGAACAGCATTTGAGTTGACATTTTGAAAGGAGGAGGGAAGTGTCATCAAGAAGCCTCTGTATATTTCTGAGAGTAGATTGCCCTTTTTTCCCACTGACCTCCATGTGTAACTGCATTCATGCCTCAGTCAGTCTTGATCACCACAGATGTTGAAAGGTATTTTAAATTCTGTGCTTCCAATCTGGGAAGTTCACAAAGCCTAATCTACCTAGGAGCCTCATCCTCCAGATGAGGATGGTAATGCTTGCCCTGCCCTAAGTTTTGACTCCTGTTCCTGTTGGTGCTCAGACTGTTTAACTCGGAAGCCCATCTGGTGTTTCACACTCCACAGCACTGATGTTTTGATTGAAAAGTAACCTATGCCCTATTCATTGTGGTGCTGAGTCTTCAGCTGTAGTTGGTCGAATAACCACGAATAAAATTGGGAACAATTTACATAGCTTAATCAGACACTAAACATTTTGGCGTGGGGGGGGAGTGAGGTGTCTCTGTCCTAAAAGTTTTAGATATCGTACCCCTTGTGTGGAGACCTTGTCTCCTATGGCATGGAAAGTCAATTTTGTAGAACCTTAATTTGTATTGTTTCAGAATTAAGAATTAACCAATTAGTAACGTTAAAGAAATATCGAAAGCTTTGCAGCTCAGGATAATTGACAAGGCTATTTTTAAAATTAAAAGAAAAGCATATGCCATTGTATCTGTTCAGGTAAGGGATGCATATTAAATGGAGGGGTATCTGGTCATGAGTTTCAGGTTTGTTTTTACACTCTTGGTAGTGATGCTTCTTTACACCATAGACAAAGGAAATATATCTTACCTTACGGGCCTTGTCTTCACTGGGGATGAGAGGGAGAGGTGAATTAACTAACTTGAGATAAAATCCTAGTGAAGATAGAAGACAAGACCATTGGTAGTCTTAACACAAGTTAATTTATGTGAAGATTACAAATTACCTAATCCTCATTAGGATTTTACCTTAAATTAGCTAACTTGAGTTAAGAACACACCTTCCCCTTTCCACCTCCTCAGTGAAAACAAGGCGATGGTGTTTAGAGCAGTGTTTTCCTAATACAATGTGCTAAAAAGCTAGAGTTGGACACTAGAAAAATTCTTTCAAAGCCAAGGGGATACAGGAGTTTGCATCCACCTGCTGTGGATGGAATTTCCCTGTAACATGGGTGGAATTTCCCAGTTAGGGTTCATCTATAAAGTTGGTATTGTTTACTATAGCTGAGCCCTTTATGGGGTCAGATTAAATATTTCTGGATTTTCCCAAGTCAGAAGTGAATTTTCACTTAATTGTATGAACAACCTCTAATGCATAACTGAACACTCAGACTTCATGATGGTAAATACTATGAAAACTCAATTCTAATAGTACACTTGATTGTAAAATTTGCCATTTATGCTGTGTGATTTAGTCAAATAACATTTTATGGTGGATTCTGCTTAATAGCAATCACAATTTTAACAACTTCCCCTTAATAGCAACAATTTGCCAGAAAGTGATCCCATCCCATTGACTTTGATATTAATGGGATTTAGATATTGGCAACAGGAATAACACTAATTAACTTTTTAGAAGAGAAGTCCTACCTGTAATCAATTTTTTCTGGCTCTCAACTTGGACTGCAATGTCATGGCTTCCAAACATGTGGACCTCTCTCACTGACTGACTGAGCTAAGGTTCTGGAGGCCTATGTGAACCCAGTTCTATGCATGAGTGAATCTATTTTGTGCATTGGTAAGAATAGCAGTGACATTTTAATAGATGCATGAGAGCAGCACAAACTAAGGCTTCAAGTAGCAACACAATGGCAATGAGGTGGACGTTAGTGCCATTAGTGAAGTGTTGTGGCTCTGGTTTCAGCATATGCTTGGCCAAAGTGCTTGATTTTTTCCAGGCTGATATTGAAACAGAAAGCAGCTCACCTGGCAGCAGCTCAGGGAAAGAAGTTCAGGCCTTCTAATGGCTGGCTTAGTTGCTGGAAAGGCCAACCCTGTGTTCTTCAGTGTAAGGAGCACGGTAGGAAACAAGACACTCAGCTTCCAGCAGCTCTCATTGGAGAGCGGACACCCTGGCTAGCTTTCTAGTCTGATTCCAGCCATGTGACCTCTTCATTGTTAAATATGCTCTCTTTTATCTGGCTTTCTAGACAGAGGCCTTGGTTTGGTGAAAAAAGAGTTTGCAGGAGGGGAGGAAAAACGCCATGGGCTTCATTACATTGCTATGTTGTGCATACATGGCTGGGACAGAGAAAACGGCTTCATATGGGGACTGGAAAGAGCAAGCACCCATTTTGTTTCCTTAAAGATCATTCAGAACTGCCCATGAGCTACAGAAACTCTGCCAATGCCTGGATGGCTAGTTTATTTGAAGAGTGGTTGAAGACTTTAAACAGAGAGCTGCGCCTACAAATAGTCACATGTGCCTGTTGATTAACAGCTAGCGTGGTCACTTAGTTACAGCTGTCACACATTGTATTTAAAATTTTTGCCTCCCAACACCACATCAGGCATGCAATTGATGGACATGGTGTGTAATAAAGAACGTCAGAAGTCACTATCACACTCATCTGAATGTGTGTATTGTTGCCTCTCTTGATGCTGACCCACACCTACAAGTGGTGGATGTTGCAAAACAAAACGAAATATCATTTAATTGATGCAGCACATATCGCAAAGGAGTCATTGATGCTGTTCTTCCCAAGACTGTTTACAACTGCTTCAGAAAGAGAGGGTTTGAATCATCCACAGCAAATATTGGCCTGGTGGACAATGTGTTGTCCCAGTAATCTAACAGAGGAATTTGAAGCCATTATTGAGTTTGACAGTCACCTGGAGACAGGACATGACTCACAGATGCCAAACTCTCGTGTCTGTTTAGTACTCACAGGCTGAAAAGCCACAAGAGAGTAATGTGTCATGTAACAAACTTCGCTTCCAGAACAAATATGTGCAGTGGACATTTTCCGCAGGATATTCCAGTAGTGCGACTTTGACAGTGACTACAAGGCTGCATGCAAAATTGAGAAGGATTTACAGCTAGAGGTCGCAGATCATAAAAAGCAGGCAACATTTTAAATTATTTTTTGTTTTTATTTTAAATTTGACTATTTGAGTTGCTCCTAAAATTGTGTGCTGCTTCATCCCCATGACTCACCTAAGTACTACACGGTATACCAAGATTTAAGTTTGCTCTACATCTTACAGTGTAATGCTTACGGCACCTTTGTTTATACTTTTTAATTTTTTTTCTATATTGTAGCTAAGTGAAACGTATACAGTAGCTAAGCTTCTACAGTTTCAGTGGATTGTTCTTCCACACCCATTGAGGCATACATGGGCTCAAAAATAGCGCCTTATTGCTTAATGTCAGCTGCTGGATAATGGCAACTTTTTGCTGGGAACTGAGAGGCTGGTAAGAAGTGGAATATACTGTATTTTTGCTTTTCCCTGGTAGGATGTCTTTATATAACTAACCAACACACTATGAATGGCAAATATTTCAATCAAATATGCTATTTGAAACTTACATTGCATTGCTCAGTTGGGCAGTGTTCAACTGAATTGTACAAATGTTTTGCAGAGGAAGAAAGTTGTGAATAACTTCTGATTTAAAAAAGAGAGACTTCTTGTAATATTTGAAGAAAAAAGGCAAAATTCTGACATGTCAGATTGTTTTTACTCTTAATATTTATCTTGTATGGGTATCGTGGGCCTTTATATTAAATGCTTTCATCTCCTTCAGTGAGAGATGGTATTTCTTTCCCTCCTGTGGCCTGATTTTCTGGTAGACCACTGGCTCCGGTGGTGTCGTTATCACCATTTCATTGGTCATAGAGGCAGGCCAATCACATTGCAGTATTGTTTCCCTTGAGACATGCACCGGGGTGGATTGTTTAAATCAATGTTAATCACGTTTTGCATTTGTGCTTTTCTGTGGGAAAATAATTAAAAGGTAGGTTCTCGATGTTTGGTAACCACTAGGACATGTTGATTTGCAACTGAATATAGCCTTTACATTAAATTTGGTGCTTCTTTTTGCTAATCAGGAAGTTGTTTTATATCTATACACACACACACACACACACACACACACACATATATATATATATATATATATATATATATATATATATATATATATATATATATATATATATATATATATATATATATATATATATATATATATAAGCAATTACATAGCTTAATTTACATTTTTATCTTAGAAAATGACAAACAATGCATTTCTTATTTACTAGATGATTTTTTTTTGTCCAGCTCCATTTTAATGAAAATTCAATTTAAATTAAATGCACAAAAATGTCACTTTAACTTTTTATTAATAAAGCTAATCTTAAATGTGCTGGATTCAGAAGACAAAGAGATATTTATCAAAATTAATGTTTTGCATTTAAAAAACTCATTTAGTGAACAAAGGAACTATTTTTTGTAGTTAGTATATTGAATTGATTTTGTTTCTGTCACCGTGTCTTTCAAGACTTTAGAACTAGCAGAGCATCTAGTTTTTATTCATAATTTGAAAGAGGAAAACACCTTTTTTCCTGCTTTTTCAAAGCCCCAGTTGGTTTCTTAACTTCAAATGAACTAGTCATTGAACTGAAGTAGTCAAATAAACTGAAATGAAAGAAATATTCCCTACACCCACAGAAGAGGTTCAAATCAATGAACCAGTTTAACTTTCTTTAAAACTTGACAGTAAGCATGTACTGCTTAACTTTTTTTGTATTTAATTTCAATGATTTTTAATAAATATTGGGCAGAGATCCCCTGAAATGTTTAATGTCAGAGGAAGTTATATTGATAGGTGACACTATGCTATTTTTATTGCTAATGCCTTGTCTACACAGGTTTTCTGTAGATTTAGATTTGTGCATGCTAACTTGTGGAATAACTATCCTGCGATAATTTCATCCACATGGCTGACTTTTACTTACGTGCCTCCAAATCAGTGCATATACATGGCAATATTTTTTTTTTTTCTAACCACACAGCATTCCAGACAGGTGCTCTGTCCTGCTGCTGAATGCTATACATTCTGGGATTTTTCTGATGGCATATTGTGGGATATCTGCCAGAAGCTGTTGGAATTCTGGGACTTGGGGTCACAGTAACAAATTCCCATGATTCCTCTCCTTTCATTCCAGCATGTCTTTTGTAAGTTAACACCGCTTTCAAACTTTGGTGCGCTGGCATGGAGGGCACATTGTTGTGTGTTTTAGTCAAAGCGCTCATTAATACCAGGGTGATTTTGAATCATGATTTAAATCACTAGTCAGGAAGACTTGATTTAATCATGAATTTCTACATAAAAGTGCATTTGTGTTGGTTGTTATAATTTTAATATATGTTCGTCACAACTCAGATGTAGGTTTCATTTTTAGAAGGTACACTGTATATTTTTAAAGTGATTTATTTTGAAAACTTTTCAGAATATAGTTTTACAGCTATATCAGAAAATGAATGGTTGGTTATTTCATTTACCAAAGGCAATTGAAGCAGATAGTTCACCTCCCAATGACTTAATAAATATCTCCAATTCAACAGGTTAATCATTAATATTTGCAGAATTTTCTTGCCATGCTGTATTAGGAGGAGAACATCACCAGATAGACATTTAAATTGTTTTATTTAACTAAAACAACAACGTTATGTATTCTGGATTTATTTTCTTCACCAGAAAACATATAATATTTTAACAAGCATATGCATTTTTGGATTTAGTTGAACTTTTTTTTTTAAAATCAGGCTTTTTTGTTAAAATTATTTTTAATTAAAATATTTAAATGGAAAAAAAACAAACCAAAATTAAATTGACTGTCAGCCACGTCAACATGAGAAACATAACATATTGGTTTCTGCAGGTAAACCAGTTGTCTTCACCTTCATTTTCCTGTTTGTTCATAATCTGGAAAAGAAAAACAAGCTTTTCAGGTCCCAAATTCAGTTTGGAATGAATTAGTCCGAAGGAAGAAAATTATTCTTTCTACACTGGCAGAAGAAGCTACTGCAGTTAAAAGTGAGATTCTCACTTCAACAGTCTCTGAATCCAAGTCCTTAAGTGACTTCTTCCAGTTCACTGGTGTGACTCTCTCTTTAAAACATCATCAGCAAACATATATTTCTTGAATGGTTCACCGTTAGCTCTGATGTTTATTATAGTTGGCATTATGGAGGGATGATTGCTGGATATCCATGTCATAGCCAACTCCTCTTCTTCAGCAGTCAAGGTTTGACCCTGGTACCAAGTATTGAGAATATTTGCAAGAAAATGAGCTGGAGATAGTGCTTGTCCCATTCATTTTTTTTAATGCTTGTAATTTAACTCGTTACATATTTTTCTTTCTAAGATCTCACTCAGTTCCTTCCAAATTTCAAAAGCGTAGGCAATAAAACAGCTATTTCCCTGCATTTTGTTCAAGGCAATAGGCTTTGGGGTACTCAGCATGTGTTCAACATTGGGCTTAAGAGAAAGGTTGAGAACTTTGACTGTGATGGTGCCATCTATTTTTTTTTCATCATTTTGTTCACAAACTTTATCAGTTTAGGCCAGCTCTTGATATAGTGCTCAAAACAGGCCACTACTGAGTTCCTTCGCACGTCCTGTGGGACAGTTAGCTTGGTTCCTCCCACTTTTTTCAGAGCAGGTGCTGCAAAGTGGTTCTTACGGTAGTATTTTGCAATTTCAACAACATTAGCCTTTATTTCTGGAACAGTGAAGTATTTGGCTAGGAGGTGCATCAAATGAGCACTGCAAGCGTATGTTATTAGCTTGGGACTCTCTCTTTTAAATAATTTCTTCTCATCTTGGATACATTTGCAGCATTGTCTGTGAACAAACTGCGTACTAGACATTTGAATTTTTTTTTTTTTGCAGTTTGTTATAGCTTTTACTGCTACTTCTTGTAAGTGTTCTGCTGTGTGTGCGTTTCCTAATATATCAGTTGTTTCTGTAAGGAAGACGTTCCCTTCTGTTGTCACACAAGCACATACAATAGGATCATTGTGAACATTGCACCATCCATCAAGACTCAGGTTAACAATTTTACCCTCTAGACCTTTTGCACACTGCTCAATTTCTCTTTCATACACTTTATCCAGCAATTTGCCTGCGACATCTGCTCTGAGTGGACTGTATCCTGGTCTTAATGACTGAACCATGTTAATGAAGTGTGGGTTTTTAATCATAGGGAAAGGAGAGTTTGTTGCATAAACAAACTGGGCAATTTTTTCATCATTACCTCTTTTTGTAATCTGCTGAGTCTTATCACAAACTTATTTATGGTTTTTCCTGGATAGTGGAGATTTTCTTTTTCTTTTTGCTAAAGGCGATATACTGTGGCTATGTGACATACATGATGTGACTAAAACACTATCATTGGCAGATAACTCTGAAACTATAGAAAATGATGGTGATCTTGTAGGTGGATAGTCTTCTGAATCCTGTACGTTGAGGATGGATTCTCCTAATCACAATAAGTCCATGCAGTTATTTAATTATTATTTACCATACTGCTTATTTAGTATTACTCATTGCATTCACTGACACTCAGTACTACTTTAAAGGTGAAATTGTAAAAGGAAGATCTGCCTATTTCAGCTATTTATATTTTATCACAACTGCATCTAAAATAATAGTACCATAGAAGAGTAACAACTATATATTTTTTGCTCAAACATGAGAATTCAAGACTAGTCCAGAAGGAAGACGGGCAGTCCTTAAGAAAGAAGTATGAAATAAAAATGTTTACCAACCTGAAGATCCTGCATGTTCAGACATGTTCCTTTTATCATCTTCAATGTAGCTTCCTCCTGAGAGCGAACACTTCTCATAATTTTGTTTTATTTGGGCAACCAGGCCTTGCATTTCTTTGTTGCACTGTTTGCATTTTGCACGCATGCCTGTCTTACTCACAGATAGAGGAACTTCATTAAAATATTCCCAAACTGAGTCTCTTTTACGGCCTGCTGCCATTATAGGTTTTCCCTTCTAGTGAGAGAATGGTATGGTAGATCTCAAATCAATGAAGGCTACACTCAGAAAGACCTCAAGATTTTGGAATATGCAGTTCAAATAGTTTCACTTCTGTTTCTGCTGCCTGTCCCTCCATTCTCACACTTATCTCCAGACTTCTTCTCGAGATCTATTCTGCTCCCACCAATCTTCTATTCATTGAACTTTTTGAAACTTTGCACTTTTAGAGAGGTAAGGGATTGATTCTGTGCACACAGATTTTCAGCGAGACAGTAGGGTTGAGGTCTGTTGTTTCTCACCTCTATATATTTTATTTATTTAAAAAAAACATGCTTGTTAACAGTAAAAGTGATCTCTGGGGAGACAAATCCACAGTTTGAGAATTGCAAAACTAAGCATTTCTGATGGTATCTTCTAGACTGAGCACTGAGTCTTATTGGGTAGATAGAAAGATTAACCTAAATAATCTATACAGAAGCCCCTGGAACCCCATAAAATTGGGTCTTTAATCCATGAACTATTGCAACTCATTTACAAAACTTTTCTTAAACATTACAGGAATATATTGTCTCATACTATAGAATTAGAATTTATAATCCCTATTTCATGATGAGATCTTTGAGCGAGAAAGTTTTAATTAAGAAACAATCTTTGGATAGGTTTTTTCTTCAAAAAGCATTTTATCCAAAAAATCGGAGTTTATTGATTTTATTTAAAAAATAAGTGATTTTTATCCACCCTGACTAATACACAGAAGCTTCTGTGCATGTATTTGCAGTCACAGCCAAGTGACTTTGGCTTTGGAAGCCAGCCACTGTATTGCTGAGCTGATTTCAGAGGAGGAAGGAATCAATTCGCTAACTGGGAAAAGTTTTCCTGGAGTAGCTTTACACTATTGATTACCATTACTGCTTTTGGGAAACCAGTGCCAGGTAGGAAGTGATAGTGTTGCATTCTTGGGATGACCAGAAGGGGAGGAATAATTTCTGCATGACTTTGCTAGAGGTCTGTGTGGAGCTTGCCTTGGAGCTCCAGTGGCATCACACCAACATGAGAGTTTCCCCTGGTGTGGAGAAATGTGTGGCCATCTCCATCTAGAAGTTCACCACTGCTGATTACTGCCGGTCAGCAGCTAGTCATTTTGGGTATTGGTAGATCAGTGGTCAGGGCTGTTGTGCTGGTTTGTGCTGCTTTAAGATGCTGATGACATAAGTCATGAGGCTAGCAATGACCAGGAGGCTATTGATGGATTACACAGCTAGAATTTCTTAATTGTATTACAGCAGTTTAATGGAGCCCAAGTCCCTATTATTTTGCTCCCTCCCCCCCGTACAAGGCTTCAAAGTCCATCAACAAAAAGGGGTACTTCTCCCTGGTGCTCTAAGGCCTGACTATCACGAGTATTAGTACTGGGTGATCTTGAATGGTCCATGATGCTAAGATCTTTAAGAACTCACTCCTCTTTTGTTTAGTGACAAATGGAAAATTTGCTGCCCAGACCACTGTGGATATTAGTGCTGGTGTGGCTCTCCCCATCATTCTGGAATTCCCAGCTTGCTTTTGCTTCTCTAGCTTATGAAACATTTTACTGGACACTTGGATAGCCTGTTCAACTATACCCTGAGTAGCTGAAGAATGACAGTGGAGTGTGCATTTGAAGGGTAGATGGCATCTCATGACAAGGCTGAAGGTTACTGAATTGTAACTGCTTGCTGTATTTTGCACAGCATCTGTGAGAGCAAAGGAATCTCACTGATTGGTGGGAGGCAGAGTTGCAGAGACGTTCAGGACACTAGGAACTTTTTGAGAGGCTTTCTCTGCAAACTGAAGCAAATCATCGGGGCCTCAGGGTCAGGAATGCCCTGCCCTGTACTCCTCCTTTAAGGTAGAGAGCTGAAAGATTGCAATGTAATTTTATTATGCTCTAGTATACCAAGCTTTCATTACTAGTTGTATAGATTAAGGCCACGTCCAGACTAGGAATTAAAATCGATTTTAGATACGCAACTTCAGCTACGAGAATAACGTAGCTGAAGTCGAATTTCTAAAATCGAGGTACTCACCAGTCTGGACGGGGCGGCATCGATGTCCGCGGCTCTCCGCGTCGATTCCGGAACTCCGTTCGGATTGATGGAGTTCCGGAATCGATGTAAGCGCGCTCGGGGATCGATACACCGCGTCCAGACTAGACGCGATATATCGATCCCCGAGCAATCGATTTTAACCCGCCGATGCCGCGGGTTAGTCTGGACGAGGGCTAAGTGACATAGAAGTGTATTTTGCTTTTGAAATGCTGTGTTCAATGATTTTTGGAGAGGGCACTTGGTTTATATGGCTTACAGTAGATTCTGCTTAGTAGCAATCCTGATAATAGCAACTTCTCATTAATGGCAGCATATTGCCAGGAACTAGTCCTGTCTCATTAACATCAGTGTTAATGGGATTTAGATATTAGCAACAGACGTGTTGCTTAATAGCACCTTTTTTAGAGGGGAGGTTCTATGTGTAATCCGTTTCCTGCCTCTGCCTATGGCTTCTATATGTGTGGACCTATCTCTTGCTGATAAAGTTCAGGTCCTGTAGACCCTATGTGAGCCCAGTTCTTGTGGGACTAACTTCGCTGATGTGAGCAGGCCCAAGTTAAGACAAGCCTGAATAAGTAATTGTGAATGTCCATAGTAAATAAAGTAGGCAGGAACACCCACACCTGATAAGCTTACCTACACAATCTGCAGATAACTGATTCTTATGTGCTCGCAGTATAGATGTTAGTAGGTAGGAAAGATGTATGTAAAGATTTTGTGTGTGTGTGTGTGTGTGTGTGTGTGTGTGTGAGAGAAATGAATTGAGATTGTGATATCACTTTGTACCTAAATCCTCAGTGTCTGGGCATGGCCAGTGTTGGCAAAGAGCTGCTACATGCCTAATATAACCTGAGTAACAAGCTGGAGTCAAACTGAGGTTTTTTTGGGTTTCCGAGAATTGGATGAAGTATTCATCCAGAACTGGAGGAGGTGCTGTGGTTAAACTGAGTGGAAAGGTCTTGGAGGGAATCCTAACAGTGCTAAGCAAGTGAGAGTAACTTTGTGGTGTGGTATCTCAACATTTGTTTTGTGCATTCAGAAGAACAGCCATGACATTTTACAGGAGTACAGGAACTATATAAACTGAGGCCACAAGTGCCAACGTAAGGGGAAGAAAGCAGGTGTTAGTGACGCCCTGAGGCTCTGGTTTCAGCATTAGCTTGAACAAGATGCTGGACTCTTGGGCCAGTGCTGAAACAGAAAGCGAGGCAGCTGGCGGCAGAACAGGGGAAGGACTTTAACCCTCCAGATGGCTGGTTCAGGTGGTGGAAAGCCCAGTACAACATGGTTCAGCATAAGGACTATAGTGAGAAGCAAGACCCTGACCTTATGGCAGCTACTGAATTGTGGGCAGTCATCTTACCCACCATTCCAGAGCAGTACCAGCCACATGACATCTTTAGGACTGACCAGACTGGTGTATCCTACCGGGGTTTTCCTGACAGAGGCCTTGGCCTGGAAAACAAGCGGGGAGAATTGGAAGTCCTGGAACAGTCAAGGAATTATGATGTGATTTGGAATAACAGTGACCTGGTGAGATAAATCACATGACTGGAGTACTGTCACGGATAGATATAAACTGTTCAGGAAGCACAGGCAGGGCAGAAAAGGT
The DNA here is from genome assembly GCF_025201925.1 of Gopherus flavomarginatus. Lineage (NCBI taxonomy): Eukaryota > Metazoa > Chordata > Testudines > Testudinidae > Gopherus > Gopherus flavomarginatus. Next base: position 109,127,527 of record NC_066617.1, on the reverse strand, counting down.
GGAGGAGTTGCATTGTGTGTAAGAGAACAGTATAACTGCTCAGAGCTCCATTATGAAACTGTAGAAAAACCTGAGAGTCTCTGGATTAAGTTTAGAAGTGTGAGCAACAAGGGTGATGTCATGGTGGGCCTCTACTGTAGACCACCAGACCAGGGTGATGAGGTGGACGAGGCTTTCTTCCAGCAACTAACAGAAGTTACTAGATCACAGGCCCTGGTTCTCATGGAAGACTTCAATCACCCTGATATCTGCTGGGAGAGCAATACAGCAGTGCACAGACAATCCAGGAAGCTTTTGGAAAGTGTAGGGGACAATTTCCTGGTGCAAGTGCTGAAGGAACCAACTAGGGGCAGAGCTCTTCTAGTAATAACAACAGGGCTTAGATTTTCCTAGATAAGATAGCTGATGGATTCCTTCACCAAGGACCAACAAGAGGGAATGCCATTTTAGATTTGGTTTTGGTGAGTAGCGAGGACCTCATAGAAGAAATGGTTATAGGGGACAGCCTTGGTTTGAACGATCATGAGCTAATTCAGCTTAAACTAAAAGGAAGGATAAACAAAAATAGATCTCTGGCTAGGGTTTTTGATTCCAAAAGGACTAACTTTAAATAATTAAGGAAATTAGTTAGGGAAGTGGATTGGACTGAAGAACTTGGGGATCTAAAGGTGGAGGAAGCCTGGAATTACTTCAAGTCAAAGTTGCTGAAACTATCAGAAGCCTGCATCCCAAGAAAGGGGAAAAAAATTCATAGGCAGGAATCGTAGACAAAGCTGGATGAGCAAGCATCTCAGAGAAGTGATTAAGAAAAAGCAGAAAGCCTACAAGGAATGGAAGATGGGAGTGATCAGTAAGGAAAGCTATCTTATTGAGGTCAGAATGTGAAGGGATAAAGTTAGAAAGGCCAAAAGCCATGTAGAGTTGGCCCTTGCAAAGAGAATTAAAACCAATAGTAAAAGGTTTTATAGCCATATAAAAAGAAAACAAAGAAAGAAGAAGTGGGACCGCTAAACATGGAGGATGGAGTCGAGGTTAAGGATAATCTAGGCATGGCCCAATATCTAAAGAAATACTTTGCCTCAGTCTTTAATGAGGAGCTTAGGGATAATGGTAGGATGACAAATAGGAATGAGGATATGGAGGTAGATATTACCACATCTGAGGTAGAAGCCAAACTTGAACAGCTTAATGAGATGAAATCAGGGGGCCCAGATAATCTTCACCCAAGAATATTAAAGGAACTGGCACATGAAATTGCAAGCCTATTAGCAAGAATTTTTAATGAATCTGTAAACGTAGGGGTTGTACCGTATGACTGGAGAATTGCTAACATAGTTCCAATCTTTAAGAAAGGGGAATAAACGTGATCCGGGCAACTACAGGCCTGTCAGTTTGACATCTGTAGTATGCAAGGTCTTGGAAAAAATTTTGAAGGAAAAAGTAGACAAGGACATTGAGGTCAATGGTAATTGGGACAAAATACAACATAGTTTTACAAAAGTTAGATCATGCCAAACCAACTTGATCTCCTTCTTTGAGAAGATGACATTTTTTTAGACAAAGGAAATGCAGTGGATCTAATTTATCTCGATTTCAGTAAGGCATTTGATACAGTTTCACATGTGGAATTATTTCTTAATTTGAAAAAGATGGGGATTGGTATGAAAATTGAAAGGTAGATAAGGAACTGGTTAAAGGGGAGACAACGGGCCATACTGAAAGGTAAATTGTCAGGTTGGAGGGAGATTGCTAGTGGAGTTCCCCAGGGATCGGTTTTGGGACCAATCTTATTTCATCTTTTTATTACTGACCTTGGCACAAAAAGTGAGAACGTGCTAGTAAAGTTTGCAGATGACACAAAGCTGGGAGGCATTGCCAATACAGAGAAGGACTGGGATATCATACAGGAAGATCTGGATGACTTTGTAAACTGGAGTAATAGTAACAGAATGAAATTTAATAGTGAAAATTGCAAGGTCATGCATTTAGGGATTAATAACAAGAACTATTGTTATAAGCTGGGGAGGCATCAGTTGGAAGTAACAGAGGAGGAGAAGGACCTCGGAGTATTGGTTGATCACAGGATGACCATGAGCCGCCAATGTGATATATGGCTTTGAAAAAAGCTAATGCAGTCTTGATGTATCAGGTGAGGTATTTCCAGTGGAGATAAGGAGGTGTTAGTATCATTCTGCAGGATACTGGTGAGACCTCATCTGGAATACTGTGTGCAGTTCTGGTTTCTCATGTTTAAGAAGGATGAATTCAAACTGGAAGAGATTCAGAGACGGGCTACTAGGATGATCCGAGGAATGAAAAACCTGTCCTATGAAAGGAGACTCAAAGAGCTTGGCTTGTTTAGCCTAACCAAAAGAAAGCTGAGGGGAGATCTGATTGCTCTCTATAAATATATAAGAGGAATAAATACCAGGGAGGGAGAGGAATTATTTAAGCTCAGTACCAAAGTAGATACAAGAACAAATGGATATAAACTGGCTATCAGGAAGTTTAGACTTGAAATTAGACAAAGGTTTGTAACCATCAGAGGAGTGAAGTTCTGGAACAGCCTTCCAAGGGAAGTAGTGGAGGAAAAAGACATATCTGGCTTCAAGACTAAGCTTGATAAGTGTATGGAGGGGATGGTATAATGGGATAGCCTTATTTTGGCAATTAGTTCATCTTTAACTACTAGTGGTAAATATGCCCAATGGGATGTTAAATGGGGTGGGATCTGAGTTACTACAGAGAATTCTTTCCTGCATGTCTGGCTGGTGAATCTTGCCCATGTGCTCAGGGTTAGCTGATCGCCATATTTGGGGTCGGGACAGAATTTTCCTCCAGGGCAGATCGGCAGAATCCCTTGAGGGGGTTTCACCTTCCTCTGGAATGTGGGGCATGGGTGACTTGCTGGAAGGTTCTCTGCACCTTGGAGTCTTTAAACCATGACTTGAGGACTTCAAAGGCTCAGACACAGATTTGATACAGGAGTGGGTGGGTGATATTCTGTGGCCTGCATTGTGCAGGAGATCAGACTAGATGATCATAATGGTCCCTTCTGACCTTAAAGTCTATGATTCTTCTTGAGCTGCTGCTCACAAACGGGGAATAATTAGTAGGGGAAGCAAAAGTGGATGGGAACCTCGAAGGAAGTGACCATGAGAGGTCGAATGAGGGAGGCAACCTAGTGACAGGATGTGGAAAAAGCTAATGTACTCAATGCTTTTTTTGCCTCTGTCTTCATGAACAAGATCAGCTCCCAGACTGCTGCACTGAGCAGCACAGCATGGGGAGGAGGTGACCAGCCTCTGTGGAGAAAAGTGGTTCAGGACCATTTAGAGAAGCTGAACAAGCAGAAGCCTGTCTAAAGGCTAATGTAGTTGCCATCTTTAAAAAAGAGGAGGAGGAGGATCTGGGAAATTACAAGCCAATCAGCCTCATCTAGGTCCCTGGAAAAATCATGGAGCAGGTCCTCAAGGAATCAATTCTGAAGCACTTAGAGGAGAGGAAAGTGATCAGGAACAGTCAGCATGGATTCACCAAGGGGAAGTCATCCCTGACTAACCTAATTACCTTCTATGAGGAGATCACTGGCTGTGTAGATGAGTGGAAAACAGTGGACATGTTATTCCTTGACTTTAGCAAAGTTTTTGATACGGTCTCCCACAGTATTCTTGCTGTCAGGTTAAAGTAGTATGAGCTGGATGAATGGACTGTAAGGTGGATAGAAAGGTGGCTAGATTGTCGGGCTCAGCGGGTAGTGATCAATGGCTCCATGTCTAGTTGGCAGCCGGTATCAAGTGCAGTGCCCCAAGGGTTGGTCCTGGGGCAGGTTTTGTTCAATATCTTCATTAATGATCTGGAGGATGGCATGGACTGCACTCTCAGAAGTTTGTAGATGACCTAAACTTGGAGGAGTAGTAGATAAACTGGAGGGTAGGGATAGGATACAGAGGGACCTAGACAAAGTAGAGGATTGGGCCAAAAGAAATCCAATGAGGTTCAACGAGGACAAGTGCAGAGTCCTGCACTTAGGACGGAAGAATCCCATGCACTGCTACAGACTAGGGACTGAATGGCTTGGCAGCAGTTCTGCAGAAAAGGCCCTAGGGGTTGCAGTGGATGAGAAGCTGGATGTGAGTCAACAGTGTGTCCTTGTTGCCAATAAGGCTAACTGCATTTTGGGCTGTATAAGTAAGAGCATTGCCAGCAGATTGAGGGACATGATCATTCCCCTTTCTTCAACATTGGTGAGGCCTCATCCTGAGTTCTGTGTCCAGTTTTGGGCCCCACGCTACAGGAAGGATGTGGAAAAATTGGAAAGAGTCCAGCAGAGAGCAAACAAAAATGATTAGGGGGCTGGAGCACATGATTTATGAGGAGAGACTGAGGGAACTGGGATTACTTAGTCTGCAGAAGAGAAGAATGAGAGGGGATTTGATAGCTGCTTTCAACTACCTGAAAGGCGGTTCCAAAGAGGATGGATCTAGACTGTTCTCAGTGGTACCAGATGGCAGAACAGGGAGTAATGGTCTCAAGTTGTGGTGGGGGAGGTTTAGGTTGGTTATTAGGAAAAACTTTTTCACTAGGAGAGTGGTGAAGCACTGGAATGGTTTACCTGGGGAGGTAGTGGAATCTTCTTCCTTAGAGGTTTTCAAGGTCAGGCTTGACAAAGCCCTGACTGGGATGATTATATTGGGGATTGGTCCTGCTTTGAACAGGGGATTGCCTAGATGACTTCCTGACATCCCTTCCAACCCTGATATTCTATGATTCTAAGAAGGGTTTGCAGGAGGGAAAAACGCTGTGGAACTCATCACATTGCTTTGTGGTGTAAACATGAATGGGATGGAGAAGTAGCTTTTTCTGGTGATCAGAAAGATCAAGTGCCCTCATTGTTTCTCTGAGGTCCAGTCAAAGATGCCTGTGTTCCAGTGGAATTCAGCCAATGCATGAATGACAAGTTTGCTGTTGGCTTAAGAACTGGAGCAGGGAGCTGTGGCTACAAGATCAAACTGTGCCTCTTATATGACAATTGCCCAGCTCATTCAGCTAATGTAGAGCTATCACACATCGTGTTAAAATTCTTGTCCCCAAATATAACCTCTGTCAAGTAGCCAATGGGCATGGGAGTCATTAAAAACTTCAGAGGTCACTACCATGCTTATCTTAACGTGCACATTTTTGCCTCTCTGGATGCTGACCGTGTCTACAAATGGTGAATGTTTCCAGAAAGGCTGGCTGATTGCACTTCATCTTACTAAGAAGTCATGGGCCTTCGTTCTCATACAAACTCTTCTAAACTCCTTCAGAAAGGGAAAGCTTTCATCAACAACAGAAAATGATGGCCTGGTGGACACTGATGTGTTGGCTGATGTTTCCGTTCCCGAAGATCTAACTGCAGGGGGACTTTGAGGCCATTGTTGAGTTTCCCATTTATTTCGGATGAAAAGTGAGCTTTCTGCTTCTGCTGACAGTAGCACCTGGAAAGCACCAACAGGCTGAGGCACAAGAGGATAGTGCATCTGATGATGAAACTGAAGAGCTTTCCTTCATAGTGCAGCTACATGTGGTGGATATTTTTTGCCAGAGTCATTGCTTTGAAAGGCTACATGCAACACTGAGCAGGATTTACAGGTGAAGGTGGCAAAATATAGAAAGCAGATAACATTGGACAAATTTTGTTCTTAAATATTTTTTTTAATGTTGTAAAATCTTGTGTGGCTTTAATTTGTGTTTCCCGTAAGGATCCTTAACTATAAGTATAGTACTGTTTAGCATACAGAGACAGTATACCGTAAGTTTTTTATAAGTTTGCTTTGTCGGGTTTTTAAAGCTCTTTCTTTATACAGTACTGTAGAATTGTGTTCTGCTTTACAGTAGCACTCATGACACATGGCAAGCTAAAATATCTTGTTTGCTCTAAACACTGTGGTACATTATACAATGTGTCGATACAACGTATCATTGATATGTTTGTTTTTATGTGCATCACTTCCCACCTCCCCAAAACAGTACCTTCTGCTTAGTACCATCATGCCTGGGTTTTGGGAGTTGTCTGTTCTTGTAGGGCTGCCTTGGGCTCTTGTGTGGGGAAGAGATCATGTCTTTCAGGGGAAATCTCATCAGAATCCTGGCAGGGGAGTAGAGATTCTCCTTTGGTGCTATCCACAGCATACCAGGGCTCAGTTGCCTCCGTGGGAAAAATCCAGTCAGCTTTCAAAGTTGGGCAGGTATTTGAACACTGTCAGAAGTCCTGTGTGTGTGTGTTTTTAAATTAATAATTCTGTCGGAGCTGCTTGTGATATTGAGTGTTGTCCTGGTAGTGACCCCTCTTGATCATATGCTTTGCTATATGCACATATATTTTCTTATTACAGTGGCTGCTGTTAAGGCAGGACTGAACAGTTTTCTCTCCCTAGATCACAGTGAAATCCATGACCTATGCATGTCTCCATGCAGATGCATGAAGCATGGCTGTGATGATGCTGATAAGGGTATGTTACTCCAGAAGTGTGTTACGGCAAATAGGGCATGCCTGGCTGTGCACCATCTTGTAAACAGGGAGGTGACATCCGGTCAGCATTACTCCAGTAGAGGGCACATAGGTAAACAGATAGGTAAGTCTTGGTGTGAAGCAATGCAGTGTGGAATAGAAGCAGCACCACCTGCATGCCACGAAACAGCTGTTCTGCAGTGTTCAGGATATACTGGGAGGGAGGAGGAGGAGTTGATTGGTCGGGCCACTGGTGGATGAGAGGTGCTGGCAGGAGGGGGAGAGCTGGCTGCTGGTTGGTGCTAAGCTCCTGCCAGTTTTTCTCTGTGTGCTCTCCAGCCCTGGAGCACCCACTGATTCAGCCCGTATGTTCAAAGTGAATTATCCAATTGATGCTAATTGGCCAGTTAATTCAGAAGAAGAATTGTGATGAGTGGATGCAGGACATTTTAATGGGAAAAACCTCTTCGGTTAGTATGAAATAATACCCTTATATAAGCAAGCCGTAAATGAGTCATGAATAGCTCGGAAATACACAGGTGATTAGTTCCTTAACTGTAATAAGGAAAGCAATCTGATACACCTCTATCCCAATGTAATGTGACCCGATATAACACGAATTCAGATATAACACAGTAAAGCAGTGCTCCAGGGGGGCGGGGCTGCGCACTCTGGCAGATCAAAACAAGTTTGGTATAACACGGTTTCACTATAATCTGGTAAGATTTTTTTGGCTCCCAAGGACAGCATTTATATCGAGATAGAGGTGTACAATGCCTGCATAACTTATGTTGCGCAAGGGGATGTTTTTTCACACCTCTGAGACAATGGTAGTGTAGACATGGTTTGAGTGCTGTACTCGCTGGTTACCATGGAGGGATTCCTACCCATGGTCATAACGGGAAAAAAAAATAAAATTGCCACAGATAGTTAATTAAGGTGCTTGTCTTTCTACTTTGCAGTTCCTAACAGAAGAGTGCAGCAGTAGCAGAATAAAACAAGACTATAGCTGAAATACCACCTGAAACTGAACTGAAATATCAAGCAGTTGTGAATTGTCGTATTAGATCAGTCTGTACTCCAGCTCTATGTTATAAAGAAACCACATGCTTTCTTTTTACCCAAGTGACTTAATTATTTAAATATTTTTCACAAAGTATGTACCTGAATTAAAAAGCATATCAGTCTTAAATATATAATCTAGACTTTTTTTGTTTACTAACAATCTTCACCATCAGTATCTAGAAACTTTAAGCCAATCAGTAATTAAAATGTCCAGATGGGAAGTACATTGTTAGTTCACCACAGCATTAGTTTAACTGGAGCTTTATATATGCATTGTAAAGATATTGGAGAACTTGCATGCCTAGTTCATGACTTGTGATGCCATTGATTTTTTTTTAATCTCTCAGACAAAAGCTTGAATTAATTTTATAACTCAGTTAACCAAGTGATAAAACAATTGAAAGAGAAATTTCAGAGTTCATAGTAAACCAGAATTAGGATTGCAGGTTACCTGTAATAATCTGTACTGGTCAAGTTCAAGAGGACTTAGGTAGTAATTTAAAGTTATTTCTATTAGATGGTGATTGTGTGGTTCAAAAAAACCCAAACCCACAACCCCACAGAAAATCTGGGAGCACAGTTTTGATTTGAAGCTTCAGTAGTTAAGTAACTGTTCAAATTTGTAGTATGTAAATTTTGTTTAAATTCACACCAACAATTCTATAACTTTTGGCAAATCTATTAAGGCTCTATTTGAATATTGAATTTTAAAATCACCCACTCATGAATATAGAATTTTGAATAGGTTTATCATTGCGATAAGACTTTTGATGAGATTTGAATGTGGTGTGATTGGATATACTTTAGTAAATTCTCATGTTAAGTTCTCTTAAGTCTGCAAGTATTAGCACTGAGTACCTTTTTTATTTACTTTCTGTAACTTACTTTGGAAGGGATTTTCAGAGACACTCTGTTGGCCTAACTCTGCTTCCAGTTGACTTCAATGGAAACAGACTTGGGCCAATACTAAATGCTCTATAACAAGGATGACCAAACAGTGGCTCTTTTACCATTAAAGTGCAGCTCACAGAGCCCTACACACCTGCCCTCCCATTCTCCACCTACCAAACTGAGGGTGGGTGTGGGGAGAGCTCAGGACTTCTGTCTTGCAGCAGGGTGGTGGAGTAGGGGCTTCTGCCTGCGGAGAGGGTGGGTCTCGGGATGCACCCCGCCTCTTGAACTTCTGAAGATTGTCCTGTGCAGCTCAGAGGGTCGGTAAGTTTGGCCAGCTCTCCTCTATAAGTCCACCCTTTTAGCTTTTTGAAGTTGTGTTTTTGATTAGTAAAACCCAGGTACAAGAAGTCTTGAGATTCAGGTTACTTTGCCAAACTAGAAGTCCAACAAATTTGCAAGAAACGTGATATAGGTAACTGGTTAATCTTAATGACTTAACCAAAATTACTTACCCTTCTCTGACCCTGTGTGTCTTGTCTATTTAGGCAATATTATTTCCTTGTACTCCACAGTCTGTCTGTCTATCAGTCTGTTGTCCCTTGTCTTATACTTAGGGCTTGGCTACACTGGAGAGTTGCAGCTCTGTAAACCCATCACCAGCGCTGCAACTTACTCACCATCCACACTTGCAAGGCACATACAGCGCTGCATCTCCCTGGCTGCAGAGCTGGTTGTACTCCTGCTCTGCCTCGGGTATAAGGATTGCAGCGCTGGTAATGCAGCGCTGCTCCGCAAGTGTGGCCACCAAAAGCGCTGTAATTGGCCTCCGAGGTATTCGGAGGTATCCCAGAATGCCTGTTCAGCCACTCTGCTGTTTTGTTGTGAACTCCGGGCTCCCGGAGCTGCTTATCTAAAAAACAAACACAGCTCGTTTGCTCGAGCAGAGGCAGGCAGGGGAATTTCTTTGGAATGTTCACAGCTTGATAGTGTTTGCTTGAGGAGAGAAGCAACACGGCGGGGAGTGGGGGGTGGGAGGGGGGAGTCCGTTTTGGAGCAGCTGCTAGTCTGAAGGCTGTTTGCATTTAGTGAATAAGAGAGGGGTGGGGGAAGTGGTCGAAACTTTTAAAATGATTGAAGGTTGGTGCTGTGCATCTTCCAGTCCTTAGAACTTGCAAGGCAGGGAACTGAGAACAGTGTCACCTCCAAAAATCCACTCTCTCTGTCTCCCCCACGCTCCCTGTCACACTCCACCCCACCCCCTCTTTTGAAAAGCACGTTGCAGCCACTTGAACGCTGGGATAGCTGCCCATAATGCACCACTCCCAACAGCGCTGCAAATGTGGCCACACTGCAGTGCTGGTAGCTGTCAGTGTGGCCACACTGCAGCGCTTTCACTACACAGCTGTACGAAGACAGCTGTAACTCCCAGCGCTGCACACCTGTAAGTGTAGCCAAGGCCTTAGATTGTAAGTTCTTTGGGGCAAGAGCAGTTTGTACAGTGCCTAGCACAGTGGGATCCTTGTCCATGACTGGAGTTCCTAGGCATTACAGTCATACAAATAACTACTACCATAATGTGCTCTCAAACTCCCTTCCTGCTTCCTCAGGCAGGCTGTGTCTTCAGCCTCGTGCTTTTGTACTTATGCTCCTCTTCTGCAGTTTGAAGAGGGAGAAATTAACGCTGACGAGGGCTATGTCTACACTAGCACTTTTGTCAGTAAAACTTTTGTTGGGCAGAGTGTGAAAAACCACCCCCCTTGATGGACAGAAGTTACATGACCGAAGCACCGGTGTGGACAGCACTATGTCGGTGGAAGATGCTCTCCTGTGAACATAGCTACCACCACTTGCTTGGGGTTGTTTAATTATGCACCTACATGGGAGACCTTACAGAGGTGCAGCTGCATCAGTACAGCTGTGCAGCTGTAAGGTCTCTAGTGTAGACATAGCCTTAGATTTGAAAAACTGTGCCCTAAACCTGACCAGTACCTGATCTTTTTTTAAAAAAGAAAAAGCATGTGACTAAGAGAGCAGAACCTGGATTCTGGAGACTTGACATTTTTTTTTAATTGGCTATTGGGAGACAAGATAGGAGAAATTTTCCCTGTTAGTCCAACAAATTAGAGAGATGAATTCTATGCTTGACAGGCTGTGGATCCCATCAAACCTTGAATCACTCTATGTTGGGACCCACATGTATAGGGGGTACCCCCAATACCTCTGATTTTTAACCTGTTTGTGGGTAGAGAGGAGGGTAGTGCTGTATGGAGGCCCAGTTAGTAAGCAACTGTCTCAGCAGGATGGGATTGGAAATAACACACAGCTGTGGGAGAGTGGAGGTATGGCAGGAATAAGTAGTTGACTCGGGGATGATCAGGCATCTTGGGGGTATCTGCTGTCAATTAATGCTCCATATTAACACCATCTCCTTGGCCAGAGACAAGATGTTCCCTCCTTCTTCAGCATCATTGACAGAGAGAAGATTGCTGTGGGAGCAGTGCTCCCTCTGTCAAAATTTAGAATTTTTGTCTGAGGGAGAAGTTGACTCAGATGGAGCTGCTGGCTCTGTTCTTGACCTGCCTATAATTGCAGCTTTCCTCCCCTGTTGGCTTTCTTTGTAGAACATTGTTCAACTTGAGTTACAGGACACTGCTCTTTGGACATTCCTTCCTCCTTGTGCTGACTCCCTCTCTTTTGACACTTGATCACAACCATTACTTGTAGAGGTACTTGGTACCCCCATGCACCGCAGTGAGGGTGACAAGTCTGTTCAGCCAGATTTCCTATAAAGAGCCTGATATTCCTCCTCTGGGGGTGCTGTACTCTCTGCCCTCTTTTCATATGAAGGGATTGTGATGTTCTTGTCTCCCCTGTTTTCTAAAGTGCGTGCATACCGACAAAAACCTTCTTAAAAGACACCACTAAAAATGGGCATTGTTGTGTCCTCATCTCTCTTTAATAGAAGATGGATGAATGGTATCACCATTCAACCTAAAAGAAATCTCATCGTTCCTGCACGTGCACACAAAGCAGTTTCCTTGTCTCACTGTTCAATGAAGTGATCTTGAGAGAAATGGTCATATAACTTCTCAATTAAAAATACTTTGGTTGATCCAAAATAGTCATATGAAATCTTTTTAATTTGCATCTTTTAAAAAAAATGAAAATGGTCCATTTCACTAATCTTGGACAAACACTTTCTCAAAACAGGGAAGGTTTAGAAATTCTCACTGTTTGACAGAACACCCTCTAGTGTAGCAGTTCTCAAACTGGGGGTTAGAACCTCATTTTAGTGAGGTTGCCAGGGCTGGCATTACACTTGCTGAGGCTTGGGTCCAAAGTGGAGCCCCACCGCTGGGAGCTGAAGCCGAAGCCTAAGGGCATTAGCCCTGGGTGGAGGGGCTCTGGTTACAGGCCCCTCGGCTGGGGTTTCAGCTCTGGCCTCCCCCATCCAGGGCAGTGGGGCTCAGGCTTCGGTTCCGCGCCCCCCCCCCCCTTCCTGGGGTCATGTAGCAATTTTTGTTGTCAGAAGGGGGTCGCAGTGTGGTGAAGTTTGAGAACCCGTGCGCTGGTGCCTGTGTGTATTTCTCAAATGCCATTAGACAAATTGTACAAATCTTTTAACTTCAACAGCATATTAAAAGTAGCATTAATAAAATGTTTTGCTGCTTATATATAGTAGTAACAATTGTATTGCTACTATTACGTGCATTTAAACAGATTTTTATGTCGTTACTTTTACTAGACAGTAGTAATGAGCAGCATTGAAACATGACTTGGAGTTCTGTGATACCGAAATACACAATTATGTGACTATAATAGTATTTTAAAGCTATCACGCATATAAAGATGACCCCAGTAAAAAAAATCTTAACTACTTACATTTTGAATGTGACCTCAAGGTCATAGTGATTTTACTGTGTTGTAATACAAACATAAATTACTTGACAGTTCAGTTGTGCTCTTTCATCAGAGGCTAAGTGCTTCATAAACAACTAAGTTTCAACACTTCTATGAAGTAGAGAATTAGTGTTATCAACTGGGTATATAGGGTGCAGAGGTTTCTACTATACTGTTATCCAATGTTGCAGTAAAATGGGTAGGAAATCTTCTAGTGTGAACAAAACCAATGAGTCAGTGGCAGAGCCTGAAAAGAATGTAGGAGACCCAGTTCCCAGCTCGTTCAGATTAGAAAGAACTCCTTCCAAACACTAATACATTAAAAATACCAAATTGCACTTCAGTGTCATGCAACTTGAGGATGAGTTGGGCAGCAATCAGCACAGATACCCTCGACAGTGCTGAACAGTCTCCCAGAGGAAATGCTGCTTAATAGAACTAGAAGAAATTACTTCTAAGCGACCAGCAATATTTGGCAGATTGACAGTTGTGCTGTCGCACAATTCAACAGCATCTTCAAACTTGGAAAGCTTCTTTCTCTGACATGACGGCTCTATATTGGTGGCAGTTGGGGAATCTCTGTATTGTTATTCCTCCGTAATGTCCCAATAGCTCTACAGATATTTCCCACGTTTGTTTCTTTAATAGTTAACAGATTTTTACTCTTTTATTTGCCATCATAGCTACTGTCATTTTTTTTAGCTTACTTCATTGAGTGACTCTTTTGGCACAATAAAGGTTGGCATATGAGCTAAAAAAAATTAACCATTCTTTCAGTGCACAAGCCTATCTTTATCTTTGTTCTGATTCATTGTAGCTGAAATAAACTGACATTGTCAAGAACTTCTGTGGTTATATACGAGTGGTAACACAACAGGGATGCAGGGTTGGTTCATGCTATTATCTAGTTTCTAATGGTTCTAGTAGGCAAAGAGAAGCCATGCAACACTAAGGGCTTGGCTACACTTGAAACTCCAAAGCGCTTCTGCGGGAGCGCTTCCGCGGCAGCGCTTTGAAGTGTGAGCGTGGTCGCGGCACCAGCGCTGGGAGAGAGCTCTCCCAGCGCTGCAGGTACCCCACCTCCCCGAGGGGATTAGCTTACAGTTCTGGGAGCCGCGCTCCCAGCGCTGGGGCACTGTTTACACTGGCGCTTTACAGTGCTGTAACTTGCTGCGCTGAGGGGGGTGTTTTTTTCACACTAGTGTAGCCAAAGCTTAAATTACCAGAACCTAGTAAAACAGGGGATTGAATCTTCTAGCAGGAGGGGCCAATATGAGTTGTTATGGAAGGGCATCAACTGGTGAGATGCCCAGGTACTACCTCAAGTCCCCTACAGCTTTATGCCTGTGCCCAGGCGAAGAATTAGAGAAACTGAGAATAAACCCCCATCGACGTGAGAGGATGAGTGAGTGTGTTTCTTTTTGCTTCCAGCGGCCAGAGAGAGACTGGGATTCAAATCCAGTGTTTGTGCTGATGCAGACCACACCACAGATGGTCAAATTATTTTCCTGATTACCTGCTAATTCACTGACTCAATCAAGCCATGAAAAGTGAGTGTCCAATACTGTCCAGGCTCTTCAGACTAAGGAGATGAGACTCTCCTTAGTTCAAGAAGTAGAGCAGACTAATGGTCTTATTTCAGGCTGGAAGAGGTCAAGCTGGAAAAGCAGAAGTGGGAACACTATCCTGGATGACGACTGGTAAAACTACATGTTAGTGCAAATGAGGAGGAACCACAACATCTACATTCTCAGCCTAGCCACAGAAAGGAAATTAGCGAGTATTTGGGAGTATAATTGGTTTATTGTGAAGAAGCTCACAGTATTTTAATGGTTTGTATTTAAACTATATGGTGTGCACGAGACAGCCCAAACTGTAAATGTCTATGATCAAAGGCTTTGTGTGTATGTGGGGGGTGGGGCACACACTTTACTCCAGTCATCTTTTTATTATTTTCCATTTTCACAGCATTTTCTGGAAGGCAATTGAAACTGAAGTATGTGGGTATCTACTGATGGCCTTCCAGTGCAGAACTACTGTTCTTGTTTGTAAATCATTTATCTGTGCAATAGATATTCAAGGGTATGGCTACACTTGGAGATGTGCAGCGCTGGGAGTTACAGCTGTGTTCGTACAGCTGGGTAGGGAAAGCGCTGCAGTGTAGCCAAACTGACATCTACCAGCGCTGCAGTGTGGCCACATTTGCAGCATTTGCAGCGCTGTTGGGAGTGGTGCATTGTGGGCAGCTATGCCAGCGTTCAAGTGGCTGCAATGTGCTTTTCAAAAGGGGGGGGTGGGGTGGAGTGTGACAGGGAGCGTGGGGGAGACAGAGTGAGTGGATTTTTGGAGGTGACATTGTGTCAGCTTCCTGCCTTGCAAGTTCTAAGGACTGGAAGATACGCAGTGCCTACCTTCAATCATTTTGACCTTTCCCCCACCTGTCTCTTATTCACTAAATGCAAATTATGCACTCCAAAATAGTCTTTAGACCATATAAGCAGCTGCTCAACACTACCCCTCCCCTCTCTCCTCAAGCAAACAGCTGTGAACATTCCAAAGCAATTCCCCTGCCTCCGCTCGCTGGAGCAAAGAGCAGCTGTGTTTGTTTTTTAGCTAAGTAGCTACAGGGAGATCGGAGTTCAGCCATTCTTCCAGTTTGTTGTGGACAGGAATTCTGGGATACCTCCTAATACCAGGGAGTTGCAGCGCTGGCCGTGCTTTGCAAGTGTGGACACAGAGTGAGTTGCAGCATTGTAACCCCATCACCAGCGCTGCAACTCTCCAGTGTAGCCATGCCCCAAGTGAAGTTTTGGCCCTTAGCATTAAATATGTGCTTATCGCTTGTATATGAGCCCAAAGATTTTTCTGTCAGTATAGCTGCAAGTGGGCTGGTAGTGTGATTTACCCCCTCACCTCCCCCATGTTCTTAGCAGACATAGCTATGGTGGAAAAATTATGTAGTGCAGACTAAACCAAAGCACAAGTTAAACCAGTACAACTAAAACAGAATAGTTACCAATACAACACCGCCAACCTACTGTGGATGCAGTTATACTGGTATAAAGCACATATATACCAGTATAACTTGTTCCTGTATGAGAAGAGGAAGTTCTTCTTTGAGTGATGGTCCTAGCTGCACCCCATTGAGGGTTAACGCATGTGCCTCAGGTGTCTGGAGCCAGAAAATTTAAAAATAGTTGTCAAGTATCAGAGGTAGTCCTGTTAGTCTTTATCCACAAAAACAATGAGGAGTCTGTTGGCACCTTAAAGACTGACAGATTTATTTGGGCATAAGCTTTCATGGGTAAAAAATCCACTTCTTCAGATGCATGGAGTGGAAATTACAGATAGAGGCATAAATATACTGGCACATGAAGAGAAGGGAGTTATCTTACAAGTGGAGAACCAGTGTTGACAAGGCCAATTCAGTTAGGGTGGATGTGGTCCACTCCCAATAATTGATGAGAAGGTATCAATACCAAGAGAGGGAAAATTGCTTTTGTAGTGAGCCAGCCACTCCCAGTCCCTATACAAGCTCAAATTAATGATGTTAAGTTCACAAATTAATTTTTGCTTTGCCATTTCTTTTTGAAGTTTTTTTTGTTGAAGGATGGTTACTTTTAAATCTGTTATTGAATGTCCAGGGAAATTGAAGTGTTCTCCTACTGGATTTTGTATGTTACTATTCCTGATGTCTGATTTGTATCTATTTATTCTTTTACGTAGAGACTATCCGGTCTCTTGTTTGCTTATGACATGCTTTCTCAAACTTGTATATAGTTTAATTTTTTGAGATTTTTACTGTTTTTATTGTTTTTAGGTAGTTTCTAATAGTTTGAATAGAATAGCTAGTTTGGGGGCCTGATTTTTGTCTCTTACTCCCTCTCCCCCATGCCCCACCCACATGTGGGTAATGGACTATGCTGAAGACCCCAGGCTTTAAAATCTCTGCCTCCTGTCTGCATTCCTGGTTGGTCAGTGATGAACATGAACGCTGCCTCTGCTGATTGGGAGAGGGCCACATTGCATCCAAATGCAGTATCTGCCAGATGTACCCGAGAAGGTCGGGCTCTGTGCCTCAGGAAGCATCTCATGGAAGTTGCCATGAGGCTTCATTCAGATACTGGCCAGCGACCCCCTGTACGTCAGCTTAAGAGAGCCAGGAGTGCCCATCTGGCAACAGAGTCAGAGTCCAGCACTATGGACCCTATGCCCGGGCCTAGTTGGGAGACTCAACGTCTCTACACTTGTCCAGACCCTTCATTTCTAGGGAGATTGTACCTCCCCATACAGACATGCCACATTTGGCTCACGGCTCACCTCCCACTCTGGCGGTCCGCATACTTCCACCTGTTCTGATGGTACCTCCTATGGAACCGTTCTCCAGGTTCCCGTCTTCAGATGAGTCGGATGATGGGCAGGGTCCATCCATCACATGGCACCACCACCAGGACTACTGCAGGAAGCTGCCTACACCATGACAGTATCCTCTGCTGCAGCTGCCATGGAGCCATTGGTTTTCCATGCCATGGGGTCTTCCTCAACCCCCTCCAGATTTTTCCTGTTGCCTATTGGAGATCTTGGCCCCAATACCCGCTATTGGAACCCATGTGATCAGCAAATGAGATTTCTCCAATTTCCCCATCCCATGCGCTTTCCAGCAAGTGCTTGCACCCAGTGGTAGAAGAAGAGCCACTCAACCATGTTCCAATGGTGCTGATGGAGCAGGAGATTCATAGACTCGGACTATAAAGTGAAGAGGCCATTATGATCTTCTAGTCTGACCTGCACAATGCAGGCCAGAGAATCTCGCGCACCCACTCCTGTAACAAACCCCTGACCAGTTTCCATCTTCTTCTCTGGACCCGGCACTTGTGTCAGTGTTCACTTCACAGCCTGATGACTTTTGCGAGGATATAAAGCACCTGTATAACAGTGTATTGCATCTACACTAGAACTTTTACTGGTATAACTATTTTGATTTTAAAGAATCGCCTCCTCCACCCCATCAAAATATTTACACTAGTATGTAACTTTTAAGAATAGATCAGGTCGTAGCAGGTACGAATAGCACATTAAGCAGATCCACATCGGTGTTCCTAAAAATATTGGGCATGAAGAAATACCTGAAAGGATGAAGATATATAAATTAAGTTGGGGAGGCTTTAGCAACACAGTGAGAATAGTAAGGGGTGGATTTGGTTTAAATTTTCTGAAGGGGGCTCAGCTTTTAAAAATTTGAAAAGCTGTCTTAAATAAAACCCAATATTTTAAGGGTAGTCTTGAAAAACTCTCAAATCTACTGATGGAAATTGCCAAAAGCATGATCACTTTTCTTAATGAGCAAGCGTATTGAAATAAGGATTTTCCAAAGTGTTTGTGCTTTCTTCTCTCTCATTCTGGGGCAAATACTATTGCACACGATTTTAAAAAATCCCAGTTTTGTTGTGAAAACAAATCTCAGCTCTAACATGGCAACCTTAATGGCAACAGATTAGTAACAAAGTGAAAACGTTACCTTTATAAAATACTTCGAAATTGTTGATAAAGACAAGTTAGAAAGTTGTGGGGTTTTTTGTTGTCATTAGAGATACAAGTGTGCTGGACATTGTACTTTATGGTGAGTATACAGTTATGTCATCAGTGAATATCTTATTGCAAGGACACTATAATTAGCATGAATTATAATTTTGGGTTGGAGTCTAAAACTTCATTTTAAAAAAAAATGTTCCTTGTAAATGTGATACCTACTAGTTTATTTTACAT
Organism: Gopherus flavomarginatus; assembly: GCF_025201925.1. NCBI lineage: Eukaryota > Metazoa > Chordata > Testudines > Testudinidae > Gopherus > Gopherus flavomarginatus. Next base: position 109,109,409 of record NC_066617.1, on the reverse strand, counting down.
CAACACAAGCTGGAGTTACACTACAGAACAGTAAGAATAGATAGATGATATTTCTAGAAGCGAAGTTAATCTAAATACTGATTCCCCTCTGTAGTTTCTTTAGTTGGAATAAATTACTTAGCTGTGGATGAAACAGAAATGATACTAAGGGTACGTCTACACTACCCTCCAGATCGGCAGGTAGTGATCGATTTATTGGGGATTGATTTATCATGACCAGTGTAGACGTGATAAATCGATCCCTGATCGCTCTGCCGTCGACTCCTGTACTCCACCGCGGTGAGAGGCGGAAGCAGAGTCGATCGAGGGAGCGGCGGCAGTCGACCCTGTGCCGTGAGGACACAAGGAAAGTCGACCTAATATATGTCAACTTCAGGTATGTTATTCTTGTGGTTTGAAGTTGCATATCTTAGGTCGATCTCCTCGACCTCCCCTCCCCCCCCCCACCACTGTAGACCAGGCCTAAGGAAGCTAGGTTTGCTACTTGGTAACACAGCTAATCTGGATTTGGCTACAAATATTTGAATCTCATCAATGTCTGTGGGACAAGTCAGAGCTATAGATTAATTTTTCTATTTGACAGGGATATTCTTTGTCCAGCAATTCACTCTCTTAAAAAACCCAAAACAAACCATGTGTCTCTATCCCCCTAATATCCAAACCTGAAGTATCAGATCCATAGGTTAACAAACTTGCATCTGTCTGTTCTCTGTATATGCTCTCCTTCTGGGGTGTGTATATGTACAGGTTTTTCCCCTCTGCACTTATGTAATTTCTTAATAAAACTGGTAATGCTCAGTACAATTGCATCCGTTTTAATCTTTTGCAATTTAAGTACTGTGGAAAGTGAAAATATGGACAATTACGTGCCCTGTGCAATGGCCTTGAGGAAATTTAAAAAATTGATATTTATGTAGCAAAATACAGGTGGTTGTTTTGCTTCTTTTTGATATATGAAGACCTGAAAATAATCTGAGAAGTATCAGCAACATCAAATCTTGTCTGTCTTGTTTTTGCTGGAGGACTCCTCAGAAGTCTAGAAAGTTGTGGCAAATAAGACAGCTTTGAATAGAAGGAGTGGGATGTCAGAATTATTAAAAACGAGGAGTCCTTGTGGCACCTTGGAGACTAACAAATTTATTTGGGCAGATTTGATAGAGTAACACAGCTATCACTCTGAGAATTATTGAAAAAACAAAATAGAACCCCCAAACTGCTTTTTCCTCATGTGTTTGAGTTAAAAACAAAACACAAGACAGTGTTAAAATTGCAGTTAATAGTTTAACAAATACAAAGAATACATTCAGTTGAGGTTCCTCTCTCATGAGGGCATCCTACAAATTTTCTCATCCTTTAAGTTCTCTCTTGGTTTTTACTGGACAAGAGCTGATACTCTTAATGTAAAGACAGGCAGAACTAGTTTGTATGGTGGGAAGCAACTTTCAGGCCTTCTTGTAAAAAATAACAAAACAAGCTTTTCTTGCAGTTTTCCTTTAATCTTAATCCATTATACATCTTTACAGACTTGTATAGTAGATCCTTTCGAACGTCTTCTCCAGCAGAAATATGCTAATTATTCAGTTATTCCACTTATCAGATTTATGAAAGTATATTATGCTAGTGTATATTTGGTTTGATTTCACAAGCTGCTTAAAATGAGCCTTTAATTTTTTTAAAATATCTTATTGATTTATATGGTTAGCCAATATTTGGGGTCTTGGTGGTTGTTTTCATTAGGAGAAGAAATTGATTTCTTTGATGCAATCCTGTTTCATTATAAAGAAAGAAAGTACCCAAAGTCCTGAATGCTACAGGAATCAAACAGGAGACTGTTTGTTTCCCTGCTCAGTATTCCAAGCCTTTTTTTCTCAGCAAGCATTTGACCCAATAAAGCTTTTCTCTTCGCTTTCTCTCAGGGTTAGTCTATACCAGTGGCTTTTAACCTTTCCAGACTACTGAATGCCTTTCAGGAGTATGATATGTATTCCATACCCCAAGTTTCACCTCCCCTAAAAACTACTTGTTTACAAATCAGACATAAAAATACAGAAGTGTCACAGCACACCATTACTGAAAAATTGCTTACTTTCTCTTTTTAACATATTATAAAATAAATCAATTCAAATATAATTATTGTACTTACATTTTTCAGTATATAGAGCAGTATAAACAAGTCACTGACTATGAAATTTTCGTTTGTACTGACTTCACCAGTTTTTTTTATGTAGCCTATTGTAAAATTAGGCAAATAACTGGATGAGTTGATGTACCCCTTGAAAGACCTCTGTGTACCACAGGGTACACATAACCCTGGATGAGAACCACTTTAGTAGACTGTCCAACTGACTATCTATATCAGCAAAAGGACTCTTTTTTGCCAGTATAAGATGGCTTTGTTTTTTTTTTTTTGCTGGCATAACTGTTAGTTGTGTGATTCTTTCTCTTTCTCTTCCCCCCTCCCCATTCCTAACACTGTAGCTATGCCAGCAAAACTTTGTGGGGTAGACCTGGCATCAGGTCTAGCTGTCCTTGGCTTTCTGTGGCATTTCTGACTGCATTGGTGTTCTCTGTCTTATCTCCACCAAACCAATACTCAGCCCTCTATTTGCATTCAGCCCCCAGAGAAACTCCTACACCTGAATGGGTAAGCTTTTATCAGGGCATGGCTACACTTGCAGATGTAGAGCACTTTGAGTTAAACCAGCCTTCGTAGTGCGCAGTAGAGAAAGTGCTGTTGTCTGTCCACACTGCCAGCTGCCAGCACACTAGCGTGGCCATATTAGCAGCTCTTGTAATGACCACAGAGAGCAGGGCATTGTGGTAACAATCCCAGCATGCAAGTGGCTGCAACATGCTTTTTCAGATGGGTGGGGGGAGGGTGGAATGTGACAGGGAGTGTGTTGTGTGTATGTTAAGGGAGAGACTGTGGGTTTCTGGGGCACTGAGAGCATGTCAGCATGCTGTCTTGTAAGTTTAGACAGCAGCAGACATCCCCCTTCCCCTTGCCCCTCTCACAGACAGCATTCCACAGTAATGGTTGTTTTATCTCGGAGCAGATAAGCATGCCAGCTTCTAAAGGGCATATCCAAAACAATGACAAGAGTGGCCACTTGACTTAAGGGGATTATGGGATGTTTCCGGAGGCTGATCAGAGCACAGTAATGCAACATCTCGTTCACACTGACGCTGGGGCGCTGTAGCGGGAGTGCATCAAACATTATTTTACTCGCTGAGGTGGAGTACCAGAAGCGCTGTAGCCATGGAGTGAGAGCACTCTACATGTCTTGCCAGTGTGGACAGATAGTGAGTTAGTGCGACTGGGGCTCATTTTAATGCGCTGTAACTCACAAGTGTAGCCAAGCCCTCAGAGTTGCATGTGGGCTTGGTTTTGCGTTTTTTAGCTATCTCATTCTAAAAGAAGCTTAACTGCTTCTTACACCTAGCTTGAGTGAAGGACAGCTATTATGTCCACCAGTTTCATGATGATTCACTCAGCCACCAGCACAACAGTGTTTAAGTTCATGGCACTTACACTCAAAATGAAACTGAGAAGCAGGATAAAGCAAACAAAAATCTATATGGTACACTTTTGGCTAGTAAATACCAGCTAACCCCTGTTATCTGCACAGCATATATACACACAGATTTGTACTGTCCAACCTAAACCTCCCTTGTTGCAGTTTAAGCCCATTACTACTTGCTCTATCCTTAGAGGCTATGATGAACAAGTTTTCTCCCTCCTCCTTATGGCACCCTTTTAGATACTTAAAAACTGTTATCATGTCCCCTCTCAGTCTTCTCTTTTCCAAACTAAACAAACCCAGTTCTTTCAGCCTGCCTTCATAGGTCATGTTCTCTAGACCTTTAATCATTCTTGTTGCTCTTCTCTGGACCCTCTCTTATTGGTCCACATTTTTCTTTTGAAATGCGGTGCCCAGAACTGAACACACTACTCCAGTTGAGGCCTAACCAGCGCAGGCTAGAGTTGAAGAATGACTTCTCGTGTCTTGCTCACAACACACGTATTAATGCATCCCAGAATCATGTTTTGCTTTTTTTGTAACAGCATCACACTATTGACTCATATTTAGCTTGTGGTCCACTATAACCCCTAGATCCCTTTCTGCTGTACTCCTTTCTAGACAGTCTCTTCCCATTCTGTATGTGTGAAACTGAGGGTACGTCTACACTACAGAGTAATTTCGAATTAACTTAAACCGGTTTTATAAAACAGATATAATAAAATCGATTGCACGCGTCCACACTAGGCACATAAATTCGGCGGTGTGCATCCATGGTCCGAGGCTAGCATCAATTTCCGGAGCGTTGCACTGTGGATAGCTATTCTGTAGCTATCCCACAGTTCCTGCAGTCTCCCCTGCCCCTTGGAATTCTGGGTTGAGATCCCAGTGCCTGATGGGGCAAAAATCATTGTCGTGGGTGGTTCTGGGTACAGCCTCACCCCTCCCTTCGTGAAAGCAGCAGACAACCATTTCGCGCCTTTTTTCCCTGGGTGAACTGAAAGCAAACGCCATAGCACAGCAAGCATGGACCCTGCTCAGATCAATAGCGCAATCGTGGACGTTGTAAACACCTCGCGCGTTCTCATGCAGTCTATGGTGAACCATGAACTGCAAAGGCAGGCGAGGAGGAGGCAGCTATGGCAGCGCGGCGACGAGAGTGATGAGGACATGGACACTGATTTCTCCCTAACCGCGGGCCCCCGCGCTTTGGAGCTCCTGCTGGTAATGGGGGAGGCTTTACGCATTGAATGCCGATTTTGGGCCCGGGAAACAAGCACAGACTGGTGGGACCGCATAGTTTTGCAGGTGTGGGACAATTCTCAGTAGCTGCAAAACTTTCGCATGCGTAAGAGCACTTTCTTTGAACTTTGTGACTTGCTTTCCCCTGCCCTGAAACGCCATAATACCAAGATGAGAGCAGCCCTCACAGTAGAGAAGTGAGTGGCAATAGCCCTCTGGAAGCTTGCAACGCCAGACAGCTACCGGTCAGTCGGGAATCAATTTGGAGTGGGAAAATCTACTGTGGGGGCTGCTGTGTTGCAAGTAGCCAAAGCAATCATTAAGCTTCTGCTACAAAAGGTTGTGACTCTGGGAAACGTGCAGGTCATAGTGGATGGCTTTGCTGCAATGGGATTCCCTAACGGGGGTGGAGGGGGGCAATAGATGGAACCCATATCCCTATCTTGGCACCAGAGCACCAGGGAACCCAGTACATAAACCACAAGGGGTACTTTTCAATGGTGCTGCAAGCACTGGTGGATCACAAGGGACGTTTCACCAACATCCACGTGGGATGGCCAGGAAGGGTTCATGACGCTCGCGTCTTCAGAAGCACTGTTCTGTTTAAACGGCTGCAGCAAGGGACTTACTTCCCGGATCAGAAAATAACCGTTGGGGATGTTGAAATGCCTGTCGTTATCCTGGGTGACCCAGCCTACCCCTTGATGCCATGGCTCGTGAAGCCATACACAGGCAGCCTGGACAGTGGTCAGGAGCTGTTCAACTACAGGCTGAGCAAGTGCAGGATAGTGGTAGAATGTGCATTTGGCCGTTTAAAAGCCCGCTGGCGAACTTTACTCACTCGCTCAGACCTCAGCCAAACCAATGTCCCCTTTGTTATTGCTGCTTGCTGTGTGCTCCACAATCTCTGTGAAAGTAAGAGGGAGACCTTTATGGTGGGGTGGGAGGCTGAGGCAAATCGCCTGGCCGCTGATTACGCGCAGCCAGACACCAGGGCGATTAGAAGAGCTCACCAGGAAGAGGTGCGCATCAGAGAAGCCTTGAAAACAAGTTTCATCACGGGCCATAGTACAGTGTGACTGCTGTGTTTGTTTCCCCTTCATGAACCTCCCTCCCTTTATTGACTCCTCCTGTAAGCAACCCACCCTCCCCCTTCGATTACAGCTTGCTTATGGAAATAAAGTCACTATAGTTTAAAAAGCATGTATTCTTTATTAAAAGTCATTCCCTGTAAGCAACCCACCCTCCCCCTTTGTTTAAAAAGCATGTAATTATAAAAAGAGGAAGAGAAATAACAAGGTATCCCAGGAGTGGTTTGAGAGGAGGATAGGAGGGAAGGAAAAGGCCATTAAGCACATTTCAATGTAATGACAGCCTTTTGGTTGGACTGTCCACGGGAGTGGAGTGGGCTAGTGCACAAAACCTTCCCCCATGCCTTCTTACACGTCTGGGTGAGGAAGACATGGAACATGGTGAGTGGTGAGGGTGGTTAAACATGGGCTGCAGCGGCACTCTATGACCCCGCTGCTCCTCCTGAAGATCCACCAGACGTCGGAGGATGTCAGTTTGATCACGCAGCAGCTCCAGCGTTGCATCCCACCACCGCTTATCTTCCTGCCTACACCTCTCATCTTGAGCGTCCCTCCTATCCTCACGTTCGTCCCTCCTATCCTCACGTTCACTGGCATCTTTCCTGTACTTTGCTACCACGTCCTTCCACTCCCTCAGATGAGCTCTTTCATTGCGGGTTACTTCCATGATTTCTGAGAACATTTCATCTCGTGTCCTCTTCTTCCTCTGCCTTATCTGAGCTAGCCTTCAGGATGGAGTAGAGAGGTTTGAAAAATATCAGCTGCATGAGTGGGGGAAAATAGTGATAGAAGGATTATAAAAGATACGTTTCATAGAACAATGGTTATACTCTTTCACAGTGAACAACACTATTCACCTTACATAGCACATGTGATTTCACTACAAGGTCGCATTTGGATTCTTTTAGTATTGAGTGCCTGCGGCTCTGGTGTAACAGATCAACACAGACGCAGGTCCGGGCATCACAATTCAGCTTGCATGCTGTCATGGTAAGGCATATATGGCAGAAAGCTTCTCCCTGTGCTGCTTCTTTCCTCTTAACAAGGAGCAGCAGACGCCAAACCCTCCCATCCCCAATCCAATTCTCTAGAATTGCTTTACCCCTCCCCCCACCGCATGGCTGGTATAATGGAAGATCACTGCTAATCACCCCCCTTTCTCCTCCCCCCTCCCCCCCCCCACCGCATGGCTGGTAGCTGGGAAGATTCCTGCTGGCCAAATGCTAAAAAGCTCAGCGCTATCCTTTCTCCCCTCCCCCATCTCTCTGTCCCCTTACTTAAATTCCTTAATTTCAACCAGGTTACCATGAACGATATCACTCTGCTGAGGATAACAGGGAGAGATAAAGAACGGATGTTTCTTGAATGCCTGCAATCACCGGGACCATACGCAGCTAGGCTTTGTCATGCAATGATACCCGATTACTTGCTGCATGCATGGTGTGATAAAGTGTCCTACCATGGTGGACGGAACAAGGCTGCCTTGCCCAGAAACCTTCTGCAAAGGCTTTTGGAGTACCTCCAGGAGCCCTTCATGGAGATGTCCCTGGAGGATTTCCGCTCCATCCCCAGACATGTTAACAAACTTTTCCAGTAACTTTAATGCCTGCTAATGCATGCCAAGCCCTCATGGCAAATCAATCATTAAAAAACGCTTTTTTTTAAACTATGTTTTATATTTACAAAGGTACACTCACCAGAGGTCGCTTCCATGGCTTCACTGTCTGGGCTAGTGGCTTGGGAGGGCTGGGAGGGTAATTCCGTCTGGGTCACAAAAAGCTCTTGGCTGTTAGGGAGAATGGAGTGCTGTGTGCTCTCTGCAAGCTCTTCCTCCTCGTCATCTTCCCCCTCCGCTGAATCCTCATCCATGGTTGAGATTATAACCCCCACCTCGGAATCCACGGACAAGGGGGGGAGGGGTAGTGGTGACGCGTCCCCCTAAAATTGCATGAAGCTCAGCGTAGAAGTGGCATGTTTTTGGCCCTGATCCGGATCTTCCGTTTGCTGCTTTGGTTTTCTGGTAGGCTTGTCTGAGCGCTTTCACTTTCACTCTGCACTTCACTGAGTCCCTGGTGTGGCCTCTCTCCCTCATGGTATTGGAAATTTTTTCAAAAGTGTTTTCATTTCGTCTTTTGGAACGTGGTTCTGTTAGCACTGAATCCTCTCCCCATATAGCGATAAGATCCAGTACCTCTCGTGCGGTCCATGCTGGTGCTCTTTTTCTGTTCTCAGGAGACTGCATTGTTACTTGTGCTGGTGAGCTCTGCGTGGTCACCTGTGTTGATGAGAGCTCCATGCTGGCAAAACAGGAAATGCAATTCAAAAGTTCGCGGGGCTTTTCCTGTATACCTGGCCAGTGCATTAGAGTTCAGTTACCTGTCCAGAGCGGCCAGTGATGCACTGTGGGATACCGCCCGGAGGCTAATAACTTCGATTTGCAGCCACACTAACCCTAAATCGATATGTTAATATCGATTTTAGTGTTACTCTTGTTGGGGAGGAGTACAGAAATCAATTTAAAGAGCCCTTTAAATCAATTTAAAGTGCATTGTAGTGTGGACGGGTACAGCGTTAAATCAGTTTAACGCGGTTAAAATTGGTTTAACAGCGTAGTGTGGACCAGGCCTGATTGTTCCTTCCTAAGTGGAGCACTTTGCATTTGTCTTTATTAAACTTCATCGTGTTTTTATCTCAGACCATTTCTCGAATTTGTCCAGATCATGTTGAATTATGACCCTATCCTCCAAAGCAGTTGCAATCCCTCCTGGTTTGGTATCATCTGCAAACTTAAGTGTCCTTTCTATGCTAATATCCAAGTCTTTGATGAAAGTATTGAGCAGAGCCAGTCCCAAAACAGACCCCTGTGAAACCCTACTTGTTATCTCTTTCTAGCAGGAATGGGAACCATTAATAACTACTCTCTGAGTATGGTTATCCAGTCAGTCATGCACCCACTTTACAGTAGCCCCATCTAAGTTGTATATGCCTAGTTTATTGATAAGAATATCATGCAAGACCATATCAAATTCCTTACTAAAGTCTAGGTATACCACATCCACTGCTTCTCCCTAATCCACAGGACATGTTATCCTATCAAAGAAAGCTATCAGATTGTTTTGACATGATTTGTTCTTTACAAATCCATGCTGGCTTTCCTTATCACCTTCCAAGTGTTTGCAGGTGATTTCCTTAATTACTTGCTGCATTCTCTTCCCTGGCACAGAGGTTAAACTAACTGGTCTGTAGTTTCCTGGGTTGTTTTTATTTCCCTTTTTATAGATGGGCACTATATTTGCCCTTTTCCAGTCTTCTGGAATCTCCGTGTCTCATGATTTTCGAAATATAATAGCTAGAGGCTCAGATACCTCCTCTGTTAGCTCCTGGAGTATTCTAGGATGCATTTTGTCATGGTGACTTGCAGGCATCTGACTTTTCTAATATTTTTAACTTGTTCTTTTTTTATTTTCTCTTCTAAACCTACCCTCTTCCCATTAGCATTCACTGTATTAGGCATTCCTTCAGACTTCTCAGTGAAGACCAAAACAAAAGTCATTAAGCATCTCTTCCATTTCTAAGTTTCCTGTTATGGGTTCTCTCTCCTCACTGGGCCTATCCTGTCCTTGCCATGCTGTATTAGGAGGAGAACATCCCCAGACAGACATTTTTAAATTGTTTTATGTAACTAAAACAACAATGTTATTGATTCTGGATTTTTTCTTCAGCAGCAAACATAATATTTTAATAAAACAAGCATATGAATTTTTGAATTTAGTTAAACATTCAAGTTTTTTAAAATCAGGTTTGTTTTTGTTAAAATTGTTTTTAACTAAAATGGTTAAATGAAATATTTAAAAAAAACAAAAACAAATTAAATTGGCTGTGTCAGCCAGGTCAACATGAGAAACGTAACATATTGGTTTCTGCCAGTAAATCAGTTGTCTTCACCTTCATTTTCCTGTTTGTTCATAATCTGGAAAAGAAAAACAAGCTTTCCTGCTTTTTCAGGTCCCAAATTCAGTTTGGAATGAATTAGTCCAAAGAAAGAAAATATTCTTTCTACACTGGCAGAAGAAGCTACTGCTGTTAAGTGAGATTCTCACTTCAACAGTCTCTGAATCCAAGTCCTTAAGTGACTTCTTCCAGTTCACTGGTGTGACTTTCTTTAAAACATCATCAGCAAACATAGATTTCTTGAATGGTTCACCGTTAGCTCTGATGTTTATTATAGTTGGCATTATGGAGGGATGATTGCTGGATATCCATGTCATAGCCAACTCCTCTTCTTCAGCAGTCAAGGTTTGACCCTGGTACCAAGTATTGAGAAGATTTGCAAGAAAATGAGCTGGAGATAGTGCTTGTCCCATTCATTTTTTTTAATGCTTGTAATTTAACTCGTTACATATTTTTCTTTCTAAGATCTCACTCAGTTCCTTCCAAATTTCAAAAGCGTAGGCAATAAAACAGCTATTTCCCTGCATTTTGTTCAAGGCAATAGGCTTTGGGGTACTCAGCATGTGTTCAACATTGGGCTTAAGAGAAAGGTTGAGAACTTTGACTGTGATGGTGCCATCTATTTTTTTTTCATCATTTTGTTCACAAACTTTATCAGTTTAGGCCAGCTCTTGATATAGTGCTCAAAACAGGCCACTACTGAGTTCCTTCGCACGTCCTGTGGGACAGTTAGCTTGGTTCCTCCCACTTTTTTCAGAGCAGCTGCTGCAAAGTGGTTGTTACGGTAGTATTTTGCAATTTCAACAACATTAGCCTTTATTTCTGGAACAGTGAAGTCTTTGGCTAGAAAGTGCATCAAATAAGCGCTGCAAGCGTATGTTATTAGCTTGGGACTCTCTTCTTAAATAATTTCTTCTCAACTTGGATACATTTGCAGCATTGTCTGTGAACAAGCTGTGTACTAGACATTTGAATTTTTTTTCACGGTTTGTTATAGCTTTTACTGCTACTTCTTGTAAGTGTTCTGCTGTGTGTGCGTTTCCTGATGTATCAATTGTTTCTGTAAGGAAGACGTTCCCTTCTGTTGTCACACAAGCACATACAATAGGATCATTGTGGACATTGCACCATCCATCAAGACTCAGGTTAACAATTTTACCTTCTAGACCTTTTGCACACTGCTCAATTTCTCTTTCATACACTTTATCCAGCAATTTGCCTGCAACATCTTCTGTATTGGGTGGACTGTATCCTGGTCTTAATGACTGAACCATGTTAATGAAGTGTGGGTTCTTAATCATAGGGAAAGGAGAGTTTGTTGCATAAACAAACTGGGCAATTTTTCATCAATTACCTCTTTTTGTAATCTGCTGGGTCTTATCACAGACTAATCTATGGTTGTTTCTGGATGATGGATTTTTTTTTTTTTTTTGTTACAGGTGATATACTGTGGCTGTGTGACATACATAATGTGACTGAAACACTATCATTGGCAGATAACTCTGAAACTATAGAAAATGATGGTGATCTTGTAGGTGGATAGTCTTCTGAATTCTTTATGTTGGAGGATGGATTCTTCTAATCACAATAAGTCCATGCAGTGTGACAGACCCAGGCCAGTGAGGTACAGAAGTCTGGTAGAGGGCAATATACTGGTCACTGGCTGAATAGTTTTCTGTTCCCTGAGTGACCAAAGCAGGGGCTGCAATAGAGTACTCAGGAACCTGCTAGAACCAATTAAGGCAGACAAACTGACTAGATCACCTGCAGCCAATCAAGGCAGGCTAATCAGGGCACCTGGGTTTAAAAAGGAGCTCCCTCCAGTCAGGCGAGGAAGGAGCTAGAGGAGAGGAGGTATGTGTGAGGAGCTGGGAGCAAGAGGCACAAGGAGCTGAGAGTGAGAGGGTGTGCTGCTGGAGGACTAAGGAGTAAAAGCGTTATCAGACACCAGGAGGAAGGTCCTGTGATGAGGATAAAGAGGTGTTTGGAGGAGGCCATGGGGAAGTAGCCTAGGGAGTTGTAGCCGTCATGCAGCTGTTACAGGAGGCACTATAGACAGCTGCAATCCACAGGGCCCTGGGCTGGAACCTGGAGTAGACTGCAGGCCCAGATTTCCCCCAAACCTCCCAACTTCTGATCAGACACAAGAGGAGTTGATCCAGACTGTGGGGACAATCACTGAGGTGAGCAAATCTGCTAATAAGGGCAGTACCCACCAAGGTAGAGGAGGAACTTTGTCACAGCAGTTATTTATTATTTACCATACTGCTTATTTAGTATTACTCATTGCATTCACTGACACTCAGTACTACTTTAAAGGTGAAATTGTAAAAGGAAGATCTACCTATTTCAGCTATTTATTTTTTATCACAACTGCATCTAAAATAATAGTACCATTGAAGGGTAACAACTATATTTTTTGCTCAAACATGAGAATTCAAGACTAGTCCAGAAGGAAGACAGGCAGTCCTTAAGAAAGAAGTATGAAATAAAAATGTTTACCAACCTGAAGATCCTGCATGTTCAGACATGTTCCTTTTATCATCTTCAACACAGCTTCCCCCTGAGAGCGAACACTTCTCATGATTTTGTTTCGTTCAGACAACCAGGCCTTGCATTTTGTGTGCATGCCTGTCTTACCCACAGGTAGAGGAACTTCATTAAAATATTCCCAAACTGAGTCTCTTTTATGGCCTGCTGCCATTATAGGTTTTCCCTTCTAGTGAGAGAATGGTATGGTAGGTCTCAAATCAATGAAGGCTACACTCAGGAAGATCTCAAGACTTCTGGAATATGCTGCTCAAACAGTTTCACTTCTGTTTTTACTGCCTGTGTCTCCCTTCTCACACTTGTGTCCAGACTTTTTCTCCTTGTCCATATCTATTCCATCTCCAACAATCTTGTATTCATTGAACTTTTTGAAACTTTGCACGTTTAGAGAGAGGTAAGGAATTGACTCTGTGTACACAAATTTTCAACAGAACAATAGGGTTGAGGTCTGTTATTTCTTACCTCTCTATATTTATTTTAAAACATTTTTGCTGTTAACAAGCATGTTATCTCTGGAGACACAAATCCACAGTTTGAGAACAGCAAAACTAAGCATCTCTGATAGTATCTTCTAGACTGAGCACTGAGTCTTATTGGTTAGATAGAAAGATTAATCTAAATAATCTATACAGAAGCCCCTGGAACCCTGTAAGAATGGGTCCTTAGTCCACGAACTATTGGAATTCATTTATAAAACTTTTTTTAAACATTACATGAATTTATTGTGAGATAATGTAGAATTAGAATTTACAATCCTTATTCCATGATGAGATATCTTTGAGTTATAATTTATCTTATCTAAAACTATCTTTAGATAGGTTTTTTCCCCTCAAATCTGGTTTTAAAAAAAAAATGGCTTGTCTACACTTGAAATGCTACAGTAGCACAGCTGTTTTAGGAGTTCTCCCTTTGAAATAGGTAATCCACTTCCCTGAGAGGCAGTAGCTAAATCAATGGAATAATTCTTCCTTTGATTTAGCATGGTTTATGCTGAAGACTCCACGACCCTGAGTAACGTAATTAAGTCAACTTAATGTTCTATTGTAGACTATACCTAAAACAGCGTCAGTTGTGATCAGCCTGGGTGTTGGAAGGGGTTGAGGAAAGAAGATGCCACTCTTCTGTTGCCCACTTACCTAGTGGTGGTGAGAGGGATCAAAGCCCTCAGACAAAGAGGGATGAGGAAACAGAGTAGAGTGGAAAGAAGTGTGAACTTTATGGGAAAGGGAGAAAATGTCATGAAGAAAAAATGTGGGATGCGGATTAAGGATTGAAAAGAAGTTTTCCTTTTTTGTAAGCTGTTTTGTAACATTAAGGTGTCTAATGTAAACACACAAGTGAGGAAATGGATTAAAATTTAGCAATGGGTGTTAATTTTGCTGTGAGAATCCTGAGTACTACCTCACTGTTATACGAACATTTGCAACATATTAATTGCAAAACCTTCCTTAACACATTTTTTAAGGTTTCCAAGTGCTGTGCTGTGGCTTGAACATGTTACAGTACTTGAATTGAAAATACTGTACTCCTGGAGGTCTTCTAGTGGCAATCTTGTGTCTGGACTGTTTCATAGCGGGCACCCCGTGATCTTCTACCTAGGCCCTAAATCAAGTGAGATCTTTATATAGGATGGCATACCAGCATGTGGTTACATTACATTGAAGTCTGGTACCTAAAGTTATTCACAGGATCGCTTTCAATCTGACCACCATTATGAATGCAAAATTCTTTGAGTTCTCTCTGCAGTCTTTATTAGATCGATTTGTGTCAGATATGACAGTATCCTGAAATATCCTGGATAAACCTTTGTGAAATAATATCTTTGAGGTTCATTGAAAAACGCAAATGCTTATGTACTATTGTGGGATTGTATGGAACTTCTTTAACAGGGGACGTTATTAATGCAATCTCTGGGTGATATTAAGAACTTTTGGGAACAACATGTGAAATGTATTTCCTAGGAACTACCGGGGAGTGAAGTGAATGCAGATGACCCACTTTGGAGCCATCCTTTTGAAGTTACATCCTAGGGAGAGAAACTGACTGTCTATTAATTATCTGCTTCTGTAAACTCCGGTTCAAAAACCACCAAACTCTATAAAAGTTGAGAATTAACTTTTCTTGAGGGTTCTAGTTCTTGTTGGGATTCCTGCTAACATCGCTCTTTCACTTGGCTTCCTAAGAACTCAGTTCAACTCCAGATTTTGACAGTTAGGTATCTTTATTTTGCTTAGAGCAAAAGCTATGCTGAGTTGATCAGACTCAAATGCAAGGATACATCACAAAACTAAGTTGCACAGAGAGACCTCTTCCTTTATATATATTCGCCCATTACATTGCGTCACACATTTTGGAGTTTTGCTTGGTTACTGTGCAGAAACCAATTCGCATATAACATGCTCTGTCCACACATTGTCCTGTCCATGCATGACTTACTTTTTACCTCATCCTGTGTCCTAGGCTTATCTTGTCCATTATGTTGTCCATCGTAAATGGTTCCCAGGATGTTTCCCCTTTTGTTAGCTAGTTCAGATGGTTTGTCTCTTAGCTTAGTGACCCATTTACCTGTCTTGGCACAGACACTGTTTCCAGTCTGCTAATCTATTTACCTCTCTAATCCTCTCTCCCAAGAAATGAGTCTCCCTCATGTCCAATTACTCATGTCAAGCCAGACCTGGAGTTTTGAGCTGAAGCTGTTATGAGCTTGTCACCACAAGAGAGACCTCTTTACAGGGTGTTAGGAATCACCTTTCTAGAGTCCATGTTGGAGACAGTTGAGGGGATCTCTGGTAAGCTTATTAGCAGGGGTGTAGTTTTTCACTTTTTTAAAGTTTTCTCTGTAGTGATTTTTTTAAAAAATAAAATAGGGTTACATAGGAAATACTGTGTGGTAATTTATAACTTTTGGCCATTACTGTGTTGTTAGTCTCTGAAGAGAGAGCCTATTTAAGTAGGTTGTCTTTTGGTGGGAATGACACTGAAGGTAGGGAACTAGTCGGACTTGAAATACCTGTGTGTCTCCTTTCTGACCAGGGCATCCACCAAAGATGGGCAACTAGTAGGGAGCCAGGAGCCTGACAGTGGATGCCCTTGCTGAACCACTAAGGAGAAATACAAGTGCAGTTGCCCTGAGCTTTGATACAGGTTACCTGCAGAGTGGATTGGGAAAATCAAGATAGAAAGTGCTCACAGGGCCCCGATCCCAATACTTGTGATAGCTGTGTCTAAACCAGTAATCAATCAGTTTCATAATTTTAGTGTCTACCAGAGGATCTTGACTGTAGCAACAGGAAAGAATATCGCTTATCAGAAAACGTACCGTTTCATCTGCTATAAAGACAGCAAGGTCTCACTGCTCAGAAGTCTTCCTGAATTTTGTGTGTGTGTGTGTGTGCGCGTGTGGCATCCTGCATGGGATTGGCTCTAGCTTCCTAAAAGACAGTGTCTTTCTACTTCTCCATAATCACAGCTTCCACTGCAACACCAAAGATGTTAATTAGTGGTGGGAGACTAAAATTTCACAGAATCTAGAATTATAGACCTCAGTACCAAAAGAAATAAAAATTATTACTAACCTTGCCATCTTCAGAGCTAAATGTAAGACCCACCTCTATGCCAGTTTTTTGGTAAGTGTTCTTTTACAGCAACTCTCTCCCACTGAAATGTATTTAGTAATAACCATAAACTCCACGCCCCTCCCCGGCAAGCAGAGAAGAAAGGGGAGCTATTGTTTTCCATACTCTGGAGAAGCACTGGGGCACTGTATCCTTGACCACCAATATAAGACCCGGGAATACTCCTCTACCTCGCTATAATGCGACCTGATGTAACACGAAGTCAGATATAATGCGGTAAAGCAGCGCTCCAGGGGGAGGCAGGGCTGCACACTCTGGCGGATCAAAGCAAGTTCGATATAACGTAGTTTCATCTATAACGTGGTAAGATTTTTTTGGCTCCCGAGGACAGCGTTATATTGGGGTAGAGGTGTATATAAAATTTAGATATGCAAAATCTTATTTCAGTGGCATTTATGTAGAGTTCCTAACAGAAGCTATAAGCCTAGGCAGTATTAAAACTACAGTGGATGTCTGTCTTAGCAATCCAAATATTAACAACTCAGTTCATAGCAAGATTTTGCTGGGAGCCATTGACTTTTAATGTTAATGGGGTTCGAGTATTGGCAAGAGCCATACCGCGTATTGAGAATATCTTTTGGAAGAAAAGCCCTGGCCTTAGGGAGATTTGCAGACTGCATCCAGGGAAGGAAACGCTTGGACATTCCTTCCCTGGCTGCAGCCCTGAAAACCTGCCCACAGTTGGGGACCTGTTACCCTGTAAGGGAAGACTCTGGGGGCCACAGGGCTACATGTTACCTCTCTCTGTGCCCTTCCATGGCACCAGAGGCCTGGGCTTGACACATCCCAGTGCTTGCTTCCTTCGCTGCAGCCCCGCAAGCCTGCCTTTCACTTATTGCCAACGTTCAGATTATAGCACCTTTTTGCAGGGAACTGGAGTTTTCAAAGTTAGAAATTTCTTTTTAGAACAACAAATTATATCAAACAATTTAACTAAAGTCTCTTTGAAGCCTATTTTGTCTTGTGAAATTGGATTAATTACATATCTGATAAATATAAGAATCGGAGCACTTGTAGATTTCAGGACACGAAAAGATGTTTCTTTAGTAGTCATTTTTATACAGTCATCGCAAATGGTGTAATTGTTAGTAGTCCTTAGGTCAAGGTTTAGTTGACGACAGGGAGGTGAGAGGAATTGTACACGTTAATGCTGTTCTGGCATTGTGGCACTTCTCATGCCACTGACATTGTCTTTTAAAGAAAATAAATTGGAGAAGAAATACTCTTGCTTGCAGCCATACATTTTGCATTCATAATGTTATGATAAGTTTCAGTGCAATACAACAGTTGCAAAATCTGTAGGTTGGTTAAGTGAAATATTTAAAGGTTGGCATATGTGGTAAAAACAATAAGCCACTTTGCAGAGCAGCTGAAGTATTTTTAATTCTGCTTTGCAGTGCTTTCAATTCCAAGAAAGTCAATGCACTGCAGCATCAAAACTGGTCTGTAACACTTTTTCAGAGGGGAAAATTGCAATCAGGTAGTCTGTTTTATCTTTAATATATTAATCCATTTTATATGATGTTTAAATACACCATTCAGATTTTAATAAACTAATTTGCTTGATTTATAGTTTGGCAGTTAGAGGCAGATTTCCTCTAGAGACATGTGCTTGTTGGTTTAACCTATTTGAACTCCACTACAAGCAGCAGACTGCTAGAACTAGATAGAAGCAGTTTTTCTGGAGGAAACCAGTTTGAAGAAGTTGTTTATTTTGCCAGCACAGGATTGACTTACTGAGGAAAAAGATATCTTTTTTTTTTTAATGGATTTAGGCTTATTGCGAATAATATTATCTTCCAATGTTGTCTTTTAATAACATTTTGTGTAACGTTTTCAACAAAAATGTGACTTTTATGAGGACTATTACCAGTTTTCCCCCACCCCATATATATGTTTAAAAATATTTGTGTAATATTAATGGGAGTTATGTGCACATATTGAGGAGAGGAAGTTGGTTGGTACAAGTGAAACTTCCTTATTCTTGAGTTAGAAACAGTTATGGGTTGGCAATGTTTTTTAAGACTTAACAGAAAAAAAACCAGGTATTTTAAAACTACCATGTCCGTCTTTAAATCCTGGTTTCTGTACTTATAACTCTTCTTCAGTATTTATAATGCTAACTTTACTTTTTTAATTAATCAGCTATAAAGATCTTGCATCAAGTAAGACTTTTCATGCCCTGATTTTTTGTGAAGTTGGAAAATCCTGTCTTGCTGAAGTTGTCATTTTACCACCTTTTACAATGCTAATTAATCTGCTTAACCATAGATATACTTAGGGAAAACAAAAGTCCCCAGTTGCTCCCAAGGGGGAAATGCCCTTTAAAACAGTTAACAGTTAAGCTTTTGGCTTATCTTGGTACTATTTAACCATTATACCCCTAGAATGTTTATAGGACATTTCCTCTCCTCAAGCAAAACCACCCCAAATCTCCAAATGGCTTTCAACTGGTCCAATTACCATTTGGAATGGACTATTTTTCAGCAAGTTTAACCAGTTTAGTGCAGTGCTAGTGCACACTAGATATAACTAATTCAGCTGGTCTTCCCACTACTGTCACAGAGTGCCTTGAAAAATCTTTCCATATTGCTTCTGGGAGCTGAGTTGGAAACTGTGGAATAGATATCCAAAGGTAATTGAAACTGAGTGGTTTAAAATAGTGCTAGTGTGGATGCCAGGCAAAATTCTTAAGGGCCTTGTTAATTAAGAACGCAACTCGTTCATAGCAAAGACAAGGACAGACTGGTTCAGCTTGATTGAAGTGGACACACTGAGCTATTTGTACTTAAATCAATTCAATTACAAACTGTTCAGTTTTCTAGAGTAGACAAGGCCTTTTCACTTAACACTTCTGAGACTAACCTCAAAGTACAGGAGATGAGAAAAATTAGGTCACTAACTAGAAGACTTACTGTACTTTCTGTTGGTACTCCAGGGATATGTCTACGCTAGAGTTTTTAACCTGAATTAACTGATTACGGATTAACTTGCTAGTCTCACCACTCCACAAACACTTGTTCCAGGAAAACTACAAAACTGTCTTGTGAATTGGATATGGCTGTTATATTAAAAAAAACCTGGTGGATGTCACTGTTGAGAACATTCTACCCTTGCATGCCCTTAGGACAAAAAGCCTCCCTTCTTCTGACCAAAGAGTAAACTGGTATATATTTGCTTAGACCATGAAATTGCTAAATGAACTTCTTAGCTTCTAAGTCTTCAGTTCTGCACCTTCAGTATGTCAACTTGTAATCTAATTGCTCTTCCTTCTTAAAAACCAGCAAGGGCCAGAACCGGGCCAGAACCGGGCCAGAACCAGTCACGGCTGTGTGGTTTTTTCATCCCTTTTCACTAGCTTCCTTCCGCTAAAATGTACTCTAGTTTTTGTCCTTTGCTTCACAAAGGACAGTAAGAGCAGAAACCAGTCTCAACCTTCTCTCTCTTTCATAGATCCATTTTATTCAGTACATCTGAGCAAAGAAACTAATTAAATAAATGTTTTTAATTAAAAGGGAGCTAAATTTGGCTAGCAGTGCCTTTATACCTTTTAGAACACAGAAGTTGGCAGTTGAAAACTGAAACCTCCTGGGAAGCTGGAAATACATCAGAACAAAACACCAACATTATAAAACCAGAAAGTGCAGGGTTAAGGTAATACCTGCCATACCTTACTCCCACACAACCTTAACTCTGCCCCTGTGAAGATTTCAATAAGCACTGTGAATATAATAGAACTGTGGGAATATAATAGAACCCTACCCATCCTTAACAATAGGTGCTGGTTTTTGTATGCCCACCACAACTCCAAATCCACACTCCTTGCATTTACACTACATTTCTGTGCAGTCAAGCCCAAAATAGACTCACAGTGGAATATAACAGCTGTCTGTACAAATTTAACAGTTGAAAAATGTTCATTCAAATATTGCAAGAGCACTGTGCATTGCAATATCAACAACAAGTTTGAGCCTGGTATTTACATGCTGAGTTGAATGCACAATCTTCTGGCCCAGAGGCAAGTGTCACCTAATGATCTTCACCGATAACTAGTATTTCACAATGTGATTGTAGATATCTGACTTTCTCGTGTTTTTTTCATTGTTGGCAGTGCAACGTGATGCAGCTGTAGGCACTAGAGAAGAGAGAGAATGACTTGCTCAAAATGCCAGACGGCAACTTAGCTTACCTCTTATAGGTCAGTACCTTATCGTGGAGTGGGCACTTACCCTGAGGAAAGTTCCAAATGTTTCTTTGTCCATGTTTTCTTTTAATGTACAGTTTGAGCCACTCAGTGTCTCAAAGCCCTTTACAAATATAATAATGTTAGGGTTGAGTTGTGTATTAGATCTTACTTGTGGAATTTAAGGACTATTGTGACACCAGTTTGACATTTCCCTCCACATCATATTCAGTGTGGCTGAAATTTTGACCATATACTGTAACTTTCCTTCAAGTCTGCTCATGGGGTTTCCTATGAAAGTCAGTAGGTGCTTTTTGAGTGATTGAAATGCAGAGTTAGCCCTGTGCATTGAAGTTGTAAGAAGCTTTGCTGTCACAACAGCAACAAATGTAATTTCTGCCTCTCCCATAGTTTCCTTCATTTAGGGAAGACTCCCTTGGTAAGGGCAATAAAAGCAAACAATGAAATAAAGTAAAGAGTACTATACTATCTGTATTTGGGTTTTCCAGGACTTACCCAATTGGAGCATATGTTCATGTAGTTAGGCTTTGCAAAAAAACAAGTTGATATTGTCCCCACATTGAAAAGATTACGGTAACTTCAGGCAAAACACAGGCAGTGACGGTGACCAAACAAGGAAGGATGAGGTTAATGAAAACAAGATAATACAGTTGTACATAAGCATTGTACAACCTGATGTTTCCAAATCTTAGATTTAAAAAAAAATCAGTTTGCCCTCACTACTGCACAGCCTAATCATCATTGACTGGCAGACTTGTAGGCATCCTAGAAGTGCGTCTTGAAGAGGGATTTGAGGGAGGAGAGCTGAATTGCCTCATGGATTAATCCCTGTGATACCATTACATGCTTAAGGAACAAGTTAGAAGGAAGTCGGGAAATGTTTTGTGAGAGAATTGTGTAATGAGCAATAAAAGCTGGCATCACGAGAGTGATGGATTAAATCCTCCTTTTTCTAGAACATTCTTAGTTTGATTTGTTAGACACTTGTTTTAGAGAGGTTTTTCACTCTTCCTCATCTAAAATGGGTATACATAGTTTCTCTTCTTTAAAGTGCTTTATCAGTACACAGTGACAAATACTGTCTGCTTCTGTCCCCTGTATTTAGACCATTACTTCTACTTATTCTCTAACTGTAAAATGTGATAATAAGTCACTTCAGCAATTTAAAACTCAGATGCCTAAATCAGTGTTTCCAAATATGTATTGTGAACTAATGAAGATAATTTTATTTTAAAAAATATAAATTTATTATCAAAAACAGTGCAGAAAAACGATGTGTGAACAGGCAATGCAATACAAAATTTAAATTAACGGATTAGGACTTCAAAATTGGAAGAGCAGCAATGCCCATTTCAGTGCACAAATGTAGTCTGTTGTGGCTACACATGCACCGTCCAACAGGAATCACAGTTGGTATGCGTGAAGCTGTAGTCTTCCTTTCTGTCCCCTGGCATGCAGTGGTAAGGGTAAGGGTGCAGCACATGATGCCACGTGTTACGTCGAGGGGCTTAGGGAGCTGCTACCATGGAGTTCTCCATGCTGTCTGCCATGTTGGCCCTTCAGGCCCTTTGTTCAGTGTCTAACACGGCACTGGCTTGCAGGATCTCTCTGAACATGCCATCACTAGTCGTCTTCTTTTTCCTCATCAGGGTCAGGCATTCTGCGGCTATGGAAGGGGGATCCCTCAAAGCTGCAGCAGTGGCTGTTTAAAAACAGTAGTTGTATCATTGGATTTACAGTCACAACAGAAAGAGAATAAGGCAAAACTCTCTTGCCATATTCCCATAACAACTTCTAATAAGACATGCTTATTAACACTTCACCTTTGGAGAGCCTCTACTCAGCATTGCTCTCCAGTCCCAGCCAAGGTGAGTGTGGCCCAGTGAGGTGGGGCAGTAGGGAGGAGAAGGAATTTTGGTTGCATGATGCACTAAAATTTCAGTCCCTATTCCACAGGGCTGTAGCTCTTAATATTGACACTATTTCCCACAGGCAATGGTGGTTTTAGCTGATCTCTCACTACTGAGGGTAATAAAGACACAGAAAGTCCAGCTGCTACTAGCATCCTGAAGTTGACTGGCCCTTATTTTACTAGCCTGTTTAATGCAGTGGTGCCACCTGAGCTCATCACATAGTGGCATGGGAAAATGTCCTACCACAGAGGAAGAAATAAGGCAGCTGTCCATGAAAACCTTCAGGAGAGAATTTGAGTATTGCCATGAAAGTTTCCTTGAGATGTTCTGCATGGTGCCCCCTCCCAACCCACCCCTCCCCTTTACTTATCCCATGAGAGGAACGAAAAGCAGATGCCAACTCTACCTCTGTCTGTTGTACTACTTTTTTATATGAGTAAAATAATGGGAAGTCAGTACCTGTGTCTTTTGGGGGTGGGCCAGTCACCATCTTTAAATTTTAAACATTGGACAACGCACACAACAAGGGAGAGTTTCTAGGCATGCTTGCCAAGGTGGGCAATCACCAAAAGCAACACTTACATTGGCCAGAGACAAATTTGAGTGTAGACGTGCAAAAAGAGCTTATAAGTTGTCTTGAGTCATCAACTGAACTTTGTAGTAGAGATCTGTGTTTCGGCACTGTTTGAATTTAGCTCTAGAGTTATCACACTTCTTGAAAACAGAGTTTCTGAGTTATATCCAGAATGATAGTAATAGAGTTCTACTGCAGTTTTGACTAGGACAGGAGTCGGCAACCTTTCAGAAGTGGTGTGCTGAGTCTTCATTTATTCACCCTAATTTAAGTTTTGGCGTGCCAGTAATACTTTTTAACGTTTTTTAGAGGGTCTCTCTCTGTTTATATTATATAACTAAACTATTGTAAAGTAAACAAGGTTTTCAAAATGTTTAAGAAACTTCATTTAAAATTAAATTAAAATGCTGATCTTATGCCTCCGGCCTGCTCAGTCCGCTGCTGGCCCGGGGTTCTGTTCACCTAGGGTGGCAGCAGGCTGAGTGGAACCGGCAGCCAGGACCCCAGACCAGCAGTGGGCTGAGCGGCTCAGCCTGCTGCCAATCTGGGGTCCCAGCCCTGCCCTCATAGAGTGAGTACCTGCCTTCTGCCTGGCTTGAGCCCATTCTCTTCCCCTCTCTGCACTGAGCTGAGGGTGGGAGTGCACAGGACTGGGAGTCAAGGAGCAGGTTGGAGTGTAGGGTCTGGCCAGGAGCTAGAATGAAGGCAGGGGCTCAGTGTTGGGGCAGAAGGTTTGGGTGTGGAGTGCTTACCTTGGCAGCTCCCATTTGGTGCTAGGGGTGCAGGTTGGAATGTGGGGGGGGGGGTGCAGGAGCTCCCATTTGTTGCTCAGGGTGAGGAAGGGGATGTGGGGGGTGCAAGAGTCAGGGCAGGGAGTGTGTGGGGGCTGAGTATGTGTGAGGGTGCAGGAGTCAGGGCAGAGGGTTGGGGGCATGTGAGGAGGGTGCAGGGGTCAGGGCAGAGTGGGGTCCAGTGAGCTGAGGTGGGGAAAGAAGCGCGACCTAGCTCTTCCCAGGGTCTAGCAGGCCGCGAATCGCAACTCCTTGGCTTGGGTTCGGGCTGTGGGACGTGGCCTGCCCCAGTACAGAGCCGAGCTCATCCCAGCACCGGGGCACCAACCCTGGGGGCAGCCTGCCTGAGTCCAGGGAGCGAGGCTGGGTGGGCGGGTGCACGACTCCTGTGGGGCCAGATGTCTCTTCCTGCCCTCGCTGGCGGGGCTGCTCAGACTACGCAGACACCAGGTAGCAGTATGGACGTGCTAACCCGGAAACACAACCTCACTCTGGAAGTGACAGAGGTCAGGAAAGCATGTGGAAATGCTGGCGGGAGGGGTGGAGAAGAGTGGGCCGGGCAGCATTTTTAATGGTATGCTGCTGCCTGCTGGGGTCCCAGCCCGCTGACCCCGTTCAGCCCACTGCCGGCCTGGGTTTGGCAGCGGGCTGAGCAGGGCCAGCAGCCAGGACCTCAGCAGGCAGCAGTGTGCCATTAAAAATAGGCTTGCATGCCGTCTTTGGCCCGTGTGCCATAGGTTGCCAACCCCTAGACTAGGATGTAGAAAGTGTGCGCGCAATCCATTGGTGAATGTGTGTGTAGAAGATCCTTCTAAATGCTGTTCCACAGTGAAAGAGTTGTTACAGCCTGCAGCTATAAAGTGTTGGCTATTTAGCTCAAGGCGTAGCATCTCATGCTTTCAGTTACAGAGGGCCTCAGGTTGGTCCGTCGGCCAAGAGGGCAGCTATCACACGTGCGTCTAGTGATACAGCACAACTGTCTTTGAGATAAGTAAGCTGTTCATCTTTCCTCTTTGCTAAAGATTTGGGGCCTGAAATAAGAGCTTAGCATATCTATGGTCACATGCATAGAAGTAAATGTATTTTGTCAAACTCAATTTTAAATGTGATGAGGTGGAAGCAAGAAGCAGTGCACAAGTCTGAACTCTGTATAATCTGTGTTAAATGAATGTCTAGATCACAAAGTCACTCTGAGAAAATCAATGGGCTTGTATCAGAAAAGGCCTAATTCTTGTATAGGAGGGAGGTTACTAATACCCATTAAGATACACTGGCAGAATTTTATGGGGAGGCTTGTGTAAAAGGTGAGTTCAGAGCACTGACAATGTGAAACATAGTTGATTATGTAGTAAATATATATTATTTTAACTCTCTACTTCTACATCTTCTTTTGTTAGTTTAAAAGACTTAACTATGAAGTAGTGTATCAGATGTCACAGTTACCAGGTTAACTGCCCCTCTGACCCCTCCTGTTTTCAGCACACCTTCTCTCAGGTCTCTAGCTGTCACTTATATTGGGGAGACAGTTTTCTTAAATCATAACCAAAGCAATTAAGAGAAAATAGATCTTAAGAAAACACACCAGTCTGTATTCGTGTCTACATTTCTCTAAGGCTTACTGTTCCCTGGATCTGGGGAAGGTTCCAACTCAGTCAACTCCACCGAGCCTCTCTGTGGGCATGTCTGTGCTGGCAGAGTTACAGCTCCAGGAGTTACAGCACTGCTCAGAGAGCACTGAAGGGAAACCACAGTTGTGTGTTCACACTGTCAGTTGCCTGTGCAATAGCGTGTTCACACTTGCAGTGGTATTCAGAATGGTGCACTCTGGGAAGCTATCCCACAGAGCATTTCTTCCTCTTCTGCCACTAAGAGTTGTAGGAAGACAGAGAGGGTCACGGGGCATCCTGGGTCCTGTCTCAATGCCCCTTGATACATTGTTTTGCATCCCAGCAGTCCCTGTCCTTCTGTCTGCATTTGATGCCATCTTTCAACGGTTTGTGTACTGCGTGCCCAGCTTCTTTGGGATGCAGGAATGGATCCCAAACTGTTGACCTGTATGCTGCTCGCTCTGACTAACACATCACGGGTGGCAATGGAGTTACTCCTTAAACTATAAAGGCAAGAGAAATGTGACATTGATCTCGCCATGTGTATTAGCTACGACATGAGATTGCTTGTGGCATTCATGGAGGTGCTGACCACAGTGGAACTCTGCTTTTTGGGCTCGGGAAATGAGCACTGAGTGGTGAAATCACATTGTCATGCACCTCTGGGATGATGAGCAGTGGCTGAAGAACTTTCGGATGAGGAAAGCCACATTCATGTGACTGTGTGAGCTCGCCCCAGCTCTGCGGCACAAGGACACGAAAATGAGAGCTGCCTTGCTGTTGGAGAAGCGCGTGGCCGTAACACTGTGGAAGCTGGCTACTCCAGACTGCTACTGATTAGTCACTAACCAGTTCGAAGTGGGAAAGTCGATCATTGGACTCAAGTTGACGGAAGTGTGCAGGGCCATTAATCGCATCCTGCTCCGAAAGATTGTGACTTTGGGCAACATGCGTGACATTGTAGATAGCATTCCACATATGGGCTTTCCTAACTGTGGAGGGGCGATACATGGCATGCATGTTCCAATTATGGCACCAGACTACCTAGCTACCGAGTCCATTAATTGCAAAGGGTATTTCTCAATGGTTCTCCAGGGGCTTGTGAATCGCTGTGGGCGTTTCACAGACATTAACGCAGGCTGGTCCAGAAAGGTGCATGATGCACGAATCTTTTGGAACACTGGGCTGTTCAGGAAGCTGCAAGCAGGGTCTTTCTTCCCTGACCAGAAGATCACCGTAGGGTTAGTCGAAATGCCCATTTTGATCCAAGTGCAGCATGACTGTTGAGTGTGCTTTTGGCCTATGTGGGAAGCTGGACCTGACCAAAGACAATATTCTTATGCTTATAGCCATGTGCTGTACGCTCCATAATATTTGTGAAGAAAAGGGTGAAAGCTTCACTCAGGGCTGGGCCACAGAGGCTCAGCTCCTGGAGGCTGAGTTTGAACAGCCAGAGACTAGGGCTGTTAGATGGGCGTAGCGCAGGGCCATAAGAATCAGGGATGTCTTGAGGCAGCAATTTGAAGCTGAAAGCTGCCAATATCTGTTACTATACTTGGAAGTGCAGTGCTTGTAATGCTAGGAGGTGATTGTGATTGCAGGCAATGCAATATGAAGGTTTAACATAATTTTCTGTTTTGCAGGGCTCTGTTTGCTTTCAATTAATAGAATAAAGATTGCTTTCAAACCAACACAATTTTTTTATTAAAAAACAACAACCAGAGGAGAGAGTCAAACAAAAAGCCCATCAGCAGTGAAGGAGATGGAGAAAGGGAGAGTCCCAGGAGGAGCTAAAGATTTGTGTATGTCCAGGGATCATAGCCAACCTTCTTTTGGAGTACAATGCAGCAAGTACTGTACTTCAGCACGGCCAAACTGCAGAGGGATGGGTGTTCAGTGCAGTGGGTAGTGGGAGTCCGCGTTGCTGGACTGTGAGGGCGGAGGAGTGGAATGCCGCGGGTATAGACCGAAGCCAGGAGGTTGATAAGTGTGGTGGTGGTGTCTGGTGGGAGCATGGGAAAGAGTTTTGCAACAACAGCTGCAGAGGAGGGTGGGTGTGGAGCTGCTCAGTTTGAAGAGCTAGTATCACCTGCAGCATGTCTATTTGGTGTTGTATAACCTTTGAGAGCCACTCCGTGGCTTCATTCTGGCATGCCGTATTCTCCTTTCGGCCCTTCTTCTCGCTGTCCCCCCACTCCTTCAGTTCTTGTTTCTCAGCCACGGAGTGCATCATAACCTCACACAGAAAGTCCTCCTTAGTTCTTCTTGGCCGCTTTCTAATTCTGCGCAGCCGTTTAGCCACCGATAACAAAGAGGGAGGTTGGGCTCTCAAGGTCATTTCTGTGAAGTTTAAATG
This sequence comes from Gopherus flavomarginatus, assembly GCF_025201925.1. Taxonomy (NCBI): domain Eukaryota; kingdom Metazoa; phylum Chordata; order Testudines; family Testudinidae; genus Gopherus; species Gopherus flavomarginatus. Next base: position 109,081,974 of record NC_066617.1, on the reverse strand, counting down.
CGACATTTTACAGAAGCAGTATTGTTTGAAACACAGACCATACTGATTCAGTGCTTTAAAATGCAACCAGTAGTCATGCACCTGTCACTAACTTTCTGACTTCAGGCAAGCACACATGAGCCAGAAGCCCCTCAAAATGGTGAGTAGCCATAGGGGCAGGGTAAATCACTGTTCCCAGACTCTGCTGTACACTGGGCATGTAGCTCTTGGGGAGAGCCAGCACTGGGGGGGGGGGGGGGGGGGGGAGGGGCACACTGATAATCATTCCTGTCCCCACACTTTCCACAGAATGCGATCATTGTGGAAGATACCTTGCTGCTGAGGGTAAGCAGGGAATCAAGGGTGGGTTGTCTCCAAGTCTGTGGCTTCCACCTTGCCCCCTATGTGTCTCACCTGTGTGCAGCAATACCCCACCCCCACACATCCCTGTGATGGCACAGTGGCGCAGGGAAGTTACTGTTAATGGGGCAAGAAACAAAGCAGCTCTGCCAAGGAACCTGCGGCAGTGGATTGCCCACTATCTCCATGAGAGTTTCCTGGAGATCTGAGGCAGATTCCCGTGAAGTGAGAGAGTCAATCAACAGCCTGTTCAGCAGTTCAGACTAGGCATTCAGTGGGAGACCAGCCTGGTTTCTGGAACTCTTCTGCCCCCAACAACTCGCTTCAGCGTTTCCCAAAATCAGATCCTCTTACCAGGGGCCTCCTCTCCTATTTGCGCTTCGCCAACATCTGATATCTGTGATTGGCTACCCTCCTTCGGAATAGAAAAGAGCTCCTAGCTGCATTCATCTCTGACCTCCGAGTCATCCTCTGCCTCTGGGTTCTCCTCCCCCTCCACATCCTTGTCCAAGGTTTCCTTCTCCTGGCTCGGTCCACTCTTGACTGGCACGCAAGCCACTGAAGTATCCATAGTGGTCTTCGCAGTGGAGGTGGGGTCACTGCCGTGTATCGCGTCCAGCTATTTGTAGAACCGGCACCTTGTGGACGCAGCTCTGGAGTGACGGTTTGCCCCCTGTACCTCATGGGCGCAGCTCCTTCACTTCAACCCTACACTACAGTGAGTCCAAGTCATGGCCCCTTTCTGTCACGCATCATGAAATCTGTCTGTAGGTATCATAATTCCTGTGCCTGGAGCGTAGCCAGGACTGGACAGCCTCCTCTCCCCAAATGATGATGAGGCCCAGCAATTCAGCATTGCTCCCAGTGGGGGATCACGTGGTGCGTGGAGCAGGCATGGCCACCTGGAAAGATGCACGCTGCGCTCATTACCAAGCAAACAGGAAGGGGACTTTCAAAATTCCAAAGGAATTTACAGGGTAGGGATGACAGTTGGTCACCTGAGGGCAGGGCAGTAACTTCAAACTGATGACCAGAGAGGTGAGAACAGGCATTGTGGGACACCTACTGGAGGCCAATCACAGCGCTGTATTTGACCACAGTGTCTGTGCTGGCACCACAGCGCTGTAACCCTGGGGCAGAAAGCTGTATGCATCTCGTTGGCGTGGGGGTGTGGTTTTTTTTTGTTGTTTTTTTTGCAGTGCTGGAGCTGCACAGTTTCTGTGCATTAAATGGCTTGGCAATGTGTACACCTCAGGAGTTACCATGCAGAAAGCTGCTTTACTGCATAGAAACTTGTCAGTGTAGGCGGGACCTTTGTTAACCTGGCCCCTTGACAGTTGACAGCTCTAAGTGTTTATAACCCTTTGATCTATGAGTTTCCAGACTGGTAAAATGTCTGTCTCACTTTGGGCGGGAACCTGGAAGTACGCCATTGTCTTGTAATTTATCCTGGGAGTTTTGTTTATCTATAGCTATCGTGTTGCTGTCCTGCTTGCTTTTCCTGAAGCCCCCTATTAATTATAACAGGAAAGTCTTATAACCAATATACAGTAACTTCTCCTCATTGACCAGACAATATATTGTATTCATGAAATTATTACATCTCAATACTCTGAGATTATTACACAACAATTCCATGCCCATCACATCACTATTGCAGTTATGTACCTGTAGTCCTGCTGAATGTATCTGGTACCTCACAAATTGACTCTCTAGTCATTTTGCAACAAACTGGTCATGGGACGGCATGAACCTTTTGAGTAGCAAAGGGGTGAAATCAGTGGAAGATTCACAGTAAAACTGATTATTGAAACTAAAGTGTTTGAATCCCAGTAAGAGCTGAGATACTCAGTTACTTTCAGGCAGAGACCCAGAGTCTGTGGGTTGGCAGTGGATAAGAATTGGCATTTATCCCTTGGACTCTAGAAATACTAACTGAAAGTTTTCAGAAAAGTATATCTCTCTAAAAATTATTTGGAAGTCATTTGATAAATTGATAAGCTTACAAATATTAAAGATTTCTTACCAGTTGAACTTGCTCTTTATTTTTCTCTCCAGTTGGTGTTATCCGCTGTCCAGTTTGCAGCCAGGAATGTGCAGAAAGACACATCATAGATAACTTTTTTGTGAAGGACACCACAGAAGTTCCCAGCAGTACAGTGGAAAAGTCAAATCAGGTGAGTGCATTAAAATGTAAACCCCCCCCCCACCCCCCCCACCCCGCATCCTTTGGGTGCCTAGGTATGTCCTGAGCTGCTAGCTATGTGGCCTTCATTGCTTATTTTGTATTGGGTTTGGGGCGGGGTGGGGGTGGGGAGGAAGGTAGAAAGAGCATTCAGATAGCTATTCATTGTATTTTATGACTGCCATCGAAAATCAGGTAGTGTGTTGGGAGTGCTGGTGATGATAACTTCTGATTTTAAAAAATAATGGGTTTAAATTTCTGAGATGATGTAACCACATGGTGACGCCAAAGTGAGAGAAATAAAATTATGTATTATCTTACTACAGTGAAATTTCTTGAACCCAAGACAGAACATTTCCTGTGGAGGACTCTGAAATGGGAGAACTCCCAGCACAAGAGACCACAATGACATTGGAATAATAGAATCATAAAAAAGTAGGGCTGGAATGGACCTTTAGAGATTATCAAGCCCAGCCGCCTCTGCTGAGGCAGAACCAACTATAGACATCTCTGACGGATGTTGGTCTGTTCGTAAATACTTCCAGTGATGGGGATTTCACAACCTCTTGCAAGCCTATTCCAGAAATTGACTACCCTTATAGTTAGAAAGCTTTTCCTAATGTCTAACCTAAATGCCCCTTGCTGCAGACTCAGGGTATGGCTACATCTGGAATTTCAAAGCGCTGCCCCGGCAGCGCTGCGGGACCGCTGCCGCGGCAGCGCTTTGAAGTGTGTAAGTGTAGTCAGAGCAGCAGCGCTGGGAGAGAGCTCTCCCAGCGCTGCATGTAAACCACATCCCTTACGGGTGTAGCGTGCAGCGCTGGGAGCCGCGCTCCCAGCGCTGCTGCCCTGATTACACTGACACTTTACAGCGCTGTATCTTGCAGCGCCCAGGGGGGTGTTTTTTCACACCCCAGTTGCAGCGCTGTAAAGTGTGAGTGTAGCCAAGGCCTCAGCTGATTACTACTTGTTCTGCCTTTAGTGTAAAACTCAACTTGGTGTGGTCAGGACTGGGAAAATAGAACCTAATTAGTGTCATATTTTGCCAGTTTTAAATAGCTGGGTTCATTAAACAAGAAGTTCTCAAATGTTGTTGTGGAGACCATATCTTTCTTGTGTGTCTATTGTCCACTGCCCTTTCCATTCACAATTGCATAATGAGTTTTAATGTACTTTTAGTTTCTTTTTATGCATTTTAGCAGCAAGATACAAGAAGAGGTAGCACCAAATAAATAGCCAGTGAAGCATATGGCCACAGTTTAGGAACCTCCTGATTTAGAATTTGCCATCCTTCATTTTGGGCCAGTGCCAAAATGAAAGTCCATGTGCTTTATAAACTAAACTCATTTAACCTCTTTCTACTGTGACAAAGTTCCTCCTCTCCCTTGGTGGGTCTTGCGCTTATTTGGCAGATTTACTCACCTCAGAGATCTTCCCCTCTGGTGAAACCCACAGTCTGGATCAACTCCTCCTGTGTCTGATCAGGAGTTGAGAGGTTTAGGGGGAACCTGGGCCTGCCCTCTACTCCGGGTTCCAGCCCATGGCCCTGTGGATTGCAGCTGTCTATAGTGCCTCCTGTAACAGCTACATGACAGCTACAACTCCCTGGGCTACTTGCCCATGGTCTTCTCCAAACACCTTCTTTATCCTCACCACAGGACCTTCCTCCTGGTGTCTGATAATGCTTGTACTCCTCAGTCCTCCGGCAGCACACCCTGTCACTCTCAGCTCCTTGTGCCTCTTGCTCCCAGCTCCTCACACGCACACCACAAACTGCAGTTAGCTCCTTTTTAAACCCAGGTGCCCTGATTAGTCTGCCTTGATTGGCTGCAGGTGTTCTAATCAGCCTGTCTACCTTAATTGGTTCTAGCAGGTTCCTGATTACTCTAGTGCAGCCGCTGCTCTGGTCACTCAGGGAACAGAAAACTACTCGTCCAGTGACCAGTATATTTGCCCTCTACCAGACTCCTTTACCCCACTGGTCTGGGTCTGTCACACTACGTAGATGCTTTCTTTATAATGGCAGCAAGAAGACAAGGCCCTAATTGCAGAGACACTTTGGTCGATACTATTCTCTTTTAAAATAAAGATTATTTTGAAAGTGCCTTTTATATCCCTTCATCTTGTATAAGGAGTGCAACACGAGTCTTGATCTATTTTGTATTCTGGCAGTCTTTAGGGCTTATTTAATTAGACCACCCAATCTTTTGTTTCAAAACTTCTAGTAGAGGGAGGGGAAATATATCTTGTAAATCTCCTTCCCCTACCCCCAGGTACGTGGAGATATTTAAACTTATGGCCATCTGAAGCTTTTGTTGGCTCCCTTCAGTTTCTCAGCCAGCTTGGGACCTGGAGCTCCAAGTTATGATGATATAAAGTTTTCTGAACCTGGACTGGAAAGTGAGATTTGAAGCTCTCCAGAAGCTTGGACAACATCTGTGTACCTTTTGTGTAGGATTAAAATCTTTTTAAATGGGGAGCATTTTTGATCTTGCATATTTTGCATGTGTCACCCAAAAAGTCCCCAAAGCGACCTCTGATCTTTAATTATGTAGTGATTGATCTCTGCTTGAATTGGAGAAGTGTTCACCTTATCTTTAGTCAGTTAACTTTTCTAGTGAGTTTGTCAATTTAGGAGGAGAGGCAAGAAAGGTATCAAGTTCTAGAAGTGTTATAAAGAATTTGATACCATTCAGAAGTAATTCCAAATTTTCTTATTACTGTCTTTTCTCCAATTTATGTAATGAGCACTAGGGGGTTATAATGGATCACAAATTGAACGAGTCAACAATGTGAGGCAATTGCAAGAAAAGCTAATATTCTGGGTTGTATTAGGAGTATCATATGGAAGACATGGGAGACAATTGTCCCACTCTGCTTGGCAGCTGGAGTATCGCAGCAAGGGAGATTTAGGTTAGATATGAGGAAGAACTTTCCAACTATAAGGGAGTTAAGTTCTGGGATAGTCTTCCAAGGAAGGTTTTAGAATCCCAATCATTGGAGGTTTTTAAAGACAGGTTGGACAAACATCTGCCAGGGGCGGTCTGGGTTTATTTTGTCCTGTGTCAGCACAGGGGGCTGGATTAGATGACATCTGGAGGTCCCTTCCAACCCTACATTTGTATGATTCTATAAGCTTCCCAGAACCTTAGTTCAGAGACCTATGACGGAACTAGTTGAGTTAATCTTATTGACAAGATCAAGGGTGTTTTATTTGTAATTTCCTTTCAGCTTTCTATCCCTGGTATCTCAAGCATTGAGGCTTTTTTGACTGGGGCGTAGATCACAAAATCTGTGTAGCAGGACTTTTATCATTCTCAAGGTCTTGAGTCTCTAAAAATTACGGATTTTCTTCAGGAGTCATGGCTTAGCATCTGAGCATTTCTGAAACTCAGTAATACTGTACACCCTTGTGGATTAGAAAACAGATCCCCATTCTTCCCTGGATTTTAAGTCTTTCGGATTGCCTGCTGGTCTTGCTCTGCTGGGGAGGATACAAAGATACAGTGCTTCAGAGTCTTCCATTGGAAGCTGGACAGTCTGAGTGGGCTGCAGGGAAAGCCCTATGTAAATATTCTTCTTCGAGTGCTTGCTCATGTCCATGTTAGGTGTGTGTGCTCGCCACATGCACTGGTGCCGGAAGTCTTTCCCTCAGTGGTATCTGTAGGGGATTGGCTCTGGTGCCCTCTGGAGTGGCGTGCACATGCTGCAGTGTAAGGGGCGCTGCCAGCTCCTCCACCCTCAGTTCCTTCTTACTGCCAGTGACGATGCTGTTCGTTACTTTGGCAGATTCTTCCGTTCAGAATTGTTCACTGTGAATTTTTCCTGTAAATAGATAATTTTTATAAATAGTTCCCTTAGTGTTGTTAGTTAAACTAGTTAGTAGTCCCGGATGGGATTTAGCCCAGGGACGGGGCATGCCCTGGTCTTCAAACCCTGTGACAGCTGCAACAAGCCTATGCTAGTCAGCGACCCACACAGTAGTTGTCTAAGGTGCTTGGGGGGAAACCCACATCAGTTACAAGTGTTTCATCTGTAGAAGTTTTAAACCTCGGACGAAGAAGGAGCGGGACATTCGACTCTGGGCATGCCTTATGGAGTCTGCTTTAACACCAGAACAATCTAGGTCAGACTCTGCGCCTAGCACTGCAGCCTCGGTGTGGATTGCGCCGCTGGTGCCGTTGTCAGACTGGCGTCGATCCCTCACCCCAGTACAGACAGGGAAGAGGAATAAGATGGGAAGAAGTCATTCTGCTTTCTGCAAGGACAAGAAGGCCAGAAGAGAGCAGAGACATATGAGGAGCAGCTTATCACCTCCAAGAGGGAGTGGGGTCCCATCTGTGGTTGAGTGGGCTAGCCCATCCTGGGACGTGCCTGCTACCCCAGATAGTGACACTGGCATGTGGTGGTACTGTCGACCCCGGAAGCCCTGCAGGCGACACAGGAGATCATGTCCCTCCCAGAGCCTCCTACACCGGAGACAGCAGCTTCCAAATCCAGAGGTAAGCCTGTCCTGGGGCTGTTCCATCAGTCCCCTTCAGTGCGGCACTGCTCGGCACTGCAGGGAGTGTCCCATCAACGCTTGGCCACCCAGAGTCACCACGCCTTGTGCACAGGTCTGTCTACCGGAAAGAGCCCCTGGTCTCAGTCCCTGGACTCAGGGCATCACTCTTCGGGCTCGAAACGCAGGTTGCCAGTGGCATGGCGTAGACCTTTGGAGGCGCGCCCAACCCTGCGGCCTCGGTACTGAGAGCGTTGCAGTCAGTCTCCGAGTGATCGGCACCGCTCCAGCAAGGGTCGTAGTCAGTCTCAGGACTCTCAGTATCGGTCCCCAGCGCGCCAATATGGGTCGACGCTCCTCGTCTCGGTGTCGCTCCTGCTCCTACTCCTGCTCGACAGACTGACACTGCTCGCAAAGCGTTTGACATCCATTGCTGGAATATTGTCGTGGATCCACCAAACACCAATGCTGGTCTCCGGGATCTTGATGAGGAGGATCGTTCGCCTTCGTACAGATCCCACTCAGAACATGGAGGGGGACACCACTGGAGTCGAGATGCCTGGTAGGCCTCATTGTAGTCATGATCTCTGGAACACAGCCCATCCTCATCAGGCTCTGAGTCAAGCCAGGAGTCCCTACCAGCAGGACAACGCCCTCCCTTCAGAGTTTCAGCTCTCCCTGCAGTACTGCCAGGGGCGTCCAATGCCATAGCATCCTTGGAATCCATGGGGGTTCCTGCAGAAATCCCAAGGGTACAAATTGGTGTCTGGAGCCTCATAGAGTTCATCGGCATGGTACCTGACTCCACAAGGGCCCGAGCATTCCTCCTGCAGAACAAATTCCAGATGATGAGAGAGCTCATCACTGGAGTCTCTGTTTCCCCTCACCACAGCCAGAGCCTGCCTGCCTTGGGCTACTAGGCCACATGGCAACATGTACCTATGCTGTCTGCCATGCAAGGTTCAGGATGCAGCCTCTCCAACAGTAGCTGTTGATGATCCATAACCCATCCAGAGATCACCTGGACAAGGATCATCACCATCCCACCAAGAGTACTTGCCTCTCTACAGTGGTGGACTGACCCAGGGGCAGTCTTTGAAGGAGTGCCATTTGACAACCTACAGTCCTCAGTCTCATTGATATCTGATGCCTTGGACCTCAGCTGGGGAATGTTATCTCTGCACAATGCAGACCCAAAGGACATGGTCCCAGGAGGAGCTGGTGTTGCATATAAACATCAAGGAGCTCAGGGCAGTTCACTTAGCCTGTGCAGTCTTTCTGCCACAATTTGCCAGTCAAGTGGTGCAAGTGCTGACGGACAACACGGCCTCGATGCTCTACATCAACAGGCAAGGGGAACACTCCACTTGTGAGATTTCCGCATCCATCATGCCATCCATCTGGAGGCCTGTCACCTCCCCTGCATAGGTAACATGCTGGGCGGATCACTTCAGCAGGTCCTTCTGCTCTCACCACTTGTGGTCGCTCAACTCAGAAGTGGTCCAGATGCTCTTCCAGAAGTGGGGAACTCCCTGAGTGGATCTGTTTGCCACCAGACAGAACAGGAAGTGTCATCAGTTTTGCTCAAGGTGATGTCCACCTTCCATGTCAACCAATATCTTCCTCCCAGTATTCTGCCCTAAGCCACACAAGACTGCTGAGGAGAAGTGGCTGCACGCTTTGGATGTTTGGCATGTCTTGGCATTCTACCTAGAGCATACCAAACCCTCTGCAGGTCGACCCAGCTCTTCATCGCAACAGTGGATACGTTGAAGGGCCTTCTGGTGTCCTCTCAGAGGATCTCTAATTGGATTACCTCCTGTATCTGGGCCTGCTACGAGCTATCACTGGTCCAACCGCTGCCTATTGTGAAGGGCCACTGGACGAGAGCTGAAACGCCCTCGGCGGCCTTCCTGGCACACATCCCCATCCAGGACATTTGCAGGGCTGTGATGTGGTTTTCAGTGCACATGTTCATGGCACACTACGCCATCACACAGCAAGCTAGAGACGACGCTGGGTTCAGCAGAGCACTGTTGCGATCTGCACACCCATGAACTCCTACCCACTTCTGATGGTACTCTTTGAGAGGCACCTAACATGGAATGGACATGAGCAAGTACTCGAAGAAGAAAAGACAGTTACCTTTTCTGTAACTGGTGTTCTTCGAGATGTATTGCTCATATCCATTCCATGACCTGCCCGCCTTCCCCACTGTCGGAGTTTCTGGCAAGAAGGAACTGAAGGTAGGGGGAGTTGGCAGCACTCCTTATACCCGTGACATGTGCACACCATTCCAAAGAACACCAGAGCCGGTACCCTATGTGTACCACTGAGGGAAAAACTTCCAGCACCGGTGCATGTGGCGAGCACACATGCCTAACATGGAATGGACATGAGCAACACATCTCAAAGAACACCTGGTATGGAAAAGGTAACTGTCTTTTCACCTTCCTTTGTGTTAGAAAGAAACTATGCATCACAATGTGGATAAAAATTTAGTTTTTTAATTTAAAATGGATTTTTAAAAAAAAGTCAGTCAAATATAGATTTTTTTTTAAAATAAACCTACTTGAAATTAAATTTTAAATGTCAGCCTATGTTAAGGCCTAAACTTAGTATGGTTTATTAAACTATTTAAATTAATTAAAAAAATTAATCGGTATGTTTGCTCCCAAGTTTTGAAGAAAGTCAAACCACTGAACCGGTGGAGTTCTTTAGCTAAGTACCTGAATCAGGGTCTGACATGCTAAGCCAACTTTTGACAGCAGTAGCCTTTTCTGCAGGTTCAAAGGGGATATTTTCTTTGTTTATTCAACTAGTTCAATGAGAGTTGATTCAAAGTTAGGAAACCAATATGAAATTGAAAAGGCAGAAAAGCTTGTTTGTCGTGTCTTTCTCCCCCGCAACGTTCACCCCCCCCCCCACCCCCATGAATAAGAACTAGGTGTAAAAGGATGGTCTACTTGTTCCAAAATCTTGAGGGACATGGTGACTGGAAATAATGATTTGTATTCATTAACTGCAGATAATACTTCCTTTGTTTAATAAACCAGTTTTAAATGACACACATATTTTGATAAAGTTTTTTCTTATGTTCCAGTACTTTGAAGGTAGTTTTATTTAATAAGAAAAATTAAAATATTATTCATGTATTTTTAGTTGAATTTGAATTTGTCTAAATGGAGCTTTACACAAACCCATATAAAATATTAATCAGATACTAGCCAGAAATATCATTCACCCTTTGAGTTTTAGATTTTTTTTTTTTACATTAGAATCTGAATTAAGGTAAATTAAGCTAGATAATTGCTTTAATACACGTGTATAGATATAGTGTATCCTCCTGGTTTAGTATAAAGAACCACCAAATTTAGTAAAAGTCTGTAATTAGTGTAAAGGTTTATCTTTAGTTGCAAATGACGTGTTTTAATGGTTACCAACTAATGAGAACCAACCTTTCTGTAGGAAAAGAACTAAAAAATAGAAATGGAAATCATGATTAAAATCAGTGATTTAGATCAGTTTCCTGTTTGCTGATTTATGTCACTTAGATTTAAATTAGTCCAGCCTTTATGCACAGTTCTGTTTGAATGGATAAGTGCTGGAATGTGATCATAAAGGAAAAGGATCACAAACTTTGTTATATGAAAGTTGGATTTCTGGAAATATTTCCTGCCTATATAGATATCCACCCCATTGCTTAGTTAAGTTTGTATTTAACAGTTGATCAGATATTCTTTAAGAAACTTCCATTAGCAAGCACAAGCCAGGGCTGCTATACAAGAGGATGTGGCTTGGCTCAGTGATTCTTTTCAGTAACTGGCTTTTACACCTAAGACATCAAAAAGGAGGAGCAGTTTATTCTAGTTTAGAGAGACTTTTCAAAAAATACAACTTTCAAATAAGAGCAGCGTTTGTTTTAAGTTGTACAGTGAAGGCAGTAGAAATCATAATATGTGTTAAGTAGTCCACTGTTTATGCCTGCTGCGTTTCATCAGATACATAAGGGATCGGGGAGCCTGATCTTCACAGAACAATTCCAGACATAAGAGTGGTCATGGGTCATGTTAATAAAATCCTCCAAAGAACTACTTGTTACAGATAACTTATTATATCTAGCCATTCCTTGAATAAAAGACTTATTTGAAACATTTACAATGCAGAGAATCTCATCTTCTGGAAACATAATTTAAAATTTAACTTGGGAAGATAAGAGCATTCTTTTCTTGACTTGCTGAACAATACATTTATTACAAGGGAAGTGGGAAGCAATCAAAATGTCAACATCCTCCCTCCGCCCTCCCCCTCAAAAAAACAAAAAAAAACAAAAAACAGCACTGTGTTCAGAGCTGGCTTTGACTTATTACCCTATGCGGTGCCTTCAAGCTTCAGTAAAAGAAGTGAGGCATAAATGAAAGTTCCTGGGGAATATATCCAGTGTAGTGGGTCTTCCTGGCTGTTGCATGGCTGGATTAAGGGCCCAGCATGGAGGTCATATCAGAGGGAGAGGAGAAGAGTCTCTTGAGTGCCATAAACAATTGCTAGTATTACCTGCACACAGTCTCTGGCTAACCCTAATGTAAATATGCTGGATGAGCAGAGCAAGGTGCAAATACTTTGGGTTTTTTTGACACTTTCACTTACTGAAAGACTTGGAAAATAATTGAAGGTTGAGGTTTTGAAAATAAATAGGGCGACTGGGTTGTGTACAAAGAGAGACGGAGTTCCACAACTACAGGACAGCTTTGAAATAGACTATTTTAAGATTAAGAGCACAGACAGGAAAAATTAGAGATGAAAAGAAATAAAAGGTGGGGTAGAGCTGTGCAAGGCCTTGTGAGAATGAAGTTTTATTTTGATTTGGAAAAAGGAGAGGAAGCTATTAACAATGTAGGAATTGCCATGCTGGATCAGACCCACGTTGTGCTTAGTCCTGTATCCTATTGGCAGTGTCCAGCACCAGAACAGGAAAAGGACATTTTAATTTAGAAGTATTTTTGTGTAGGTTGGACATAACAAGGTATGTTGCTTTGCTTAATATGATTGAGTTGCAAATGAAATATAAAGGGTTTCGTTGTAGGAATGGAGAAGAGAAGATGGAATTTGTTTGAGACTTCAAAAAAGAAGCAACAGGATTAGAGCTTGGGAGTGGAAAAAGTGGAGGGAGAAGTCTGACACAGGCTTGCTATGCTAGTGTCTGTGATGGAAGTAGAGTGGGGCTGTTAATGATAGTGAAGGGGGTAGAAGGGTCACGAGGAAAAATCAGTGTTTGTGTTTTTGTCATGTGTTCGTGAGAGGGGGAACTGATGAAATACTGTTCAAGAAGGGAAGTGGTGGAATTTCGATATGTGGGGTTTGGAATACTCAGCACATAGCTCATAGTTGGAACCATGTGTGGTTGAGGGTGCCCAGAGAAAGGGAGAAGAGTTCTAATAAATGGATGTCCTTGGTGATTTTCATTCATTTCTTAGCATTTGTATTGTGTGTTGATTTAATGTGAAGAAGTGGCATTTCTGAACTGTTTGGAATACTTAGTTTCATATTTTTTTCTCATCTTCTGGTGTGGGCAATTAGATGCAACCAATTAAGATTGGCAAATTTTGGAACACTGGGTGACTGAATAGTCCTCCAGCTTTACCTGCTCTTTGGCATTCTTCCTAAACTGGAAACTTTTGCTTGCTGTACACCTTTGCTGCCTAAAATATAGTTAGCTGATTGCAGTGAATGCTTTCGAAGTCTCTAAGAGGATGTTGCCTTACCTGGATTTTCAAAAGTAAATTTAATTTCTTTATTAATAGAAACAATCATGTACAAATATAAATATATTTATGGACCTTTCTGTGATGTGATGAGTATCTTCAGATTTTACTGAAGCTCCCGTGAGAGCTGAATGAGCCCCTTGTGCTACTACAAATATTATAACTAGTAAGGAGGAAGTAGAGTAGCTGTACGCTTTTCCTGTAAGTATAATTGTTAATAATACAGAACTACCTTCTAATCTTGAGCAAGAGGAAAAAGACAAGAGCATTTAAGAGGTGGTGAAGCATTTTTCCCAATTACTAAAATAGAGGACATTTTGAATAACATTAAGGATATGTTTTTTCTCCTGTAGAGGAATTTCTGTGAGTATTGTACAGTTTTAACAAAGTCCCATTTTTGTCTCTTTCAAACAGAAAATGGATTGAAACAAAACTTGGTTACCACTTAAAAGTTGTTTGAGGATGTGAATTACTACTTCTGATTCTTGTTTTTTAATTAAATATAATTGAGAACTCTGACTTTTGCTTGGTGTTTTAGGACATTGCACAAATAAAGGATAGTATGTGCTTTGTCTCATGGAGAAGAGGTCAAGCTTTAGTTCATTTGGCAGCGCCTGCTTGGCAGTTTATTGAACAGCATCTTCAGCATCTGAAGAGACTGATAGGTCTTTCAAGTCCTAACAACTTTTACCAACTGAGAAAACTGAAGTATGTCAGAAAAGAGTAGACAAAGATCTTGGAATCCTGGGAAAGATATTTCATTTATGAAATCCTTTGAACTCATTTTAAATGTTCTGGCTTGTAACAAGTTTACATGCTAAGACTGTTAAAGGTGACCTGGGAAAGGTGTGTTCTGTGTTTTTTTTATTTAATAATAATAATAATAATTAAAAAAAGAGGCTTCTATCCTTTTTGCTTCTTTGACACATAAAGAATACCTGAACAAATTTTAAGGTTTTTTTTCCCTTATATCCACTTGTTTTTCACTTTAGAAATAAAAGGAATGTCAAATCTCCCCTCTTCTCTTCCCTCCCCTTTAACAAGGTGTTAGAAGGGGTGAGTAAATATCCTTTTCTAACACCTTAGTTAAAGGTACTGAATCTTTAACAATGCTTCCTTTATGTAAAATGTCATTGAAGTTATGTATGAGTCAAGGAGAACAAATAGAAAGTTTTAAACAGTCAGACTAAAACTCCTTTCCTTCTCCATTGTTCCTTTCATTTTCTAGGCGTTTGTGATATCGCTGTTATTTTTTTAGGTCTCCATAGTCTTGAAGCCTAGAATAGGACCTGAATATTTAGCAGAAAATTGATTGTTTTTTAAAGCCTTTCTGGCCTCCTTTATTACAAAGAATCATAAAAAGGGCATGAGCCCAGTTTTTTTTTTCTTTGCATGACACATTTACTGAAAATCAACAAGTGAAAGCAAGAGGTATCCACAATCCCTGCCTTGACTTCCTTCTCGAAGATTCTCATCTTGAGAGGCAACATGATCTAGGAGAGCAATCATAACTTTGGGAATGTGGAACTCCTGAGTTCAAATCCTTGTTGTGTCGTTGACTTGCTGTATGGTCTTAAGGTATCTCTTTGCCCCAGTTTTCTCCTCCTGTAAAATGGGGATAGTTCTAAGCATATATAAAGCATGCCTTCACCATGATATATAAATGCTTACTTCCTCTTAACCCTTGTCTACAATAGTGATCGTTGCTAACATTTTCTCCTTGCTCCTACCAGTTCCGCACCACCAGTGAGGGCTCTAGTGAATATAGATTTCCAGACAACTTGAGGCTATTGCTTGGAATAGGGTTAAATAGTATGATGGCTACATGGAGACCTATCCATACTAGCACACCCATAATTGTTACCACCAGTGGTAAATTATACCAAAAATCCCATTATAGGTACAGACACAGAGGTGTTGTAAGGATTAGTTAATACTGCTACAATGCTATAAAGATGTCAAGTGTTATCTAGGAGCTAAGTGTTATCTTCAGTCCATTTAGTTTTATTTCCAATTTAGGCAGTTTCTAGTTTCTTGAATCGAATAGAAGAGAAACTCTTGCTGATTAATGAGCGTATTTCTAGGAAGCCGAACCAGTCCAATGAATGCTCCTAAATGCATTGAACAGCTCTCAAAGTCAGCCTTACTTTGGTTAAATACTTCTCAAGAGCAGTTTACTAAATATATAGTACAAGATAGAAGGAACTGATTTGATTTTTAGCTAATTTATTTTTTAAAAAGTGTTTTATTGGCTATATGAGTACACCTCTACCCTAATATAACACTGTCCTCGGGAGCCAAAAAATCTTTCTGCGTTATAGGTGAAACCGCGTTATATCAAACTTGCTTTGATCCACTGGCGTGCTCAGCCCTGCCCCCGCCAGAGCACTGCTTTACCACATTATATCCAAATTTGTGTTCTATCGGGTCGCATTATATCGGGGTAGAGGTGTATTTTCTTGAAAAATCATTTTAAATTCTGTATAGTTAAGAGGGTATCTAATGGACAGAGCTGTAATATGTTCTGTACGTCAGACAGTATATTTCTTCCTTTTAACTCACTTACCAGAAATAATGCACAATATGCATTTACAACTTGAGGTTATCTGTCAGTTTTATTTTAATAACTGTTTTGTATTCCCCCTTCTTGTCAGGTCTGCACAAGCTGTGAAGACAATGCAGAAGCCAATGGTTTTTGTGTGGAGTGTGTAGAATGGTTATGCAAGACCTGTATCAGAGCTCACCAGAGGGTTAAATTCACAAAGGACCATACAGTCAGACAGAAAGAAGAAGTATCACCAGGTAATACATTTTGCTTTCTTCTTCACTTTGGGTGCAAAATCTGTCTTGAAAAATTTTATTTAAGCCAGTATACTTCTTTAGGAGGATATGCACCTTACTGTAAATTTAAGAACCCCCTCCACCCTGTTAAACATGAAGGGATAAATTCATCACTCGTGTAACTCTACTGAAATCAAGGGATTATGTTAGGTGTGAGCTTGGTCCAGAAAGACTTGAATCAGGGAAAAATGAGGCAAATGCATGCTTAAGATATTGTTCCACACTAAATGGTATTAAACTATTTTCTAGCCTTTCCCAAATTAATTGCACAAAAGAGTCTTTCGAACAGTCAGCTCCCACACTGTAGATCTCTACCAACTATTAACATTACTTTACTGCAATAAGCCATCACAGGAAGCGCAGCAGTAGGTTCTTGGTGCTTTCCTTTGGCTTTCAGGTGCTGAAGAATTGCACCTCTAGCTACTAATTCACATCTTGGCATGGGTTATTGCTTGTATCATAACCTTAGTCCCAGATTTGGACCTTAGCGTCCAAAATATGGGGGTTAGCATGAAAACCTCCAAGCTTAGCTACCAGCTTGGACCTGGTACTTGCTGCCACCACCCAAAAAATTAGAGTGTTTTGGGGCACTCTGGTCCCCCTGAAAAACCTTCCCTGGGGACCCCAAGACCCAAATCCCTTGAGTCTCACAACAAAGGGAAATGATCCTTTTTCCCTTCCCCCCCTCCAGGTGCTCCTGGAGAGTCCCACAGACACAAGTTCTGTGAATCCAAACAGAGTGACTCCCCCTCTCCATTCCCAGTCCTGGAAACAAAAAGCACTTTCCTCTTCACCCAGAGGAAATGCAAAATCAGGCTAGCAAATTCAACACACACATATCTCCCCCTGATTTCTTCCTCCCACCAATTCCCTGGTGAGTACAGACTCAATTTCCCTGAAGTAAAGAAAAACTCCAACAGGTCTTAAAAGAAAGCTTTATATAAAAAAGAAAGAAAAAATACATACAAATGGTCTCTCTGTATTAAGGTGATGAAATACAGGGTCAATTGCTTAAAAGAATATTGAATAAACAGCCTTATTCAAAAAGAATACAAATCAAAGCACTCCAGCACTTATATTCATGCAAATACCAAAGAAAAGAAACCATATAACTTACTATCTGATCTCTTTGTCCATACACTTAGAAACAAAAGATTAGAAAACAGAAACTACTTTTCCAAAGCTCAGAGAAAGCAGGCAGACAGACAAAGACTCAGACACAAACTTCCCTCCACCCAGAGTTGAAAAAATCCGGTTTCCTGATTGGTCCTCTGGTCAGGTGCTTCAGGTGAAAGAGACATTAACCCTTAGCTATCTGTTTATGACACGCCCCCCAAATTGCAGACAGTGGGGAAGCTCACTGGCGGCGATTTCCTTCTAGAACTTTAAAATAAACAGATTACTACAACACATGCACCTTTACATATACTACTAAGTATATAACTAACAGACTTTTACATTTTAAGAACACTTTTTACCTACTGGATTCTGGGAAACTCTCACGGGAGAGTGCATCAGCTACTTTGTTAGAAGCTCCTGTGATGTGTTGAATTTCAAAATCAAAATCTTGGAGAGCTAAACTCCAACGAAGAAGTTTCTTGTTGTTCCCCTTGGCAGTATGAAGCCACTTTAGTGCAGCATGGTCAGTTTGTAGTTGGAACCGCCGTCCCCAAACATATGGGCGTAGCTTTTCCAGGGCGTACACAATGGCATAGCATTCCTTTTCACTGACTGACCAGTGACTTTCCCTCTCAGACAGTTTCTTGCTGAGAAACACGACAGGATGGAAGTTGTGATCTGTTGCTTCCTGCATGAGCACTGCTCCTATACCACGCTCAGATGCATCTGTGGTTACTAGGAATGGTTTGTCAAAATCCGGGGCCCTGAGCACAGGGTCAGACATGAGCGTTGTCTTAAGTTGGGTAAAGGCCTTTTGACACTCATCAGTCCACTTAACTGCATTTGGCTGGGTCTTTTTGGTCAGGTCGGTCAGTGGGGCAGCGATTTGGCTGTAGTGTGGAACAAATCGCCTGTAGTATCCGGCCAAGCCTAAGAAGGATTGGACCTGCTTTTTGGACCGTGGGACAGGCCACTTTTGGATAGCATCCACCTTGGCCTGTAGGGGGTTTATGGTTCCTCGACCCACCTGGTGCCCCAGGTAAGTCACTCTGTTTTGGCCTATTTGACACTTTTTGGCCTTAACAGTTAGTCCGGCCTGCCTGATGCCCTCAAAGACCTTTTCCAGGTGTAGTAGGTGTTCGGGCCAGGAGTCTGAAAAAATGGCCACATCATCGAGGTAAGCAACTGCAAATTCTCCCAGTCCAGCTAGTAGACCATCTACCAGCCTCTGGAAGGTGGCGGGTGCATTTCGAAGACCGAAAGGAAGGACATTGAATTCATACACCCCCGCATGGGTGACGAATGCTGACCTCTCCTTGGCAGGTTCATCTAGCGGTACTTGCCAGTACCCCTTGGTTAAGTCTATTGTAGAGATGAACTGGGCACGTCCCAACTTCTCCAATAGCTCATCGGTACGTGGCATTGAATAGTTGTCCGGACGAGTTACAGCATTTAGCTTACGGTAGTCCACGCAAAAGCGTATTTCCCCATCTGGTTTGGGTACCAGAACCACTGGAGATGCCCATGCACTGGTAGATGAGCGGATTATACCCATCTGTAGCATGTTCTGGATCTCCCGTTCTATAGCAGCTTGGGCATGAGGAGACACCCGGTAGGGTGGGGTTCTGATTGGGTGAGCATTACCTGTATCAATGGAGTGGTATGCCCGTTCAGTCCGTCCTGGGGTGGCTGAGAACAATGGGGCGAAGCTAGTGCACAGCTCCTTGATTTGTCACCGCTGCAGACGTTCCAGGGTGGTTGAGAGGTTCACCTCTTCCACGCCACCGTCTTTTTTCCCGTCGTAGTAGACACCGTCAGGCCACTCAGCCTCATCTCCCTGGACTGTAAACTGACAAACCTGTAAGTCTCTGGAATAGAAAGGCTTGAGAGAATTAACATGGTACACTTTAGGCTTTAGTGAGGAATTGGGAAATGCTATGAGGTAGTTTACAGTTCCCAGGCGCTCTTGGACCGTGAATGGCCCTTCCCATGATGCTTCCATCTTATGGGCCTGTTGCGCCTTCAAGACCATAACCTGGTCTCCTACCTTGAAGGAACGTTCTCTGGCATGTCTGTCATACCAGGCCTTTTGCTCTTCTTGAGCATCCTTTAGGTTCTCTCTAGCAAAGGCTAAAGAGTGTCGGAGGGTGCTTTGTAGGTTGCTTACAAAGTCCAGAATGTTAGTTCCTGGAGAAGGCGTAAACCCCTCCCATTGCTGCTTCACCAACTGTAATGGTCCCTTAACCTCGTGACCATACACAAGTTCACATGGTGAAAACCCTAAACTGGGATGTGGTACAGCCCTGTAGGCAAACAGCAACTGCTGCAACACTAGGTCCCAATTATTGGAGAATTCGTTGATGAATTTTCGTATCATGGCCCCCAAAGTTCCATTGAACCTTTCCACCAGGCCATTGGTTTGGTGGTGGTACGGGGTGGCAACCAAGTGATTCACCTCATGAGTTTCCCACAGTTTTTCCATGGTCCCTGCCGGGAAATTAGACCCTGAATCTGTAAGGATGTCGGAGGGCCAACCTACCCTGGCAAAGATGTCTGTTAGGGCCAGGCACACAGTGTTAGCCCTGGTGTTGCCTAGAGCGACTGCTTCTGGCCATCGGGTAGCAAAGTCCACTAAAGTCAGTACGTACTGCTTTCCTCTGGGCGTCTTTTTTGGGAAAGGGCCCAGAATATCCACAGCTACTCGCTGAAATGGGACCTCAATTATGGGGAGTGGCTGGAGAGGGGCCTTGACCTGGTCTTGAGGCTTTCCCACTCTTTGGCATACCTCACAAGACCGGACATACTTGGCAACGTCCTTGCCCATCCCCTCCCAGTGGAAGGACTTCCCCAACCGGTCCTTGGTTCTGTTCACCCCAGCATGGCCACTGGGATGATCATGGGCTAAGCTTAAGAGCTTCCCCCGGTACTTAGTTGGAACCACCAACTGTTTTTGCGGCTGCCATTCTTCCCGGTGTCCACCAGAAAGAATTTCCTTGTATAAAAGTCCATGGTCTGTAACAAACCGGGATCGATTAGAAGAGCTGAGAGGCGGTGGGGTGCTCCGTGCCGCCGCCCAAGCTTTCTGAAGGCTGTCATCTGCTTCCTGCTCAGTCTGGAACTGTTCCTTTGAGGCTGGGGTCACCAGTTCTTCCTCAGACTGTGGACTTGGGCTTGGTCCCTCTGGAAGCGATGTAGGTGATGGGGTTGTTTCCGTTGCTGGTGAACCGCTCTCCGCTGGTGCACCTGAGGGTATTTCAGGCTCTGGCTGAGCCTTTTGGGTATGGCTGTCTGTTGCTTCTGCCAGTTTTGGCTCGCTGGCGCCCTCTGGCTTTGAGTTTGAAGATGTGCTTGCACTTGCTGGTGCTGGTTGCTGTTCCAGTTCTGGGCCTGGGACTGGAGGTGCTGTGGCTGTTTCAGTGGTTGGCATGGAATCTGGATCCACTACCTCTGTCTGGGTCTCTGGTAACACAGACGGGGCCTCTGTGGACGGCTCAGGAACAGGAATGGGTCTGGAAGCTTGCCTGGTTTGGCTACGTGTAACCATTCCCACTCTCTTGGCCCGCCTCACCTGGTTGGCCAAGTCTTCCCCCAGTAGCATGGGGATAGGATAATTGTCATAGACTGCAAAAGTCCACATTCCTGACCAGCCTTTGTACTGGACAGGCAGTTGAGCTGTAGGCAAGTCTGCAGCCTGTGACATAAAGGGGTAAATTGTAACTTTGGCCTTTGGGTTGATGAATTTGGGGTCAACGAAGGATTGGTGGATAGCTGACACTTGTGCCCCCGTGTCTCTCCATGTGGTAACCTTCTTTCCGCCCACTCTCAAATTTTCCCTTCGCTCCAAGGGTATTTGAGAGGCATCCGGGCCTGGGGATCTTTGGTGTGATGGTGGTGTAATGAATTGCACTCGCATGGTGTTCTTTGGACAGTTGGCCTTGATATGTCCCAGTTCATTACACTTAAAGCATCTTCCATCTGATGGGTCACTGGGCCGAGGTGAGTTACTGGAGACTGGTGAGGTGGAAGAGTAGGGTGTCTGTGGCTTTACTTGGGTGGTATGTGGGGTCTTTGGCTGTCCTCGGTTGTAGGGTTTATGGTCTGTGCGCTCCCTGGGGTAATCGTTCCCCTTGACAGTAGCTTTCTTGCTTTCTGCCACTTCCATCCATTTGGCTCCAATCTCCCCCGCCTCAGCGAGATCTTTGGGTTTTCCATCTTGTATGTACCGTGTGATGTCTTCAGGAACACCATCCAAGAACTGCTCCATTTGTATGAGGAGGTGCAGTTCTTCCAAGGTTTTAACATTGTGTCCTGATATCCAGGCCTCATAATTTTTTGCAACGTAGTAGGCGTGTTTGGGAAATGGCACATCTGGTTTCCACTTTTGGGTTCTGAAGCGCCGATGGGCATGATCTGGGGTTATCCCCATTCTGTATCTGGCCTTGGTTTGAAAAAGTTTATAGTTATTCATTTGCTGCTTAGGCATTTCAGCTGCCACCTCTGCTAAAGGTCCACTGAGCTGTGACCTCAATTCTACCATGTACTGGTCTTCGGGGATGCTGTACCCAAGACAGGCTCTTTCAAAATTTTCGAAGAAGGCCTCTGTGTCATCACCTGCCTTGTAGGTGGGAAATTTCCTGTGCTGTGGAGCAATAATTGGCGCCGGGTTGTTAGGGTTGGCTGGCACATGCAGCCCAGCTTTTGCCAAGTCCAGTTCATGTTTTCTCTGTTTTTCCTTCTCTTCATTTTCTTTTTGTTGTTTTTCCATTTCTCGGCGGTGGGCCGCCTCTTCTTCTTCTAGTTTTCTTTTGTGTGCTGCCTGTTTGATTTGTTCTTCTCTTTCTTTCATCTCCATCTCTTTTTGTTTTATTTCCAGTTGTCGCCTGTGTTCAGCTTCTTTGATTTGCTCTTCGACCTCAATTTTTGCCTTAGAAGTCATGATTCCTGTTTTCTTGTGTTGGGGTGCCCTCCGGTGTTTCTCTTCTGAACTGCAGGCTCTGTTGCCTCCTGGGTCTGCCTAGCAACAATGCTTTTAGCTAATCTTCAATGTTAAGTAAACCTGAAAAACCACTTTATTTGCATGTATATAGTGCTGGTAATGACTCCTAATGGGAGTGCTATTGCATGACAAAAGACCTGTAACAGCTCCTTAATGGCTTCTTGCTTAACATGCAAGCCACAAACTGCCAGAGAGAGCAGAAAAAAAAATTCTCTCTTAAACCCAAACTGTTTCTCTCTGCTAAAAAGCCCTTAGCAGAGAAGAGAAAAAAATAATATTCGTACTGGCTTCTGGATTTTGTCTATCCCACCGCTAACACCATATCATAACCTTAGTCCCAGATTTGGACCTTAGCGTCCAAAATATGGGGGTTAGCATGAAAACCTCCAAGCTTAGCTACCAGCTTGGACCTGGTACTTGCTGCCACCACCCAAAAAATTAGAGTGTTTTGGGGCACTCTGGTCCCCCTGAAAAACCTTCCCTGGGGACCCCAAGACCCAAATCCCTTGAGTCTCACAACAAAGGGAAATGATCCTTTTTCCCTTCCCCCCCTCCAGGTGCTCCTGGAGAGATACACAGACACAAGCTCTGTGAATCCAAACAGAGTGACTCCCCCTCTCCGTTCCCAGTCCTGGAAACAAAAAGCACTTTCCTCTTCACCCAGAGGAAATGCAAAATCAGGCTAGCAAATTCAACACACACATATCTCCCCCTGATTTCTTCCTCCCACCAATTCCCTGGTGAGTATAGACTCAATTTCCCTGAAGTAAAGAAAAACTCCAACAGGTCTTAAAAGAAAGCTTTATGTAAAAAAGAAAGAAAAAATACATACAAATGGTCTCTCTGTATTAAGGTGACGAAATACAGGGTCAATTGCTTAAAAGAATATTGAATAAACAGCCTTATTCAAAAAGAATACAAATCAAAGCACTCCAGCACTTATATTCATGCAAATACCAAAGAAAAGAAACCATATAACTTACTATCTGATCTCTTTGTCCATACACTTAGAAACAAAAGATTAGAAAACAGAAACTACTTTTCCAAAGCTCAGAGAAAGCAGGCAGGCAGACAAAGACTCAGACACAAACTTCCCTCCACCCAGAGTTGAAAAAATCTGGTTTCCTGATTGGTCCTCTGGTCAGGTGCTTCAGGTGAAAGAGACATTAATCCTTAGCTATCTGTTTATGACAGCTTGTAAAGTGTGTAGCTTCAGTTTATAATTTCACTGTGTTTAAAGAAGATTTTAAAACTGTTTTTGAGGCAGTATGTTAAAACACTGTGAAAAGTACTTGTTAGAAGGCTGAGAAAACATTGGGGAAAAGGTTGTAAATACTTTTTTGCTTCTTTAAAAATATTTATTGCAAAGTTATTTTTCTAAAATTTTAATAGGTTTGTTTTACACATTTGGCCTGTTCCGACTGCACTCATTCTCTCTTTGTCTCCTCTCGCCCCCCATGTCTCGCGCACACAGATGAGCTTGACTACCCTTATTCTTGTACATAGCTAAATGGTGGCTTTCAAACCAGCTGCTTACCTTCAAAACTAAGCTGAAAGCTGCTGTATTTAATATTCTTGTTTTTTGTTTGTTTGTTTTTAAGGATACAAGGTGAGTCAAAAGTAGTAGGCAGCTGAACTCACAGGGAGATGATAAAAGCAGTAAAACTGTATTTTTTTCTTCCAGTTCCTACTGACTGCCTCCTGTACTGTTTAGCTCTCAACTTTCCTTGCTCTAACTTGTTTTAGCTAAGTAACTAGAGTTCCAAGTTTAACTGTCAGCCATCAGATTTAGATGCTTAACAAATTATCTGAGTTTTCAAAGGTACTGAGCACGTGCAGTTCTCACTGTATGGTGTGGTATTCTTTCTTACATTGTTAACACTTCTCCACTGAAGCTAGACAGAGACTGCCAATTCATTTAGAATTGGTTACTGATCAGCTGTTAGATAGTAACTTCTGGTTACTACTGTTCTTGTCTAGTTTTAACAAGTGAGTAAGAAGTCAGAGATTGTTTCCCATTATCAATCCCCTGAGTTGTCTGACGCCATGGTCTGAGTGACTTGAGCACAATAAAATGTGAATGACTGTTCTTTTATTATCAAGATATTATGAAGTACTGCCAGTTTATAGTTGGTTCTTTGTCATAAGAATTCACTGCCTTGTGAGGCTTAGACTATTGGGTTTTTCTGACTTTCCTGGGTCCCAGAGTCAGGCAAGTAATTGTTTTGTTTCCAATGCAAATCTGCCTTCAACTTCCTCTACAGGTATCCTGCTGATATTCCCCCATCTTCTACTCCATGCTCAGTCACAGAGCTGTGTGCAGAAGCTTTTACTGAGGGCTCTTTTCCCTCAAGATTAACTAATTTTTCACCATCTCTTCACCTTCATCTCCAAGTGGCAAGAGGAGGGTCTTCAGGTGAATGCTTCGAGGAAGGCTAGGAACTCCACTGTACCTTTAGTTTTACCACATCATGTTTGGCTTGGGCCCTGTCAGCAAAGCTTAAGTTTCCCATTCTTACATTCTGCTCCATGTGCGAGTGGCAGACCACTCGCATGTCCCTTAGCTTCTATGCCTTCATTTTCATCCTGACCCCATACCATTTTTCCCAGCATAGGTCTTTCTCTGCTCCAGGACCGTGACAGCCAACAAGCCGCAGTTCAATCAGTGGGGGAACTAGTGAGACCTCTGTGGGAGTTCCCAAGCTGTTGTGCCAACCAGCTTCTATTGTCTATAGTGCTCTAGGAAGAGCTCTCCCACCAATACCTTTTTCCTGCCTTGCTTCTTTCACCATTTTCCCTCCATTGTTTTCAAGGGTTTCCTGAGACATCAGAAATATTCACTATAATCCTTGCTGACAAAGAGGAACTTTCCTCCCATTTAGTAATTTAGGTCACCCACCATCTGAGGAACTCTTGGAAGTTTCAGAGGAATTGATAAGTTCCACTTTTAAGATAGCTGAACCAGCAACCCATTTTCCTCCAATTTCTTCTCCTAACCAGGACGCCTTAAGATGAAGTGGTAAAAAGATCTGTCTCCCTGTACTGGAATCTTTTGAGAAAATTGACTCTAAGTACTCCTACCTTGGCAAAAATAAATCCATTAATTACACCGCTATGAAAATTCAGTCTGATAAGATCACCTTTTCTTCCATTATGAAGATAGATTGCTTTTTCATCTTAGGATTCTTCTCAGGTAAAAAAGGGTTTTGAACCCAATTTAATTGGGCTAATTCTCCAAAGGACTTTGTAGAGCAGACGACTGAGAACTTTTAAAGAGGGACTTTGAATTGTCTTCCATGGCTTTTGTGGTACCACAATATGTATGGTGTCTGCTCAAATGCCACTCAATATCACCCATTCTCTCTAGTACTTTCAGAAAAAGAAGTACCATAAAGATCAAAAGGGGGAAACCGAAAAACTCCACCGAACTGGATACTAGCAAAATGACACCATCTTTCCTCTTCAGTGCTTCGTGTGACATCACCAGATTCTTCTCCAAATCTTTTTTTTTCCCCATAAAACCTGGCCGAAGAACCTGGAACACTACACCTGTAGGTAGGGTCACTATTCCACCAGCAATCTGTTCAGTTGCCCTTTCAAAGGGCAAAAATGCTCGAGAAGTCCCTCGCAATGTCCTTAAGAATACTTTGGCTATCTGGATATAATTTAATTTGGGTCCAATGTCAAGACATTTGCTGGAGTTCAGGTCACTTCCTCAGCTGCAATTTCTAGTCTTCACAAAACCACCAATCTTTTCATCCCTTTCAAAACACCAGGGCCAAGAATTCTTCCCCAAGTCAGTCAGAGGGGCCTCTCCAGAAGAGGATTCTCTACAAGATAAGCTCTGCTGATTTGCGCCCACCTACCTGTGGCAGGAAAGCCTAAAAATATCTTCTTAACCTGGGCTGATACCACACACTGTCAAGATTCTCAGACAAGGTCTTCTTGTAGACTTTCAGGAGCCATCCTCTCTAACTTGTCTTTTGCCTCTTCTAATTGAAGACTATATGTGAAAAGATGAGGGTTTCTAGACTGTGTAGTGCATTTTCTTTCCCTTAGAGCAATAGTCTTGGTTCCGTCATAAGAAAGGTTTATTCTCTGGGTTCTTTGTGTTAATTAAAAGATCCCATAGATGTTCATCCAATTCTGGAGCTGTCCAGCCTCAATTGTCTCAGGTGCAAAATTTACTTCAGAATGAGGCTGTAGCTTTTCTAATCTAAGAAATTTCTTTACAAAATGCTTTATGATCCATAGTGTAGGAGCTGATCTGTTTGGGGTCTTTTGACCATTTTCACCAGCGAAAGCAGAGAAGTTACTGCAGGAGTCTATATAGGTGGGAGGAACCTTGTTTATCTAAACTCAGTCTGCAAAGGACTCCCAACGGAAGGGTGAAGTAAAGCAGAGGATATTGTGTTCAGGATGTCTGTTTTCTTGATATATATTCTGTTTTATCTCTTAAGTAAAGAGCAGTGGTGGTCTAGAATCTTGTACAAAGTCTATGTGAAGTGTTACATCTACCACATGTCCCCATGAGGGGGTAAACTGGAAGGATCTCATTTGGAGTTCTGGAAGAGAGGAACAGAGGAAGAGGGATTCTAAGGAGTCAGCATTGGTAATGGGCTAGACTGTTTGACTGTGGAGGTCTCAGCACAGTTTGCAAGACAGAGGATCTGCATCCTGAGAGTGTGCCTACGGACCCCAAGACACAGGCAGTGCCTAGACTCTCTGTTAAAACTTTGGATGCTCAAAACATCTAAGGATTCAGAAACTGGATCGCCACACAGTGAGTGGCCAAAAGGGGGCATTTGACTGGACTTGTGATGTTCCTATTTTCTGAAAGCAGCATCACCTCAAAGACCCCCATGGAGCCTCAATTAAGTGTTACACACTCATACTAAATAACCCTTCAAGTCACCAGGAAAATATTCTTATCTTTTTTCTAACTCAAATGTTTGTCTTCCTTTTGGCCATCAGAGGATTAGCATATTTTGTGGTTTCTTTGCAACAAGTAGTTTAAAGAAAAACTTTTTTCAGATAAGGTGGTTGAAAGGCAAGCTTTCCATTTCATTTGTAAGAGAAATTTAACCTTCCATTTAAGCGAGTCAGTTTCCTTGTCCTCTTTGTTCTTAAACCCTCTCTCATCCTGAAGCTAACGCTTTTGTAGAATGTAGAATTCAGCATATATAGAATTATAGTGTGGGGGAAGCCCAGTGCTTTATTGGTGGTACTTAACTTCTGCACCTCTTTCTTCATGCAGGTGGATTAAGGCCACTATCTTCCAAGTTTCTAATCAAGATCTTTCTGAAATAAGTGTTCACTAGGGATACAACTACTTAATGGACAGAACTTGCAGGGTAGCTACTCAAGGGTCCCATTCACAAGACAAAGCATACATGCTTTATATTCAAAGGCCTCACTGGGTGAACAGAATCCAAGGCTTTCATGGACGGTCTCCCATGAAAACACTTGATACAACAAAGCCAAAGTATACATTTTCAACCTGTTTGGCTTGAAATGTCATCACTTTAGCACCTCATATGTTTGCGCTCCAACTGTTGGAGGGGAGTGCTATTGCACTGGAGGAGGAGAAGATCTCTTGTCTGCCTCCAAGACCCGAAGAAAGCAGAAAAGTCCAACAGTTCCAAGATGAAGCAATGGATTCTAGTCCAAAAAAACCAGATTGGAGATATGGAAACTAACCAACTTCTCATTCTAACCCAAGCAAATAAAGATTGTTTCAACTTGCTAATAGAAATTTTAATCCTCCTTTATTCTACAGAGGCAGTTGGTGTGAACAGTCAGCGGCCTGTTTTCTGCCCTTACCACAAAAAGGAACAGTTGAAGCTCTATTGCGAGACCTGTGACAAACTTACATGCCGGGATTGCCAGTTACTGGAACACAAAGAGCACAGGTACCAAAGTAAATTACGTATTTTTATACAACTAGTTGCTGATGCCTTATGAAAGATGTTGAACTAATTCTGAATTGGTTGCAGTACTAGCCTAGGTTATATTGTTGAGCAGGGCTCCTGCTAAAATGCAAATTATTTTTTAACAAAAAGACCCGTGAAGAAACTGAAGTTAACTGACTGAAAGGTCTTGCGAAAGAAAGTCTGTGGTAAAGTTGAAAATAGAATCTCTTGATCTTCCAGCTTCTGACCCTGTGTAAGCCTTCCATTATTGGCAGTATAATTGCAGTAGAATCTCAGATTTACGAAAACCTCAGGAATGGTGGTTGTTCATAACTCTGAACAAAACGTTATGGCTGTTCTTTCAAACGTTTACAACTGAACATTGACTTAATGCAACTTTGAAACTTTATTGTGCAGAAGAAAAATGCTGCTTTCCCTTTATTTTTTTAGTAGTTTACGTTTAACATGGTACTGTACTGTATTTGCTTTTTTTTGTCTCTACTGCTGCCTGATTGCATACTTTTGGTTCCAAATGAGGTGTGTGGTTGACTGGTCAGTTTGTAACTCTGGTGCTCATAACTCTGAGGTTCTACTATAGATGGAAATCTTTGCTATGTAGTTTTTCAAACTGAGAGCGCTTAAAAGCCCCGGGGCTATATTATGTAACTATATGGTCAAACATAACTCTCAGTTTGCTGTTGAACAGGATGGTTGTTTCTGAATGGTTTGGTAAGGTCCTCTTAAAGGGGAAATGTTCATTTCTCTCTGAACAGCATTTATCAGAGGAAATCTAAAATGTCATTTGAATGACTCTCACAAAAACTAATACTCTTCATTTCTATGAAGAAAATAATTACACAAGAAAAATACCTTAATCAGACATATTTGCCTTTTATGGGCTTCCTTGGTGTTAAACTCCGTCTTTTAGCAGTGTTTTTAACTGGAGTGATGATTCTGTTGGAGTGCAGTCTATTTTTTAGTAAGTATAGTTCAAACCTCTTTCTCATGTTTAAATAGTTCATTAAGTCACTTATTATTGCAGGTACCAGTTTATAGAAGAAGCTTTTCAGAACCAGAAAGTGATCATTGATACACTTATCACCAAGCTAATGGAGAAGACTAAGTACATAAAATATACAGGGAAGCAGATCCAAAACAGGTATGTATCGTGTTACTAAATAATATTGACAAACAGTGAACGTAAGAATATTACCTAACTCACCAAGGCTTTCAAATTAAAGTATTCCTAAATGGATTTTGTACATCGTGTCTTCATTGTTTGATACTTCCAAAAAGAAATAATTTCCAAAATGTTTTCAGTAGTGAAATATGAAATTAAGTTTTCAGTTGGTTATAGTAATCCTTGTGGTATTTGTTAACTTAAACTTGATGTTGGTTACATAACTATTCTCTTTAGCCTGTAAACTTCCAGGAGAACAGGAGGGGCAAGCTCAGCCAAGCAGGCTGTTAGGAAATGTTTAGAAGGCAATTGCAGTATCTCTTCCCTGCCCACCCCCATTTTTAGTTTTTCATGATATATATCTCTCCTATAAATGAGATGTTATGGTTCAGGTTTTTGAAAATAAATGCATGTGACAGATTTACTTGAAGATCATTTGTGGAAAAACAATATGATCAGGGTTCATACCTGACACTTGCAAGCCAAAGGCATAACCATGGTTGCAACAGTACATATCAAAGTGGGTCCTAGCAAGTACCTCCACAGCACTATTCAGATGCAGTACCCTAGGAATGTAAGTCCAATCTTCCCCCTGGTTTTAGCTGTTGAGAGATGGAGAAGCTTTACTGGTATGCTTGTTCTCTCCCCCTTCTCTTTTACCACCTCTTGGATGCAAACCACAGTCTGTCTCCCTTCCTCCATCCATCCCCTTGCTCCTGAATGACAAGAGAAAAGTAATACTCTTCTCCTCCCACATGGAATTCAAATGCCTTTCTCTCCTTCCTAACTTCTTCTACCTGGTGTTTTTAAGCACCTGTACCAGGTACTCAGCGCTGCCTAATACACATGCATAAGGTAGTGAAAAGCATTCCCTGCTCTCTCTCATTCACCCCACCAAAGAGAGGGTAGAATGAGCAGCATATTGATTGTGTCAGCAGTGTAGTAGCAATATTCACATCGCTAGATAGGCCTACAAGCAGTGCTCAAGCAGTAATACGACTCACCATTGGCAAGTATATTGTTTCAAGCTGTGCATTAAAAACAATAAACACAAATGCAAAGGCTGCTACATTGCTGGATATCTTCTTTCTGGAGAAACTTTCTGTATTGGGGAAAAAATGAGATCTTGAATTCCTGTGACATATGGAGACTTTTTTGTATTCCCTGCCAGAAAGGCTTAGGAGAATATTAAAATCAAGACTCTTTCAACCATTCATTTTTATCAATAAAATTCCCTTGCTTATATAAGTGTCCTACTTTTCTAGATCATATAATTAGAATTTCTCAGATTTACACCAAGGTCAGATGCATTCCTAAATCTGTGTTTTGTTTTGTTTTTTAAAACTAACTCAGCCTGATAATTTTCCTGGCTAATGGCAGCATCTTATCCAGTATATACTACTGGATGCATGTGAGCAGGAATCCATTGCATTCTGTGCAACAAATAAGTCATTTCATTTGTTGAGTCAGGATGAGCTTTGGTGGCAGTTTCTTAAGGACACTGTGCTAAAAATTTCTAAATATTTATTTTTTACTTACAGAATCCTTGAAGCGAATCAGAATCAAAAGCAGGTGGAACAGGATATTAAAGTTGCCATATTTACACTGATGGTAGAAATAAATAAAAAGGGGAAAGCTTTGCTACATCAGTTAGAGGTAAATTCACTTCTAAGATTATAAATAAGTCATCTTGTAAGAGCTTTTACAGGGGCTTTAAATGATGATCCATCAAAATTCAAACCCAGCAAAAACTGTCTTTCAGCATGAGTTACATGTTGGTACCCCTTAACGAGGAAATTTCAAATGGGGCTAAACAGAGAAATATTTCATACAATAGCAGTTTCCTTTGCTAATAACTTTGAATTCCTGTTTGCATTTAGTTTTCGTGAATCAGGGCTGCCCTCCCTCATAATCAAGCAAAAAAAGCTGGGCTGTGCAGTGAAGTCACAGATCTATGTATGATGCAGGAAAACTGCGGTTGATGTACCACAAATTCAGCTGACCAACTTCATTGTAATAACAAGTAGGAGAGGATAGTCTGTGAGGGAAACCTATCTAAACACTACTATAGAGTAAAAACCCATAGAAACTTCTTTCTGTCACTAAAGGAAGAAGATGGAAATCTGAATACACACAGTGGGCTGATCTCTTGAGTAAGAATGTACCAAATTTAGTCACATTTCAGAGTATATAATCACTCTAAAATCTCTTCTGAAAAATAAGGTGAAACCATTTGATATTTTTGAGGATTATCATGTTTATTGATTAGCAAGTGAGAGCTAATACATTTTCTGCTGTAAATTGAAAATTTCACTGGAAGTGCTTTGCTCCTTTCAGAGTCTATCAAAAGACCATCGGATTAAGCTTCTGCAGCAACAACAGGAAGTGGCAAGTCTTTCTAAACAGCTGGAACATGTCATGAATTTTTCCAAGTGGGCAGTTTCCAGTGGCAGCAGCACAGCATTGTTGTACAGCAAACGCCTGGTAAGGCTAGGAAAGACCGTATTCCTTAGTTGCTAAGGGGCCATAGTTAAGTCAAACAAGTGAATTTTCTGTGTCTTAAGTAAAGTCAAGGAATTAACCTTGTTAATTACATCAGTATATTGCAGCACAAGTGTGTAATATACAATTTTTTTCCCTACAACAGCACAAGTTGAGGAGGATGTTTGAAACTTTGACTTCTGATCCCGCCTAGATATTCTTGAAAATTTGAATTGTTGCAAGTTTGCTACTGAGATAGAGATTGTCCCACTTCTGTGGAAGTGTATAAATCACTAATGTTAACCTTTTTAGGATGAAGCATGTTTGTGTATATACATGCTCATTCTATTATAACAACTTTTTCAGCTCAAGGCTGAGGTGATCCAAACATAATGGATAATGTAGATATATCTTTTTAATGTAAAATTAACATGTTGGCTCCCCCACAGTCAGTATAACCTTCCATTGAAAGGTTCTAAGACCTTGTCTTCAGACTTGCAAGTATGCATTATGTACCTCATGGTCTGAAGTAGTGATGCTATAGGTTGGGATATACTAAAGCCAGACGTTTTCATTTTAAAACAGAAACCAAGGCCTAAAGATACAAAGGTCCTGCTACATTACAAGTACAATTGTGATTTAAAAAAAAAATTAGAGACATGGGCATGTATGCAATTGCAGATAAATGAAATTGTTATAGCCACACACTGTCTTTTCTGCTATCACAATTGTTTGCTCATCCACACCTGCCAGGCTTCCTAACCATGATTATATCAGTGCATTCTGGGCAACTATCCCATCGTGCCTCAGAAAGACACAGAGGGAGACTTTCAAAACACAAAGGGAGTTAAGTGCCTAGCTCCTGCCAAAGGCAAAGACATTTGGAAGTTGGATGCCTGGCTGTTCTGTGCTCTTTGAAATCTGCTCCAGAGGGCATACACCTGTACAGAGCCACCTGTGAGGCTGTGCACTGTGGGATATCTTACCGCATAGAGCTCGGAAGGAGCATAATCTAGCCAGCTAAATTACACAGCAACAAGAGTCCTATGGCACCTTAAAGACTAACCGATGTATTGGAGCATAAGCTTTCGTGGGTGAATACCCACTTCTTCTGACGTGGATCTTTTTACAGATCCAGACCAGCAGCCTATCCCTCTGATAAATTACACGGATTACTGCTTGGAAGCCCTATTCACACTGCAGAAAAAGGAATAGGCTGAGCAGTTTGCAGGAGGACATCCATGTGCCAACCTAGACTTCTGGCATGAGCAACACACTGTTAGCTACTGTGAATAATTGCAGTAGCTAACAGTTTTAGTCACTTAATGAATAGATAAAAACCATAGGTAGAGCCAGGTATGCCATAGGCAGTTTAAAAACTCTGAAGTGAACATGAACTGAAATTGAAGCAATCCTGGGATTTTAGTACCCCAGCTACTACTGGTGTCCCCAGAAATCCTGCATTGCCTACATTCAAATTGGTAGTGATTACAGCTTTAAACATTCCCACATCCCCTTTTAAAGTATATATTTTGTCATGCACTTCACACTGGTTAGGTATTCTAGAACTGACCTACCTAAAGATTAGGAAAACTACAAGTAAATAAGGAACTCTATGAAAACATTTATATAGTGGGTAATTCATGTCAATACAAGTAGGAAAGTTAATTTAACCAAATGGTATGAGATTAAGAGGCATCTTCAGTAGATTTTTGGAGAAAAGTTTTGAGAGGAATTGGGATTAGGAGGAATCCAAAAAGAATAGGTGTGTTGAGCTGGCTAGCTTTTGCCTGTCTGAAATTCTGTATTATGGTATAATTAGTACTTGGATTAATGCATCAGCCCTTGCACAAACTTATGTTCTTTTCACTCCAATCCAAGGCATTTTGCTCAGATAATAAATATAAACCCTGTTGTTGTCTTGTGGGAAAATAGTACAAGTTAATCAGGCTTTTTTCCTAGAAGAAAAAAATGTTTTGTACAAGGTGTTTTCCTGTTCTAGATTACATATCGTCTACGGTATCTCCTTCGAGCAAGGTGTGATGCTTCACCAGTGACTAACACCACTGTCCAGTTTCACTGTGATCCTAGCTTCTGGGCTCAAAATATTTTCAATCTAGGTATGATGTGGCTCCTGCTTCTTTTATCAACTTCTTTGTAAACTGGCGGTATCACTAAAAATAGTTTTTATCAGCTCAGTGGCCTCCAAGATATATAATTGAGCGTATTTCTCATGTGTTCTTTAATATATCTTCTACCAGTGGACAAAAATTACTCTAAAGCGTGTGTCTGATCTGACTCCATATTGGATGCTGTTCCAGGTAGTAAAGCTAGATAGGCAGTGCCTAACTAGTTTTTAGCTAACTGAGGTGGGGAGATGAGAAGGAAAATACTACAGAGGGCAGTCTTTTGAGCAATAGTTTTCTGTTGGAGTTGGGTGCTTTTTTCCTAGCTCTGTAGATTTTGCTTACTGTCCTTCTTGGTGTACTGTTAACAGATGTGAGCTCATAGAGCAAGCAAAGATTGACCATCCCCACTGTACCGTGCTCTCTAGGCAGGCTGGATTCATACCTTCAGACTGGTATTTGCATTTTTTTTTCTATCTGCCAGAGGCTGGGTTTCTGCTTGGTACATCCTATAATAAGGAGTTTTGTGAATAGCCTGTTCAGTATGATTGACTAAGTATATGTACTCAGTCTAATGAAGAAATGCAGCATAGGAACTTCCCTGCTAGGAGTGGGAATTAGAGACTAAAAAGTCTCTCTCTTGAGGAATTTGATAATTGTCAAGCCTCCCTTGTTTTCAATACCTGCAGGGTTTTTTTTGTCAGTGTCTCCATCTTTCTGTTGGAGAGTGATTTTGGATGTACCTATCCGGCATTTTGGCCTTTGGTCAAAAAGTGCAACCAGCTTTGCATTAGGGCCTGACCAATTTCATGGCTGTGTCCAGACACGCTGAGGAGGGACAGGAGTTGTCCTTCCCCTGCATGGCTGCTCTTCGTGGGGAGATGAGACTCACCTCCCAGAGGCAGTGCAGAAATGAGGGTGGCCGCAGCAGCCCGGGAGCTGGGCTCCTGGCTTTTCTTCCACCTTCTTCCCCTCTTCCCCCCCACCCTCCCCAAGCTCTGGGCACCAAGCTTGGGGCTTGCACCCCCAGCAACTCCTGGGGCTGGGGGCTTCCACTCCTGCTGGCTGCAGCCGGGGCAGCCCAGGCTCAGGATTTCCATCCCTCAGGGCTCCTGCTGGGGCTCAGGGTTGCTAGATCAGGGCTTCTGCCCTGGGGCTTCTTCTGGGGCACCCATTTTTCCGAGGTGAGAGGCTCAAATTGACCAGGGGCCCCTTCCTTAATCTGTCACTGTCCTGGACCGGCAGCTAGGAGCCCCTGCTGGGGTGCTCCTAGCAGCATGCGGGAGAGCCTCTCCACCTCTGAGAACCTCCTCTAACTGCAGGAAGCTCGGAGGCTGCTGTCTAGGCAGCACAGAAGTGGGAGTGGCAGTCTTGGGACCCTTCCTCTCCTCCCGCCCTCCTCTGGCACAACAATTTTGCAACCCCCCTACAATACCATTTGGATTATAACACCCTGCAATTTCAGATGTAAACATATGAAATCATGAAATTGACCAATTTTAAAACCCTCTGGCCATGAAATTAATGAGAATAGACTGTGAATTTGGTCAGACCCTAGTTATAACAAAAAGGTGGGGAAATGTTGGCATAAGAGGATCTTGTCATGACAGCACTTTCTCACAGGTACTGGATAAATACTTGATTCTTTAAGTGATTGCATATGTCCATTCCACTTCAGGTATGTGGGCACCCAATGTATTAGCATCTGGGATTTTTCCCTTAGTGGTACTTGTTGGGGCGGTGCATACACCTTCTTCTGTCTCATACTGCTATGTGATGATGTAAAGAGCAAAGCTGTTGCTGACCTCCCTAAGTTCCTTCTTAGTGCTGTGACGATTGTTGGAGTACTTTATCTTGTAGCTGCAAGTGTTTCCCTTCCTTAATCTTGTATATAGTGAGTACTTGTTTAATAGTTTGCCTTAGCAGAGTTTTTTACTATTAAGTTTCCTTGTCCTGGGATACTTATTAGTATGCTCTTCGGTTCCCACCACTGGGGTATTAGTGCCTGGTGTTGAGGCATGCCTCAGTCCCTGGGCTTCAGGCCTTGTGATGCATGCAAGAAATCAGTGCCAGGCAGTGACTCTCACTTCAGGTGCCACACATCAGAGAATGGTGCCAAATGTTCAGGGACTTTAAGCTCAGAATTAAGAAGTACAGGGAGGTCAGACTAAAGCATGTTATGGAGGCAGCCCTCCACCCACCCTGGGAGTATCCCCATTCAGAGCATGCACCAAGCGAGTCTCCTTCAGTTAGGAGTGGTTGCCTGTCTTCTCAGAGTCTCAACACAGATCTTCTCTGGTACTGGAGAGGAGGCACACCGTAAGCTGGCATCGAGGGACTCAGCGCCCAGGAGATTAAGATCTTTGGCACTGAAGTCCAGCAAACAATCTGGGAAGGAGAGTAGAGTGTGCTTGATGCAGAGGCACTCCCCGCAGCAAATAGTGCATCAGGCAGGGTCATTGACTGATGCTGATTGCAGCCTTGTTGAGATAAATACATCTTTGACTCAGCAATATCAAGAGACTGTCCCAGTGCCAACAATACTTCAGGTATATGATGTGGCACATGATCTGCTGAGTCTCTCAGTACCAGTGTCACCGGCAGTTTAGGAAACATCTCAACAGAATCTTCTAAAAAGTGTGACTTCCTCCCTAGACATGCAGGTGGAGGTAGTTCAGGAGTACTCACACAGATTGGTTGATACTGTGGGATCTGTGGAGCCTTCTTAAGTGGCAGTTTGCATAAACAAGGCTATTCTGGAGTTCACTAAAGTGTTATGGCAAACTCCATCTTCCATGCCTCCTGCAGCTAAAAGGACAGAGAAGGATCATGTGCCCTCATAGAGGTTTGTACATTTTTTTATTTCTTTCCATACCTGGAGTCTTTGGTGGCTTCAGTTTCTAATGAGAGCACACACCAAGGTCAGCAGGCATCTACTTGAAAATTAAAAGTTGCAAAATTGTGTGTGTGTGTGTGTGTGTGTGTGTGTGTGTGTGTGTGTGTGTGTGTGTAAAATACATTTGACAGCAGGATTACATCTCCGGATTGCTAATCAGCATGTATTGCTGGGATGTTATAACTTCTCCCTCTGGGACAATATTTTAAAATTAATGGACAAGTTGCAAGGGGAAACCGGGCAAGAGTTTCCCGCTATGGTTAATGAGGGAAAGATGATGGCCAAGACCTTGCTTCAGGCCATATTGGATGCTGTGGATTCTGATGACTGAGCCAGGGCATTGGCTGTTACAATAATTAAATTATTGTGGCTCCAGGCATCAGGTCCTCCTCAAAAGGGCCAACAAACCATTCAAGATCTCCCCTTTGAGGAACTATAACTATTTGCACAGCAGATCGATGACAGGCTTCATAGCCTGAAACAGACTCTAGGGCTATGCACAAGTCTATGGCTATTTAGACTCTTCTCCCAAAGAAGCAGTGGTTCTGTCCACAGTAGCCTCATCATTATGCTTTCTGTGTGCCTCACCATCAGGACCTGGCCTATAAAGAAATAGAGACGTTACAGGAGAATACCTCTGCCTACTCCTTTCTTTCTATCTTTCTTCTGCTATACGTTTGTCCAGACAGGATAAGAACACCGTACAGTCATTTTGACATTCTGGTTGAGGATGGCTTACCAGTTTTCAGTTTGCCAGCTTCTACTACCCCTGTTTTCTTCCAACAGACTATCCCACTTCCAAAGTGCTTGGACCCATATTTCTATAGCTCAGTGGGTTTTACGCATGATGGAATTGTGATACACTCTTCAGTTTATTTCTACACCACCACCACCTCTGTCCTTCATCCCTTTTCAGGGACATTTCTCACAAAGGTCATCTCCAAGGTACAGTCTCTCCTCTTGTTGGGAGCCATAAAAGAAGTTCCTCTTCTAGACAAAGATAAAAGGGTTTTATTCTCGCCACTTCCTAATCCCAAAAGCAAAAGGAGCTCTCAGAACTGTACTACACATTCAGGAGCTCAATAAATATCTAAAGAAAATAAAGTTTTGCATGTTCACTCTGGCTTCCTTTATGCCCTCCCTGGATCCTGGCAACTGATGTGCTGTGCTCACCTTAAAGGACACACGTTTCCATGTCGCAATAAATCAAAGCCACAATAAATTCCTCAGATTTATGGTTAGCCAATACCACTGTCAGGCTAAATGTCAGGTCTACAGACTATCTGTGACCCCACATGTTTTTACAAAGTGGATGGCAGTGGTGGCAGCACTTCTGAGGAAATCAGAAGTTCCAGTAAACAACAAGGACTTCGGTGGCACTTTAAAGGCTAACGGATTTATTTGGGCATAAGCTTTCATGGGTTAAAAAAAATCTCACTTCTTCAGATGCATGAAATGAAAATTACAGATGCAGGCATTATATAATGAAGTTCAAGTGTGTCTATACCTGGATGACTGGTGGGTGAGAGGCCAATCCAAGAGCCAGGTAATGTCTAGCATGACCATGATACAAAGCACCTTCAGCAGAGGATTACTGATCAAAGAGGAAAAATTAGTCCTCTCCCTGTTCATAGGATAGAGTTTATAGGAACAGTCTTAGATTCTACGGAAAACAGGGTGTTCTCATGCAAACAAGATTCCAGACGATGCTGGCCATTTTGTTAGACGTGAAGGCCTATCTTACCACAACAGTTCAAAATTGCCTCAGACTTCTGGGGTGTATGGCCTCATGTATTTACATGGTTTAGTTGGCCAGGCTTCATCTCAGGAAGCTGCAGAACTGTCTGAGCTTGATGTGTTCTCTAATTCGTCATCCAGTGAGCATGGTGGTTTGAATGGCCACCTGGATCTTAGCCTCTTTGGACTGGTGGACTGAATGAGTGTGTGCTTGTTACTTTTGTTCCCCCAGAACCTATTTTAACTTTGGTTATGGACACTTCCGCCCTAGGTTTTGACAGTCCACCTGGGTTCTCTGAAAACTCAAGGGCTATGGCCTGGCCAGGGTTTGTTCACTACATAAATGTAAGCCATTGAGAGCCATTCATCTAGCTTACCAGACTTTTCTTCCCTATATCAAAGGAAGAAATTTACTAGGACTTACGGACAATACAGTGGTCAAGTTCTATGTGAACAGACAGGAAGGGATTTGATTGGCACTTCTTTGCCAAGAGCCAGTGCTGCTTTGGGACTTTTGTGTCAACATCTCCATCCACTTCCCTCCTTCCGGGTGTCCAGAACCATCTGGTGGACCAACTAAGCAGGCATTTCACCAGTCACTGAGTGGTGTCTCCTGCCAGGTATTGTCAGGTTCATTTTCCAAGTGTGGAAGTTCCCCATATAGACCTGTTTGCAACATGCACCAATAGAAAGTGCCATCTGTTTTGTTCACAGGCAGGTCACAGTCTAGGATCTGACGCACTCTATTCTGTTACCCTGGACAGACAATCTCATGTATTCATATTTTCAGGTTCTGCTCTTGCCCAGGATGGTGTTTAAAAATCAAACTGAACCATGCTCGCGTGAAACTCACAGCACTGATGTGGCCTGTCCAGTCTTGTTTTTTCCGCTTCGCTGAGCATCTCAGGCAGGTCTCCACTGACATTACCACCAGACCTAGACTTGATTTCACCAGGCAATGGTTGCTTCTTCCATCCCAGTGTGGAAATCCTTCACCTTACAGCATTGAAACTCCCTGGGTAACCCCTCAAGAGGAGATCTGTTCAAAGGAAGTACAAAACATCCTCTTGAATAGGAGAAGGCTTTCTGCTAAAGATGTTTATCTATCAAAATGCATGAGATTCTCCATTTGTTCTCAGCAAAAAGGGGTTTCTCCAATATAACATACACCAGACTGTTTGTTATATCTGAAACAGCAAGGTCTTGCTGTTGGTTCCATGAGGGTTCACCTAGCAGTTATCTTGGCTTTCTGTCCTCTGACTGGTAATCATTCTTTTCTCCAGCATCATGTCAATCAGGCTTTCAAAGAGTCTGGAAAGGTTTTATACCCAAGTAAAGGATCCTATTCCTCCTTGGGACTTAACCTAATGTTAGCAAAACTAATGGCTACCTGTTTGTTGCTCCATCTCTCAATGAAGGTAGCCTTTTTGGTCATAATTACCTCAGTGAGGTAACTGGCGAGTAGGTGAACTGAGAGTTCTAGTATTTGATCCACTGCATACAGTCCTCTACAAGGACAAAATAGACCTATCCCTTCATCCGAAGTGGTTTCTCACATCCGTATCAGTCACTTAGGCAAGGAAGTTGGGAAGCTGCTAAGTCTCATGCTAAGGAGGAGGAGAGACTCTACCTATTGGATGTTAGGAGAGTATTAGCATTCTAGTTAGACAGAACTAAATTGCTTAGGTTGTGCTCACAGCTGTTTGTGGCACTCATGGAGAGTCTCCTTTCAGAACCTTTCCATGGATTTCCTCCTGCATACATTTGTGTGATATCTTGGCCAATGTAACTCTGCCAGATAGGGTGCTGGCACGTTCAGCGCGATCTCACATGGCCTATGCAGTGTTTCTATACTGGACATTTGTAGTGCTGCAGCTTGGTCATCAGTACATACTTCTGTTTCTCATTACACCATCTCCCAACAGTCTAGAGATGATGCCAGATTTGGACGTATCCTACAATAATTCAAGTCGACTCCTGTGCATCTCCAGATTGAACTGCTTGTCACCTGAAGTGGAATGGCCATGTGTAATCACTCAAAGAAAACAGTTATTAATTTGTTCTATAACTGTTTGAGACTTGTTGGACATGTCCATTCCATGACTTGGGGGTCAACAGGACAGCAGCTCCACCCTTTATACCATCACACAGCTAATGCACTGGACACCCATCCACCTGAAGTGGCACGGATGTGTGCAACACATTTTGAAGAAGTCTCATTACGGAACAAGTTAGTAACTGTTTTTTCTTTCTCTGCCTGTACCTATCTTTGGGAAAGAGATCGCAAAAGGGGTGTATCTGTATTTTTCCTCAGGTGTGAACCCTCCAGCCATGTGAGTAATGTGTGTGTGTGTGTGTGAATAGGTATAAAAGAAACTCTCTTTTTCTTTATTTCCAGGAAGCCTTTCTTTCCTTCCTTCTGATATGCCTTTGAATTGTTGGGTTCTGCTCCCTTAAAGTCTGAGAGATACTGAAATGGAAACAGGAATTCCATGTGGGAGCCTGTGTGTTTCAGGCTGTTAGAATGATTTCATGAATAATAGTGATTTAGTACTGGCCCCTTTTGGAGTGTCTCAATGGTTTATTACACAGTTTCAGAAGTTGAAGCCACCAGGGGTTAAAGCTTCAGAGTCAAGGTTGATCAGGGAACATTTTTTTCCCCATAGACCATGTCTTGTAATAGTTTTTGTATGTTGAAGAAACTCAGGCCTTAAGTTGTGTTGACTAGAATACTAGCTAGACTCTTTACTGATGGTGTGATAATATCTAAAGGCTAACTGGGTGTTACTAAATAGCTTAGTGATTGGGTGCTGTTTAGAATATATCTAAGAAAATGAAATAGCAGCATTTTAAAGTATCTCAGTTTAAGTTAAATAACCTATGATTTTCAGTATAATGGAAGGGCCCTCATTGTTGTTGATAGCACAATAATTCACGCAGTTCTGCTGCCACTGACACTGATTCTGGAAAAAATTGTTTACTCATCCTTTAAACTGCAATTAGGAATGGTGGTCTGATGGCATAAAAAGAGGGAAATTATGAAAACCTGCATCTCTCCAAAGAGTAAGGTGAACGTTAAAACTTATATTTTTATTTTTTACCAGGTTCTCTGGTAATTGAAGATAAAGAAACCCCACCACACATGCCCAAGAGCCCTGTGATGGAACCAAATTTGCAGCCACAAAGTGGCTTACCTTCAAACCAACTGTCTAAGTTTCCAACACAGATCAGTTTAGCTCAACTACGACTCCAGCACATGCAGCAGCAGGTCATGGCTCAAAGGCAGCAGGCTCAACGCAGGGCAGGCCCAGTGGGTCTACCAAACCCAAGAATTCTAGGTCCCATGCAGCACACTCCTGCTTCTCATCAGGTAAACTATCATTGTTCCAGAGAGAAGACATGTCTGATTGTACTTGTTCTGACAGAATGATAACCGGGTGACTTCTAGTGACATTTCATTGGCACAGCTGTCTTTAGCACATATAGTTATAAGGAAGCCCGTATTGTGTGTATTTACAGCATTTTTTCAAGATCTCAGTGCCCATATCTCAGGAACTTTCTGATAATCTCTAAGCATTGTAAAGAAATCTTATTCTTCGAGTGATGGTCCCTGTTCTATTCTGCTATGGATTGCACATGCACCTGGAGCCAGAGAATTTGAAAGCAGTGTCCATTGGTCTGCACATGCACCCTGGCTCGCCTTGTGCCTCCAAGAGGATAAAGGATGGCGTGAACCAGCTGCCTTTCCAGTTCCTTCTTGCCGCTGCATGGTCCAAACGGAACCTTTACATTTCCACAGCTTCAGCTTAGTTCTACAAAACAAAAATCATGTAGTTTGTAAATAGTATTAACAGTTTAAATAGTTTTTACTGTTTTAGCTTTTAATTAGTCTAAAAACCCCAGGGCACCAGGCTATGCCCGGGACTCCAGGCTTCAAACTCTGCTTCCTGCCCCTGGTCCTTCTCAGTCAGCAGCAACAACCAGTGCTGCCTGTACTGCCTTGGGTCAGCTCACTGCACCTTGCCGCAATGTATCTGCTGATCGTTCCCCGGCCATACCCAAGAAAGACAGGAACTTTTATCTCCACAAATACCTCATGGAAAAGGGCATGACTATCAGACCCAGACTGGGGAACTTCCTCCCATATGTAGGCCAGACTCAGCAAGGAGTGTACCTCCTGCTGCAAAGTCTGACTCTGCTTTGGGCGAATCTACCCTCATAGTCCCCATGGCGGGATCTTGTCAGGACGCACACTCATAAGCATGAGACTGAGTCTTCCTCTAAGTCCACTTCAAAGAAGTCTGATTTGGCTGTAA
This sequence comes from Gopherus flavomarginatus, assembly GCF_025201925.1. Taxonomy (NCBI): domain Eukaryota; kingdom Metazoa; phylum Chordata; order Testudines; family Testudinidae; genus Gopherus; species Gopherus flavomarginatus. The sequence continues at coordinate 109,039,583 of NC_066617.1, read as the reverse complement.
ATAAGCCCACTAGCTTGGCCCATGAGGACTGAAGATGTATTAAGTCCCAGTGGCACAACAAGAAACCCTGTAAGCATTGGGATCCATCGGTACCAGACTGTGTTCCATCAGTACCATCATCCCTGGCATGTCCCAAAACCTGGGATCCATTGGCACCAATGAATTCTGATCACTGCCAACTTCAGATACCGCCCTTCTCACCACTTTCAATGGCCTGGACAAGCAGAACTCCTCTAACACTGGGGAGATAAGGATCTGTTGCCACCTCACAGGACATTTTTGCTTTCCCAGATCTGGAATCCCCTCCTCCACCGGGCCCTTCCCTTCCAGGGGGATATTGCCTCTGGGAGAATCAACTGCTAGAAGGAGCTTATCACCCGTCCCATATGCAGAATAAATCTCCCTTCCAACAGCATCAATGGTTCTGCCACTGGAACCAGAATCAGCCTTCTCCTTGGGAGATTCTGAACCCTCCGATAAACTGCTTTTCACTGGCCCTGCATGTCCTCCACCACCTAAAAGACCCATATTGGTTTGGGCCCAACCTCCGCCTCATCTAACTCTGAGCTGCTGGTACCTCATGCCATGGGGGCCCCCACGACCACCTATCTCCCCCTCCTATTGGCCATACTGGGGGGCCTTTGGACAGTATCCATTTGCAGAGTTGATCTGATTTGCTAGGGAGCCATCCCTTGCCTCCCGTCTGAGGAGACACTCCGATCTGCACCTGCATCCATCGGAGGAGGAGGAACATTATGCTTCAGAACCAGCAAGACTGACGTTGTCATCCCAGACAAAACAGTGACTGGGCAATTCCAGGACTTTCTCCTCAGAGTTGTTGGAGAGCTTCAAATTCCTCTTGAGGAGATCCAAGACTCTAAACTCTTAAACATTCTGCACACTTTGGGCCCAACAGAATAGCTCTACCTGTTAGCTAGCTCCAGTAGGGCCTTCTTAAGACAGTTAGGCACACTCCACCAGCTGTACTCCTACCAATAGGGTAGAGAAGTATTATTATGTGCTGGCCAAAGGTACAGACTTTTTGTTTTCTCACCCCTCTCCCAACTCTCTGATGGTCCATGCTGTTTCTGAAAGGGCTAGACAACAACATCCCTGATCTACTCCTGCTGGTACAGGGAAATGCCTGGATCTGCTGGGAAGAAAGGTCTCATCATTTATCCTCCAGGTCGAGATAGCCAGTTACCAGGCGTTATTGGCTAAATACGATTTCCTGAACAATGCCAAGTTTGCAGAGCGTACTGACAGCCCTCCACAACAGGACAGAGCACATTTTCAAGCTCTGATAGATGAAGGCAGACTGATAGCCGGGACTGCACTCCAGTCTGCAGTCGATGCCGCTGATGCTTCCTCTAGAGCAGGGGTGGCCAACCTGAGCCTGAGAAGGAGCCAGAATTTACCAGTGTACATTGCCAAAGAGAGACAATAATACATCAGCAGCCCCCAATCAGCTTCCACTCCCTCTGCCTCCCAGCGCCTCCTGCCCACACCGGCAGCCCCACCAATCAGTGCCTCCCTGCCCATCCTTCATCTCCTGATCAGCTGTTTTGTGGTGTGCAGGAGGCTCTGAGGGGCAGGGAGAGGAGCAAGAGAGTGGCAGGCTCAGGGGAGGAGGCAGGAAGGGGTGGAGTGAGGGCAGGGTCTGTAGCAGAGCTAGAGGTTGAGCAGTGAGCGCCCCACTGGCACATTGGAAAGCTGGTGTCTGTAGCTCCAGCCCCGGAGTCGCTGCCTATACAAGGAGCCATATATTAACTTCTGAAGAGCCGCATGTTGCTCCAGAGCCACAGGTTGGCCACCCCTGCTCTGGATCTATGGCTACTGCCTTTGTCCTGCACAGGGAATCATGGTTCCCATGTGTCAGGGTTCCCTAGGGAGGTCCAGAATACTATTGAGGACTTCCCCTTTGATGAATCACACCACTTTAATCAGAAGATGGACAAGTCCCTCCATACCCGAAGGATTCCAGGGCTACTCTTTGCTCTCTGAAGATATACACACCTGCCCTTAAGAAGAAGTTTCACTGCCCGTTGGTTAAATCTAGACACTTCTCAGCATTTTTTCCTTCAGTGGGTCTATGAACCACCACATAAGAGACAGAGGTTTCGAAAGTCCTGCTTCCCTACACTCTCTGCAACAAGTTTTGCATCTCAGCCACTGCCTTAACGTTATTTTTGATGGGAGCTCGAGAGCCATGAAACACTTTTTCAACCCCTGGAGTGTGATAACAGACAAATGGGTGCTAAATGTAATCCATTCTGGCTATCCAATTGAGTTTGCATCCCTACCTCCTCCAAAACCCTCACCACCCCTTAGGGGACCACCCTTCACTAGACCACCTTTGTTGGCTTCAAACATGGCTGCAGTTGGTGTACTCCTCAAGGCACCATTCCATGAACCTCATGGTGACAGTTCCAACCCAAGATAGTGTCTTCTCTGCTATGGTGGACAGATCCTCATCAGGTATGCATGGGCATCCCCTTTCTCCCTTCCTCTTTGGACAGGACCATTATTACAGGTGCATCCCTATTAGGTTGGGAGGGCCACATGGACAGTGACACAGTACAAGGTGCTTGGACTTCTCAGGAGCCCAGAATGCATGTCAAAATCCTGGAGTGGCAAGCAATCTTGAAGGCTTAAGTCTCCTTTGTTTCCTTCATCTGTATTCACTGTGTCCATATGTCAAACAACGTTACGACGGTCTTCTACGTCAACAAAACAGGGAGGAGCAAGATCAGTCTCCCTGTGTGCAAAAGTGATCAGCCCTTGGAACTGGAGTATCAGCAATCAAATCACCCTATTGGAAGCTTACCTTCTGGGGAAGCAAAATTTATTTGCAGATTCCCTCAGCAGACATTTCATCATCGACCACAAGCAGGAGCTCCACCACTTGGTACTGCATTATATTTTCCTTCTATGTGGAACCCCAACCAGGGATTTGTTCGCCTCCTGAAACAAACAGGAAATGCACTACATATTGCTTCAGAGGAGCCCTGGGTCGCCACTCCTAGAGTGACAGTCTGCTTCTTCCCTGGTTGGACCAGTACAGCTATATCTTCCTTCAGCTACCGTTCCTGCTACGAGTTCTACACAAAATCCAGGAGGACAGTGCACAGCTCATCTTGATTTTTCACTTCTGGCCTAGACAGTTCTGATTTCCCAACCTCCTTCATATCATTCCAACCACCACTCGTCCTCCCAATGTTCCCCAAGCACCTGACCCAGTGGCAGGGCAAGAGCAAGCATTTTGATCCACGTCCGCCCCCCATGAGTCCTCAGTATTTGAATGGGTATTATCCTGAGAATGTTTGGTATTTGGCTGGGCATCATCCCTAGAATGTTCATACCTCACAACCGTACGAATCATCCTCTCTAATAGCAGATAGGAGTCTACTAGAAAATTCCAGCTAGCTAAATGGAAGCGCTGCTTTTCTTGAGCACACAAAAGAGGCATCCTCCCAGAGACTATTTTCTCCCAGTCATCTTGGACTGTATTCTATCTTTGAAAACATCAGATTTGTCTGTCAGCTCCTTGCGGATTTATTTGACAACGATCAGCACATACCATCCACCTTCGCAGGGCTACTTGATCTTCCCACATTCACTGACCAGTAGATTCTGGAAAGGCCTAATAAGAACCTTCCTATCTATTCAGAATTCTGCTCCCCAGTGGGACCTAAACCTTGTTCTCTCTGTACTCAGCTTTGTACCTTTAGCTACTTGCTCCATGTCCCTTCTTTCCATAAAGGGTTTTGCTTTCCTTGTAACCATCACCTCAGCGAGAAGGGTTGATGAACTTGGAGTGGTGATGACAGATCATACATACACAAATTCCATAAGGATAAGGTTTATTTGTGTTTATATCCCAAATACCCCCTGAAGTAGCTTAGGAATTTAACCTTAACCAATCCATTCAGTTCCCTGTGATCTTCCCAAAACTACATGCTTCCACAGACGAATAAAGACTCCACTCTCTCAATATTTGGCAAGCCTTGGCTTTTTACCTATAGAGAACAAAACCAATCAACCAATCAGACTGTTTGTCGCTATAGAAAAAAGAATCAGAGGGCATGTCATCTCCACCCTGAGAATCTCCAAATAGATTTCTAATTGCATTCTACTCTCAGCTTTCTAACCTTGTTCCACCAGAGCATTAGCAACAACCATAGCATTTCTTCAAGAGGGACCCTTCCTAAACATCTATAAAGCAACCACATGGGGCTCGATTCACACATTTGCAAGACAGCATACACTGGGGGGAGGGATAGCTCAGTGGTTTGAGCATTGGTCTGCTACACCTAAGGCTGTGCGTTCAATCCTTGAAGGGCCATTTAGGGATCTGAGGCAAAAAAAAAAAAAAAAGTTGGGAATTGGTCCTGCCTTGAGCAGGGGTTGGACTAGATAACATCCTGAGGTCCCTTCCAACCCTGATATTCTATGATTTTAGGATTCTTCTGCAGATACCTCCTTTGGGATGGTGATACTCTGCTCAGCCCTACCATCTACATCCTCAAACCCTCCTCCTGCTTAGGTACTGCCTGTCCGTCACCCACAGTGCAATGCAATAGGAACCATCACTCCAAGAAGAGGAGGTGGTTACTTATCTAGCTGGAGGTTCTTTCAGATGCATGGTCCTTACCTGGCTTCCACTATATGTCATCCTTCCCCTCTGCCTCTGATCTTACCTGATTCGTGGTAGAGAAGGACCTGGAGAGGTGATCGGTCTGCCCCACCCTTCATCCCCTCGGTCAGAGGCACAAAGGGAGCCAGGGCACATCTGCGGACCAATGGACAATGCTTTCAAATTCTCTAGCTCCAGGCACATGGTGCCCAGGCGTAACCCACAGTGGAATACAGAAGAACTGCCAGTTAGAGGTACGTAATGTCCTCTTTCAAATCATTACACAATTTGCCCCAGTGATTACAATTAATTATTCTACCTGAACTAATCTGTTATATTTTACTCTTAATTGTCAAGATGCATCAATTCTGATATCTGATTTCATCTTGTGTTTGAGTGAATGATTCAGTACTATATTAGTCATGTATTTTAAAGCTTAAAATGGGAGGTTCAGGATGGAGTTTTTTCTGGAGTGTTTGGTGTTAGTCTTCAGACAGTTAACTGAGGGGATTGTCTATCTCTTCCAGCAGCCACCTCCACGCTTGATTAACTTTCAGAATCACAATCCCAACTCTAATGGGTCAATTCTTCCTGCTCAACAAATGAGGGGTCCCCAGAACCAGAATGTACCGAGACTAACAATAAAGCCCAACCCATTGCAGATGGCGTTCTTGGCACAGCAAGCTATTAAACAGGTAAACTTTTTCCACTCACCCACCTAAAAATAAAAATGGAATAATATGAATATTCATTTTATAACTTACATGCCTTACTTTTCCAGGGTGGATTTGCAGTGAATAGACTACTATCTAGTCCAGTGATTCTCAACCTATTTACCATTGTGGGCTGCATATGCAGCTCTCTCTATTATGTGGGCTGCATCCACACAATATATATAGTCTCTGGACCATACAGCTGTATGTTGATAGAGCCGCAAGTGGCCCGCAAGTTGAGAACCACTGTTCTAGTCCATGACAAGATACCTGATGATTTTGAAATGAGTTAATTGTCAAGTCCAATCCATTCCAACTACTTTGACTAGTGGAAGAGTTAACTTTGTCTACACAGCATGTTACTTCAGTATAATTTACGTCATCAGGAGTGTAAATAAACCATACCTCTGAGTGATGTAAGTTATACTGACGTAAGCACTGGTGTAGACAGTACTATCTCTGTCGTTAGTATAGCTACCGCCACTAGCAGAGGCAGGAGTTACTAAGCCAATGGGAGAGTTCTCTCTCGTCGGCTTAGAGTAGCGGTGGGCAACCAGCGGCCCCTAGGGTAATCCACCGGTGGGTAGCTAGACGGTTCCTTTACACTGATCGTCTGCAGGCACGGCTGCCTGCAGCTCCCAGTGTGTGGTTCGCCATTTCCAGCCAATGGGAGCTGCAGGAAGCACCGTGGGCCACAGGGATGTGCTGGGAGCTGCGGGCGGCCGTGCCTGCGGACGATCAATGTAAACAAACTGTTACAGCCCACCAGCAGATTACCCTGATGGGCTGCAGGTTGCTCACCACTGGCTTAGAACATCTTCACCACAAGCACTACAGCAGCACAGTTGCAGCTGTGTCACAGTAAGTGCTGTAATGTAACTGTTGCCTGAGTGATTTATGGTTTAAATGTTTGCTTTAATTTATTGCTATATTTATTTTGTATCTTCGCTGACTTCTGGGCAGCCTTCAAAACTTAACACAAACACAAGTTCTGTTCATTGCCTTCCATGAACAAATAGAGTAGAAAACCCTGCCCTCTAACTTCCCTCCTGGCTACTGCACCAGCAAGCAGGCAAAAGCCTGATTTAAAAAGCTGTAGTTGCCACTAGGCTCTGGAGCTTCCCAAACCTGGACTCTTAGAGGAAAGAAATTCCACAGTTGTGGACCTTCTGCTGCAAGTGATCAATCCCCAGCTGATCAGCAGTTACGTGAGGATAAGAGTGAATACTTCAGATACTTTCTAGCTGCTCAGTGAGGCAAATACCAGTGAACCAATGCATAATTTGAGGTTTGTTGTACACTTAAAAAGAGTAGAGTATCTTGCCACCATAGGAATGAAGGAATGAAACACCGGTCTGTGACCTAAGAAATGGAATAATAGTGCCATGGCTATCACAGTCATTTGAATTGAATCAAAGAGAAGATTGATTTGCTTTATAAGTCCTTTTAAAACATTAAAAAAACCCACCCCAACATCGTTCCACTGTCCACTTAAATAACAGTACCTAGTTTACAGTACTAAAAATACCGGAGCAGCTTTTGACGCTCAGCCCATTGTCGGTAGTGCGTTTATTCCACTAAAACTATTCTGTCTCTCTGCAACATTGTGCATGTTCACACATGTAACTACTAGTACATGTTATCAGCAGGAAATTACATTTTAAGATTTTTTAAAATCTCATACATTTGTCCTACCTTTTTTTTTTTTCCATTTCTTTTTTTCCATTTCTAGTGAGACTACAAAGCAAATATGAATTTCAGTTCTAATTTCAGCTCATTCTGCTTTTGTGTTGCCACTTGCTTGGTTCAAACATATTAGAGTCAGATTATGTAATAAATGTATTCTACCATGCAAAGGAACAATGGATGAATTCTGGTTGTTTGTTTTGTTTGTTTGTTTTTTGTTTTGTTTAGTGGCAGATAAGCAGTGGACAAGCTTCAGCTGCCTCGTCAACTGCAAGCAGCACTACATCCACCCCTTCCAGTCCCACTGTTACTAGTGCTGCAGGGTATGATGGGAAGACATTTGGTCCACCCATGGTAGATCTGAGTTCTCCAGTGGGTAGTTCTTATACCCTACCTTCTCTTCCTGATGTAAGAGTAACACAAGCAATGGTTTACAGCTTTTATTTTAACGTGAATTTACTGTTTGCAAAAGGTGATCAATGGAAAGGTCTTTGACACTGAAATTCTTTACCTACCTACCTACCAAACTGGTACAATATAGAAAGCAACAGTTCAGGTTTTACTTCATGCTCCTGCACTGTTCTGGAGGCACTGCTTTTAAGGGATTTAGGGCTGGCAGGAAGAGTAAGAATGAAGAATGCAATTGTACTCTTCTTATGTAGACACTTACTAGCCTTCATCTGTCATCTTCTTCAGTTGCTGCTAATAAAAAATGAGTTTCCTCAGCTTTGGTCATCAAGACCCATGACATGTAATAGTACATGCTGTAAATCTAGTGTCTCGGTACTATATTACTGAGGTTTCTGTATAATTGAAAGTCTGTCCCATGTAGATATTAATGTACAGTGCTAGGCTGAAGTAATTTTTCTTCATCAGTGCATTCAGTATTTTTTTTCCTATGGATGGGAATGGGGGTTAGCTCATCTCCCACAATTTTTTTGTGTGGTAGGAGGGGAAGGAATGTCATAATCTTGCTGTGTTTTATCTAATAGACTTTGAACTGGAATACAGTAAAAGTCTCTTCAGATTACTATATCCGTATCGGAGGGCCAAATAGAGATTTTGAGCTTTAAGCAATCTACTTCATTGTGTCAAAAATAATAAAATTGCACTTAAACAGCTCTCAACAGTTTATGAATAACTGAAATTTCATGCTTTATAGTAGTAGTTTGCTATTCATCTCTGTTTCTTCGTCCTGTCTCCTGGTCCTTGTGAGTTGCTCTCAGATCTTTGATAACCTTTTTATCTTTTATTTTTTAATTGAAAACATTGGCAGAGGCATTGTGATAGCACAATGTAATGAGAACTGGATACCCCATCATTTAAAATTGTTTTAAGATACTTAGTTAATACACACAAAACACATCACACTGCAATCATAAACATGTAATTTGAATCCATGACAAGTACTTTGCCATTGTTCTGCATGCATAATACTATCAGCAGCTCTGTTTAACTTGTATATCATTGAGTACATGCTATTAGGTACCTCACTATATTAGTAGTGATTAAGAACAATATAATGTGCTGTTTCCAAACACTTCAGTAGTAACATCATCACACTAATGTATAGTAAGTGTCAAAGGTCAGTGCAGCTGCTATACATGGATTTGCAAGATGCAGCTTGCCATGTCAATGCTTTAGAAAAGTATAATCCTAAAGTGATTTGTGTTTTCTAGACACTCTTATTTAGAGTATTAGTGTTTCAAAGACCATTTCTCTAATCCTGCAGCATGTGTGACAATTTCAGTGGGCTGGGATGATAAATTGAGGCTGGTTTTCCTCTAAAACGGGTGTCTCATTGTTCTGACCTCATGTGTCATGGCTGAAAAGGCATAACCAATTAGCTGACACTTTCTACTTTTCTACTGAATATGCATGTCCTCTGGCCAGGGTGTGCTCCGCACATGTGGAACATGTTGGGTTGCTCATTAGGTGATTCCTGAATTAATTCTTTGAATTGTATATATTTGCATGTTTTTTTTTAATTAAATAAAATAAATGAGCATGTTGAAAGAGGGTGTGGAAGTGCAAACTAAGATAAAGTCTGATAAGATGGCTATATTGATTGTGTTATTTTTGTCTTAACAGTAATCTCCTTTCTTTCATCTTTTAGATTGAGTGTACGGGAAACATTACCCTGGATAACATTGTAAGGAAAGATGGTATCGTGGAGCAGAGCCAGCCAAAACCCCCTTCAAACAGAACCGTCCAGTCACCAAATTCATCAGTGCCATCTCCAGGCCTCTTGGGTATGGTGATTAACCTGATTTAAATGGTATAGTGGGAATCTAGCACTTTACTCCCTGATCTCAGAGTTCCCATTTATCAACTTAATGTATTATTATCTATCTTATTACACCATACTGATAAGTTCAAGACAAGGGAGAAGGCTGGCATTGATCAAAAGGGAGATGAGGGCCTGACTAAGAGTTTTAGCATTGTGGTCAGAGATAAAAAGATCAGATCTAGTCTGACCCCCTGTATATCACAGGCCACCATGACCACTCAGCCCTCGCACACTAAACCCAACAACTGAAATTATACCAAAATATTACAACCCACAGGCGACAACACTATTAAGTGCTACAAGGAGAGACTAGGAGGGACTGAAGTACATCAGTACCCCAGGCTCCCCATAATGATAGGGAACAGATAAACCCAGATAATCTTTGTCAGTGACCTCTACCCATACACTGCAGAGGTAGGTGAACCCCTCACCCTTTCACAGTCACTGCCAATTTGATTGAGAAGAAAATTCCCTCCCAACTCCACATATAGAAATCAGTTAGACCCTGAGCATGTGAGCCACAAGATTTAGATAGCTGTGATGTGAAGCTCTAGACAGAGAATGGAGTCAAAGTTGATGTCCAAGTTACAAGCGTGAGTGATAGGTATAATGGTGATGATGTCTACTGTGACGGAGAGAGTTAAGAAGCATGGAAGGCTTGTAAGGGAAGACAAAATTTGGTTTTTCTTTTGTTGATGGCAAGGGAACCAGAAAAGTCGGAGCAATGAACTAATCAAGAATTGCTTGGAGAGAGAGAACTCAGGAGTAGAGAGTTAGATTTCATAGTCAGTGTACAGAGAAAATAGTTGCAGCATACGACTAGATGAAGTTACATAGGGAAAAGATGTAGAGAGGGAAAATAAAAGTGCGCCATTAGTGGCCTGGAAACTAGTGGAGGGAAAGAGAAGGTGGTTCAGCCACTGAAAGGCTGAATGAATGACCACAGAGGTAGAAAAACTAAGACAGTATGGAGTTGTGAAAACAACAGGAAGGCAATATTTTAAGAAGATGGAGTATGATCAGCTATCTGAGATGGCTGAAAGACTGAGGAGGATGAGGATGGAGTAGAAACACCAAGGTTTGACCATGAAGAGGTAGTTAAAGACAATTAAGTTAAAGCAATTACAGTAGAGTGGGGAAGCTGGAAACCTGAGTTGTGGTGGCGGGGAGGGTTAAGATCCAAGTCAGAGAGAGGGATGTGAGGTGACAGTTGTACAAGGTAGGATCTAGGACAGGGGTAGGTAACCTGAGGCACACATGCCGAAGGTGGCACACAAACTGATTTTCAGTGGCACTCACACTGCCTGGGTCCTGGCTGCCAGTCTGGGGGGCTCTGCATTTTAATTTAATTTTAGGTGAAACTTCTTAAACATTTTAAAAACCTTATTTACTTTACAGACAGCAATAGTTTAGTTATATATTATAGACTTATAGAAATAGACCTTCTAAAAACATTAAAATGTATTATCGGCATGCAAAACTTTAACTTAGAGTGAATAAATGAAGACTCGGCACAGCACTTCTGAAAGGTTGCCGACCCCTGATCTAGGATGAGGAATATCCTAGTGTTATATTGTGTGGAAAAGATATCTAATGGGATTGAAGTTAAGGAAAAAGGTGAGGAAATTGCAGGAGGGAAGAATAAGTTTGTAACAGAAGAGGTTCTTGCCTCTGGGACTTTCTTCGGTGTGCTCATGAGTGGAGGAAGAGGAAATTGGGGTTAGTGGAATGGATTTTACTGTGAGAGAGACAGGTGAAGGAGTCCAGTATGATGGAGAGAATTGAGTTGAGCCACTGACAGCTGAGTCCTACAGCAGCGTGGTCTGGGAATGCTGAAGTCATGGATGTTGGCTTGGAGGTCAGAGGTATAAGAGCAGAGGACAGATGGAAGATGCTGAAGAAGATGAGGTTGTGGTTAGAGATGACACTCTGCTATTGTGAGATCAGATGGAGAAATGTTTAGTTGTGGGTTGAAAGAACACAAATACATTGCAGAAGCTGTGAACATCACAAAATGTCAGACTTTCTGTGGTTACGCCTTTCCTAGTTCCAGTAGCTAAAGTTATTTTAGCACTTTATAAATTCCTGTATTACAGCTATGTATTTGCTTGTTGTGAAGCATATCTTTCCAATGAACATACCTACAGCAGTGAAATCATTCTTTTTTCCACTTAGCGGGTGGTGATTTTTCCATCTGTCAGTAAGTGCGTACTCACTGTCTCTGAATTTCATTATTTTGCCCTCTCTTAATACTTTTTAAATAAAAAGAGTGAACAAATACTCTGGATTGGAAATGTGCAGGATAAGATGTCTCATTCTTTTCTAGCCTTGGGTTAAATGAGTAAAGAATGACCAAAGTCACAGTAGAGGAGAGGAAGAAACATATTCTGGTCTGTTTTACAAATAGAATGTGTAGGATGGTCTGAACAATCAATATCAAGAGATCAAAATGAATACTTACACACAAATCTCTGTTCTTCTCTGTGAGAAAATTAAATGCAAGATTTCTTGCATGAACAAACCTGGCTTTTTTCTTTGTCCCCCTAATTATCTGCTTTTTAGGACCAGTAACTATGACCAGTGTCCACCCTCCAATTCGCTCACCCAGTGCCTCCAGTGTTGGAAGCAGAGGAAGGTAAGCAGACCAATTGAAAAAAACATAGCTTCAATCTCAAAGGACACTATATGCATGCAACTGCAGTTGATAGAACCTTTCACCAGTAATCTGTCAAGGTTTGCCATGTCACTTCGTTGGAGAGACCATTTCCGATGGCTTTATTGTAATATTCTTCAAGGCCTAAAAGTGCTAATTTCATGTCTAATTTATTAATGGCTCATTAAAGACTTGTAATATGTAAAACTTGTGGTAGCTGTGAGATTGACAGCTTGATCAGATGTTTTGATAACCATGTACTGTAAATAATGGTGTAAAGTTCATGACAGTTATACAACTGTGTTTTTTTTAAATTCTGGACCAGAAAATCCTCACTGAACCATAAGTAACTTCAGATTTGAGGAATCAGCTTTACAGAGAGGATTATAAATAAGAAGCTTTAACCATAATACGGTCAGTTAAGTGAGTACTAGATATTTTGATACTACAAAAATAAAGAAATTATTAGGGTGATTAATCGCAGTTAACTCATGCAATTAACTCAAAAAAATTAATTGCAATTAATTGCAGTTTAATTGCACCGTTAAACAATAGAATGCCAATTGAAATGTATTAAATATTTTGGATGTTTTTCTACATTTTTTCATACATATTGTGTTCTGTGTTGTAACTGAAATCAAATTGTATATAATTTTATTATAGATATTTGCACTGTAAAAATTATAAACAAAAGAAATAGTATTTTTCAGTTCACCTCACAAGTACTATAGTGCAATCTTTGTCCTGAAAGTGCAAGTTACAAATGTAGGTTCCTTTTTTGTTACATAACTGCATTCAAAAACAGAACTGTGTAAAACTTCAGAGCCTACAAATCCACTCAGTCCTACTTCTTGTTCTGCCAATCACTAAGACAAGCAAGTTTGTTTACATTTGTCTCATGAGCCGGACGTAGCGTCGACCGACTCCGCATGCTCTCAGAAACGGCTCATTGTGAGGGTCCCACGAGCCCATGGCTACTATGATCAGGGTGTGTATCTGGATCTCGTAGCGCTGGGCTCTCAGGGTCTTGGCCAGTGGGGCGTACTTCGACTCCTTCCGTGCTCGGGCCTCGTGGAAAGCCGATCGGTTTTCGAAAGGCACAGTGATGTCTACCAGGAAGACCACCTTCTTTTCTGCGTCTGTCATGGCAATGTCGGGCCGCAGTCAGCTGTCTGTCCTGGGGATGGCAGAGTCAAGGGTGATCTTCCCCAGGGATGGCGGGATGGCTTTCGCCAGCCGGTTCTGGATAGTGGTGTGGCGGTGCCGCCAAGCTCCAGTGTGCTGCTTGTATCCACACAGGACGTGCGGCAGGGTCTCATTCGCGAAGCCGCACTTTCTGCAGCGCTTGTCCTGGTTGTTGTGGCGGATGGCTCCATTGAGGGGAACGCAGTTGAGTCGGGCCCTGTGGACGAACCGCCAGTTGGCAAACCTAGTGAAGCTCCCCCGGAGAGGAAGTGGTTACTTGCTGGACACCTCAAACACCTTGCCCTGGTCTGGCTTCCACTTGAGGTTCTCGGCATAGTGGCAGCGGATGGCGTCTTTCAGGGACCTTTCCAGCATGGCTCTGGCGGTCAGGGTGACGATGGTGTGGTCCGGGATCTTTACACGTGGCACCAGTATTCCCAGCTCCCAGTGCTCCTCGCATCACTTCCAGCAGCAGCCGATCCTCTTACCCAGGCATCTCGAGGTGTTGTGGGTGCGGGACCAGAGAGAGGACAGCTCTCTCCTGAACTCAACCTCCAGGGAGCTGCTGAGCTAGGTGGCAACATCCTGCTTGGAGGGGGCCCTGGCGATGTGTTTCCTGACCACACCCAGTACAGCCTCCTGCGCGATGCTCCTCACCTTCCGCCTCCTGACGTGCCTGGACCCGACGGTGATCTTAGCTCATAGAGCTGAGAAGTGTATGCCCCTTTGTGCTTCGGTTACCATTCCAGAGCACATACTTCCATGTTGATGACACTTGGTTTAAAAAAAAAAAAAAAAAAAAAAAAAAAAACTAATTAAATTTCTGACTGAACTTCCTGGGGGAGAATTGCGTGTCCCCTGCTCTGTTTTACCCACATTCTGCCATATATTTCATGTTATAGCAGTCTCAGATGATGACCCAGCACATTGTTCATTGTAAGAATACTTTCAATGCAGATTTAACAAAATGTAAAGAAGGTACCAGTGTGAGATTTTGAAAGATGGCTACAGCACTCAGCCCAAGGTTTGAGAATCCAAAGTACCTTCCAAAATCTGAGAGGGACGAGGTGTGGAGCATGCTTTTAAAAAGTTTTAAAAGAGTGATACTCCAATGAGAAAACTACAGAACCTGAACTACCAACAAAGAAAATCAATCTTCTGCTGGTGGCATCTTGACTCCAGATAATGAAAATGAACATATATCGGTTTGCACTGTTTTGGATTGTTATCGAGCAAAACCTGTCATCAGCATGGACGCATGTCCCCTGTAATGTGGTTGAAGCATGAAAAGAAATGAATCTTTAGCACATCTGGCATGTAAATATCTTGTCGTGCCGGCTGCAACAGTCCCATGGGAACGCCTGTTCTCACTTTCAAGTGACATTGTAAACAAGAAGCGGGCAGCATTACCTCCTGCAAATGTAAACACACTTGTTTGTCTGAGTGATTGGCTGAACAGGAAGTAGGACTGCATGGACTTGCAGGCGCTAAAATTTTACATTGTTTTATTTTTGAATGCAGGTTTTTTGTACATAATTCTACATTTGTAAATTCAACTTTCATGATAGAGATTGCACTACAGTACTTGTATTGGGTGAATTGAAAAATACTATTTCTTGTTTTTCTTACAGTGAAAATACTTGTAATAAAAAGTGAGCACTGTACTCTCTGTATTCTGTGTTGTAATTGAAATCAATATATTTTAAAATGTAGAAAATATACAAAAATATTTAAATAAATGGCATTCTATTGTTTAATTACAATTAATCAAACTGTTATTTTTTTAAATTGCTTGACCGCCCTAGAAATGATGGAATATTCATGAACAAATAGCTAGACAATGCTGTCTGAAGAGCAGGTCTGTTAATGTGTTCCAATAGATCAAGGCATACAATTAATATAGAGTTAAGTTTTCATGTTGAGAAAAAGCAGAGAATGTGTTTGTGTTACTGGAAGAGGAAATTCAGATACTTTTAACAGAATATTTCTTGTTCTTTTGTATTTATATAGTAAAAGTCATGAAGGCACTGTATCTTCTTATGATGTCAAAGTTCAATGTTTTATTTATACATAAATTTTGAAATACATTAGATGTCTGCAAAATCTACTTGCACAAAATAAATAAATTTTTAGTTCAAATGATTGTCTCTGTCGGAGCTCCATGTGATTTGCATGCCCCTGTATACTCTTGACCAGAGACTTTTCTGTTAGCAGTGTCTGCAGGTCTGTGCCTTTATAGTATGCCTCTACATACTCAGACATGAGGGCATGTAGGAGGGAGCAGAGCTGCACCACTCCAATACCTTCTCAGTTGCCCATAGCTCAACACGGAGTTATGTAGTGTCTGCTATCTAGCTGAGGCAGTTGCTTCTTTATACTCTCTTAAAAATCTTTTCTTAGTAGCTTATTTAAATTTTTAGTTCTTAGCAGGGTTTGTGCTTCGATTGTGTCCCTCCCCTTCTTGTGTCACATTCCTCCTTTTTTCTTCAAGGTCAGGTCCTTCCTTTTTTCCTCAGGCCTTCTTGACCATGGCTTGCTTTAGCAGTTTATGCCAGAAGGTCCTAGGATTCAAGCCTTGCTAGACCTGCCACAGGTCTTTCCCCTCAGTGATGGAAATGCTAGCTGCCTCCACTCCCTTGCAGAAGCCCAGATCTTGTCCAAATGCAGGATTCCAGAGCAGATCTTGTAAACTGAGGGAAGACGGTTTAAAACCGCTTCTCATGGAGCGCTCCCTTAGACTTATGGGATCCAACTTCCCATTTGGTACATCAGATTCAGACACACCGAGTACTCCAGAGACATTATCTGTTCTGGCTCTGAATTCCAGAAACCAAGGGCTGGATTTGGTCTCTCAGAAGACTGCCAAACATAAGAGACTCCCACTCCCCTGATAGACTAAGAGTAGAGAGAAAAATCTTCACTTGGACTTGGGATTAGGGAGACTTCATGTCCCAGTGTAGGTATCACTGGGTCTCCCACTGGGCATGGAGCTGAGATGTTAGTACTGTTGTTGGACTCCCCCAAATGGAGGAACGCCTCAAAGAATAGAGTTGTTGAAGAAACCATCTCTCCTGGCACAGTCTGACATCACTAGATCTCTCCGGAGTGAGCAGGCCTATCACCTGCAGAAGTGGAAATATTGCCAGATTTGATGTGCCCAAACCCCCATATCTCCTGCCAACTCTTCCCTTATGTTCATTCTCTATTACCTTCGGAATCTAAAACCTGCTGGGTTTGTCGCAGAGCTCTGTCAATGGTCACTTAGCTGCTATCACAGCATTCCAATTGCCAAATGGATTCTCAGTGCTTGTTTAGTGAAGACCCGCTATATCGACTGCAGATCACTCTCCTGTCGACTCCTGTACTCCACTGGATAGAGAAGAGTGGAGGGAGTCAACAACATTGCATAATGTGGACCCCCGCGGTAAGTAGATCTAAGCTATGTCGATTTGAGTAACACTATCCAGGTAACTCAAATTGCGTAGCTTAGATCGAATTTCCCTTGTAGTGTAGACAAGGCCTAAGTCTTCGTACATTCTACAACCATGACATTTTGATTAAAAAAACTAGAACAATATAAACTTAACATGGCACACATTAACTGGATTAAAAACTGACTAATTGATAAGTCTGAATGTAATTGTAAATGGGGAATCATCATTGAGCGGATGTGTTTGCAGTGGGGTTCCACAGGGATTGGTTCTTGGTACTATGCTATTTAGCAATTTTATCAATGTTATGGAAGAAAACATAAAATCATCACTGATAAAGTTTGCAGATGGCCCAATAATTGAGGAGGTGGTTAATTTATGAAGAGGACAGGTCACTGATTCAGAGGAATTTGGATTTCTTGGTAAACTGGATGCAAGCAAACAATGTGTTTTTAATATGGCTAAATATAGATGTATACATCTTGGAACAGAGAATATCATTCTGGATGAGGATGAGGAATGCTGTTCTAGGGAGCCATAACACTGAAAGATTTGGAGGTTGTGGTCCAAGTTCCCTCTAAGCTGCGCGGCTGCACAATTGTCTATTAAGCCCCACATAGGGGTTCAGGGCTGCAGCAGTGAGAGATGCTTCTCCCCCAACCCCAGACCTGTCGCGGCGGAGAGAGGTGCCTTCCCCAGCCCAGGCCCACTGGAGCTGCCAGGGAGAGGAGCCCCTTCCTCTGCCCAGCCCCACTGGAGCGGCTGGAGACAGGTACATCTCACCTGGCCCTGAGCTGCTGCAGCGAGAGAGAGGGCGGGGGGGGGAGGGGGAGGGGAGTCTGTGTTTTTTCTCTCTCTCTCTCTCCTCCCTTCCTCCCCCACTTCAGCCCCTGGGAAGCCTGCACCCCAAGCCTTTCATCCCTGGCCCCACCCCAGACCCTGCACCCCAACCCTCTGCCCCAGCCCTGAGCCCCCTCCCACATCCTGAACTCCTCATCCCTGACTCCATCCCAGAGCCTTTACCCTTAGCTGGAGCTCATCCCCTGCACCCTACCCTCTGCCATAACTGAGCCCCCTCCCGCACACTGAACCCCTCAGCCCCATCCCCACCACATGATTTTTGTTATGTGCACATATATGAAGGTGATGTGTCACACATGACCTCCATATTGGTGCATATAACAAATTTCATTCTGCACATGGACATAAAAAATTAGAGGGAACACTGGTTGTGGTGGATAGTCAGTTGAACATGAGCTCCCTGTGTGATTCTGTGACCTATAGAGCTAATGCAATCTTTGGATGTATAAACAGAGGCATCTCAAGTAGGAACAGAGGTTTGTTTAGCACTGGTGTACCCACTGCTGGAATATTGTCCACTTCTGATGTTCACAATTCAAGAAGGATGTTGATAAATTGGAGAGGGTTCAGAGAAAAGATACAAGAATGATTATGGGGTTAGAAAACATGGTTGGTAGTGATAGACTCAAGGAGCTCAATCTATTTAGCTTACCAAAGAGACAGTTATGGTGTGAGTTGATTTATAATCTACAAGTACCTACATGGGGAACAGATATTTAATAACATTCAATCTAGTAGAGAAGAGAATAACAGAATCCAATATCTGGAAGTTGAAGCTAGAGAAATTCAAACTGGAATTAAGGCATAAATTTTTAATAGTAATTTAGCATTGGAAACTTTTACCGAGGTTTGTGGTGGCTTTTCCTTCACTTTAACCTAAAATCAAGGATTTTTTTCCTAAAAGATCTGCTTTAGGAATTATTTTGGAAAAGTTCAGTGGTCTGTGTTATTCAGGAGGAGTTCTAACTAAATTAACACAAAGGTCCCTTCTGGCCTTGGAATCTGAGTCTGTGAAATTTCTTAAGGGCTTTCTTAATCAGTTTCCTCCAGTGCAGGGCCCTGCTCTACCATAGGACCTCAATTTGCAATTTAATTCATTAAGAGGACCCACTTTTGAGCCCAAGGCCTCTTGCTTGCTCCTGCATCTGTCCTTCAAGTTTTCATTTTTTGTGGCAATCACTTTGCCCAGAATGGCTGGGGAACTGGAAGCCCTCATGGCTGACCCACTGTATACAGTGTTTTATCCAGATAAAGCTACATTGCATCCCCATTCTTGTTTCTACCCTACAGTGTCAGAAGTCCAAATCAGTCAGGATATTCAATTGCCAGTTATTTTACCCCAAATTTCACCCTTCCAGGGACTAATCCAGTCTCTATAGTCTATACATAAGAACAATGCTGGCCTTCTACCTTCACCAGATTAAGCCCTTTAGGGGTTTCCTTAGATTTGTTTCTTTTGCCGAGAGGCTGAGGGATCATTTTATTTCTATTCAGAATATCTAAATGGGTTTTGGGGTGTATTTTGACGTGCTGCAAGTCCTCTGGGATACACGCCCTCCTAAAGGCACTGCTCATTCCACTAGGGCTCAATCCATTTCCATAGTATTCCTTAGAAAGGTACCCATCAAGAACATTTGTAAAACAGCCACCCGGTCCTCTGTTCACACATTCTCAGAGTATGATGTTTGGACCTACAAACTTACCCTAAATGTGAGCTCAAATAGGAAAAAGGGAGCTTAAGTTCATAAGGTGTCACAATAACAACAAATGTTGAAGGGAAAAGGTACAAAAGTGAGATTCCGAATTAAGAACTGTGTTAGGATCGGGACATTAAAACTGGAATGAAATCAGGTTAAAAAATAATAAAAAGCAAGAAAAAAGAAAAACATAAGTTCATAATATACACATTTTACTACAGTATCATTGAAAAAATTATGTACAAAGGTATTTTTTGGTCTTTGTCAGAGCTAGTAGCTTTTCCAGAAATCTTGGTTTGCGTATGCGTGCGTAACTTTCTTCAAAGTACCTTGTGCTGTCTTTGAGGTAGTCGAACTTTTGAAAATGAGCGCTCTGAACCAGTAGATAGATCCAGGGGGTGCACTCAAAGCTTGCCATGCCACTTTGCTGATGTTGGGAATTGTGTCTTAATGACTGTTCCAAAGAGCCAGCACATCCAGTTTCAGATTGCCAGGGTTAGGTATGCTCATGTAATTGCAAATTTCCCCTTTCAGATTTGAAATTTCATCTTTAGTGGAAAATGGTGGAAACAGTCTGGCATAATGGCCGTAATCTGCTGCAAAATTCACCTTGAGGAAGGAGGTGCAACACCTGGATGACATTCAAAAAAGAATCTTTGGCACTAAACACTTCGGGGTTTCCCATTCCTGGCTGAGCATTGTGTTAAAGGTTTTGAATGCTTTTTTGATGATCTCATGTTGCAAAGATTTCCAGAAACATCTGGGTTTTTACTCTGTATGTTTCTTCTGCAGCTTTTGTGCTCAGTTCAGCTGAGATTTTGGCTATCAGGATCCAGAAAATGTCTGTATCAACAAATGTGTTGTCAGTAGTTGGAGAAAACTCGAGTTTTCTGTGTTACACAGTGATTCCAGGTTTTCAACAAGGAATGTCCTCTTGGTACACAGTTATTTTGGTTATTTACCAGTCTCTTCAGAGTTTCTGCTTTAAAACCAACAAACTGAGGATGATCTAGGAGATGCATTAGCACAATCCATGTTATTTATATGACAGGCAGCAAAGTACAAATTCATACACCAATGTGGCACAAAATGGGTAGGTAATCAGCAGTAGGCTCTGCACTTGTCTCACACTGTGTAAAACAAAGCCTTCAACTTGTTCCCATGCTTGAAAATGGCCCCGCATGCATTGATGCAAGATTTCATGTCTTTCATTTCTTCTGTAGCAGTAGCTGCTGGCAGCTCAATGTTAGTCAGATGAGCAGGACAGGTAATACATAGCAGCTCTGGTTTCTGATTGAGTTTAGTGTTTCATGCAAACTTAGCCATGTAGGAAGCAGAATCTGTTAGTTGTGACCATGTTTTCCCAAGTCAGTTGGTACATGTCAAACATGTCAGTTATTGCTACATCAACAAAGTGGCTGTCAACAGAGGGGATAAATGTCCCATCAGCACAAAATGATGCGGGTTTATTCACTTTGAAATTAAAGAAACAGGAGACCAAGAATCAGACGGTCCAAGCGTCAGGAGACTTGTCAAAAATCAGACCATTTCTGTCAATTCATTCCATCAGTTTAGATACTAAGGCATCATTTTCTTTCAGATATTTAGGAGTGAGGTTGTCTGCATTAGGAAAGGTTTTTGCTGCTGGCAATATTGTTACACTAAGTCACCAATATGCCCCTCTGCAACTAATAGGGGTTATCCAGCAAAACAGAGCATGCACACGATCATGCAGTGTCCTCTTTCATTAAAAGTCTGGTGAAAGCTCCAGATATTGACTGTTTTTATCCCAAAGCTCACTTTCTTCTTTAAGCTACTTATGTTGCTTGCTTTTGACATGCTTTCTTCTGTCAGCGTGAGCATTGACCTTGACCTCAGTGCTGCAGTACTTGCAGCGCAATGCATCCTCTTCACTCCCATCTTTTACTTTTCTTGCAAATTTCTACGCACTGATTTTCTTTTGATATTCAGGCATAGATTTGCCTCTTCGACCCATGTGGGTATCTTTTTTTATTGTCTCTATCTTTATCTGTGGAGGAGAGATCATTTAAATTCAGTGCCACACTAAAATGGAGGCAAGGAAATAACTGGGCAGCATCTCCTTGTGAGCCAGTTGCCAGTTCGAAGTAGCTGATAAGACGGTGCTGTACCTTTTGTTTTTTCCAGCAGCGAGGATGCAAGTAAGAGGCAACTCCGGAGACAGAACCTGCATTTTTTTTATTTTTGCTGTTCTTTTCTCTCCCCTATTGTGTGCTTGTCCTGTTCTTCTTTTAGGGAATGGGATCAGACTTTAACAGCAGAAACCTCCAACACTGTTTATAATTGTTTAAAGTTGGACAATGATTGGGTTATGTTAACACTTTTGGCCCATATATTTTATCTAAATTAATACACTATGCTTTAGTATCTAGCTCCAGAGTTAACGTGGCACTTGAAGCAGTTCTACACTGTACTGAATCCACCTCCTTAGCATCCTCTCTTCCATACTGAGGTACTGCTTGGGAGTGTCTTCACATGGAGCACCCTTAGGGACAGTAACTCAAAGAAGGAGAGTTTACTTGTTTTGGGCAGGACCTGGAATTCTTCAAGGTGTTAGATCCCTAGGGGTGCTCCATCATCCACTCGCCTTTCCCCTCTGCATTGGAGTCCTACCATTCTCAAAAGTGGAGAAGGAACTGGAGTAGCACGGGTCCACTCTTCCCCACAGGCTGTCATACTGGGGCACGATGAGGCATACAGCCCAGGTGCAGACTTGTAGCCACTGCTAACTGAAAAATCTCCGGTCATGAGTGCATGGGCTTATGCACATCCTTGTGTGGAGCATCCATAGGGACAAAACATCTCAAAATTCCAGTTACTGTATACAGTAAGTAACTTCTCCTTTTGGGTGCAGTCTCCTATGTTTTGAATTAAATTGAAATTCCATCGTAACTTAAGGTTAAGATGTCTTTTCTCTTTTTGTTATGATTATGCACAAAAGCAGTGTCATGGAACCTGATTCTGAGGAAAGGACCATCACGTAAAGTCACCTGCTGCTCTGCTAGGAAAGTCCTACATAGATGTGCTTCCCCTGACTGGATATAGTCCAGTGTGTGGTGTTTGAGTGGACATTAATGATACTTACTTTCTCCAAAAATGTAACTGTTCTTCTTCGAGTGATTGCTCACATCCATTCCAGTTAGTTGTGCGCGCCGCGCGTGCACGTTCGTCGGAAACTTTTTACCCTAGCAACTCCAGTGGGCCGGCAGGTCGCCCCCTGGAGTGGCGCCGCCATGGCGCCCAATATATATCCCTGCCGGCCCACCCGCTTCTCAGTTCCTTCTTACCGCCGTGTCGGTCGTTGGAACTGTGGAGCGCGGCATAGCTGTCCTCCACGTCCCTAGCTCTCCTTGTTATCTATCGTTTATCTCTAGCACTATTGTAGTTGTTAATTAGATTATTAAGTGTAGATAGTAGTAGTTAAGTTAAGTAGTTGTAAATAGTTCTTCGCCGGGGGCTTAGCCCTTCCCGGCACCCGGCACCAGGCTCATGCCTGGTTCGCCGGGCTTCAAGCAGTGTGCGGCCTGCAAGAAGCCCATGCCTACCAGCGATCCCCACGACGCGTGCCTGAAGTGCCTGGGGGAATCGCACAGATCCGACAAGTGCCGCATCTGCAAGGCTTTTAAGCCAAGGACAAAGAAGGAGAGGGATCAAAGGCTCCGGACTCTCCTTATGGAGGCGGCACTTGACCCGGCGGCTTCGCAGGCCGTGATCTCGGCGCCGGCACCGGATCGCACCGGCACCGAGAAGACTCCCCGGCACCGACCTTCTCCGGCGCTGGGGACAGAGCCTAGGCCGTCGAAGTCTATCACTCCGGCCAGGCAGACCCGACTGGAGCGCCCGGCCTCAACGTCGGCCGCGGCGCCGCCGGCACCGTCGACTCCGGGCCCGGCGGGTCCGTCGAGTCCGGTGCCGCCAAGCTCCCCCATGACATCTGGGGTTGAGATAGTGGTGCCATCCACACCGGAGACCTTCGCCTCGGCACGGGACCTCATAGCCATGACTGAGCCCACTCAGCTGCCACCCCCGGTACCTCCGGTGCGGGTCGTGTCCAGAGGCAAGCCTATGATGTCGGCACCGTCTCGGGACTCACGTTCACGATCCAGGTCCCGACGTCACGGCCGCTCCAGATCCCGCCGCCGCTCACAGTCCCGGCACCGCTCCCCTCAGCGGTACCGGTCGCACTCGCGGCGCCGGTCGACATCCAGACGATCGCGGTCGGACTCCAGCCGCCGATACCGGCACCGCGATTCCAGGAGCCGATCCAGACATTACTCGCCGCACCGGTCGACCTCCCGGCACCGAGCTGGTGGCAGGTCCCGGTCCCGGTCGACCTCCCGGCACCGAGCTGGTGGCAGGTCCCGATCCCGGCACCGAAGCGGCGCCCGGTACCGGTCCAGATCCCGGCACCGTGATAGAACCCGGTCCCGGTCCCGGCACCGATATGACTCCCGGCACCGGTCTCCGGCACCGAGAAGATCGTCCGTGCCGGCCCGCGCAGACCCTTGCCATCCAGGGTCCGCCCCGCCATGGCCCTCTAGACAGCCGTCCGTATCTTCGCAAACGGACAGCGGGTATGCGCTGGGCACCGACCGGCAGGCGGCGCTGTTCAGCGATCCGCCACAGCAGGACCAAGGCCCGCAACAATGGGGTTTCTGGACACCCTGGGCATACCATCAGGCCCAGGGCCCCCAACAGCTCCCTGCTAGGCCGGCGACTGCGGAGCGCAGGGCACCTGAAGCCTCGTTGTCTCGCCCCCCTCCCTCCCCGGATGGGGAGGAAGGGTCCAAGCATCAAGACTCCGCGTTGGCTCCTGAGGCGGAGGCGAGGGCCGAAGGAGACCCGCCGTTAGACACTCTCTTGCCGGGGGTCTCCTCATCCTCCTCCCCGGATGAAGCGGTGGCTGGTACCTCCTCCAACAGCCCCCCCCCCGCTGGACCTCAGGGCGCACCAAGACCTCCTCAGGCGAGTAGCTCAAAATCTGAGTCTGCAAGCCGAGGAGGTCTCGGAGATAGAGGATCCAATCGTTACCATCCTCTCTGCAGACGCTCCCACCAGAGTCGCCCTACCATTCATACGAACCATCCAGGCCAACGCCAACACCATCTGGCAGTCTCCGGCCTCCATTCCTCCTACTGCGAAGGGCGTCGAGAGGAAGTACATGGCTCCTTCTAAGGGCTACGAGTACCTCCATGTGCACCCGACTCCGTGTTCCCTGGTGGTTCAATCAGTGAACGATAAGGAGCGTCACGGCCAGGAGGCTCCAGCCCCCAAATCCAGGGAGGCCAGGCGGATGGACCTCCTCGGCCGTAAGGTGTACTCGGCTGGGGCGCTGCAGCTCAGGGTCTCCAACCAGCAAGCCCTGCTGAGCAGATACGCCTTCAACTCCTGGGTGGCAGCAGACAAATTCAAGGAGCTGCTGCCACAAGATGCTCGCCAAGAGTTTACGGCCATCTTGGAGGAAGGCAAGAAGGTCGCACGCACGTCCTTGCAAGCCTCTTTGGACGCTGCAGACTCGGCTGCCCGTACCCTCGCGTCGGGTGTAACAATGCGTCGCATCTCCTGGCTGCAGGTTTCTGGCCTTCCCCCGGAGCTCCAGCACACTATACAGGACCTTCCTTTCGAAGGCCAGGGCTTGTTCTCGGAAAAGACAGACCCCAGACTCAAGAGTCTGAAAGACAACCGAGTCATCATGCGGTCACTCGGGATGCACACACCCGTGACGCAACGCAGACCCTTCTGGCCGCAGCAACAACAGCGCAGGCCGTATCCCCAGTTCCGCCAGCGGCAGGACCTTAACAGGCGCCGCGGCAGGAACGGAAGGCGCAGGCACTCGGGGAACCAAGGGGGGCAGAACCAAGGCTCCTCTAAGCCCCCGCCTGGACCTAAGCCTTCATTTTGAAGGTGCGCCCGAGGGCGCAGTAACAGTTTCCCCAATGGATCCTTCCCCCCCGTTTTCCAACCGCCTTTCGTTTTTCCTCCCAGCGTGGTCCCTAATAACATCAGACCGCTGGGTCTTAAGCACGGTGCAGTCGGGATACCGCCTGCAGTTTGTTTCATTTCCTCCTTCCCGCCCCCCTTCCTCGTCCCTCTTCAGGGACCCCTCTCACGAGCAATTCCTTCGACAGGAGGTGCAGACGCTCCTCGGCAAAGGAGCTATAGAGGCGGTGCCGGAGAACGAGAAGGGCAAGGGGTTTTATTCCCGCTACTTTCTGATCCCCAAGGCCAAGGGGGGCCTCAGGCCTATCCTCGACCTGCGAGAGCTCAACAAGTACCTGGTGAAGTTGAAGTTCCGCATGGTATCCCTGGGGACCATTATCCCATCCCTGGATCCGGGAGACTGGTACGCCGCCCTCGACATGCAGGACGCGTATTTTCACATTGCCATCTGGCCACGTCACAGACATTTCCTTCGCTTCGTTGTGGGGCCTCTTCATTATCAATTTGCAGTCCTCCCATTTGGCCTGTCCACGGCCCCGAGGGTGTTTACGAAATGCATGGCAGTTGTTGTGGCGCAGCTTCGGCGCAGTCATATCCACGTGTTTCCGTATCTGGACGATTGGTTGATTCGGGGCACGTCGGAACAACAAGTCTGCAGCCATGTCCGCGTGATCACCGACATGTTCGCCACTCTGGGCCTCTTGGTAAACACGGACAAGTCCACCCTGGTTCCCACACAAAGGGTGGAATTCATCGGGGCCGTCCTGGACGCCACTGTGGGCAGGGCCTTGCTGCCATTGCAGCGGTTCCAGGCCTTGTCGGCGATCGTGCAACGGCTGCGGACAGCCCCCTTAACGTCAGTGCGGACATGTCTAACCCTATTAGGCCACATGGCGGCTTGTACCTTTGTGACCGATTACGCTCGGCTCCGCATGAGGCCCCTCCAGTTGTGGCTCATCAGTCATTACAGACCGACAAGACAGCCGATAGATATGTTAATCACAATCCCCCAGAGGGTATTAGATTCCCTCGGCTGGTGGCTAGACCAGTCAGTGTTATGTGCGGGTCTCCCCTTCCACCCACCTCAGCCCTCGGTGTCCCTAACAACGGATGCCTCGGATCTCGGCTGGGGGGCCCACCTAGGGACCCTGAGGACGCAGGGCCTGTGGTCCCAGGAGGAGGTGGGGCTACACATCAACATGCGGGAGTTGAGAGCGGTCCGTCTTGCTTGTCAAACGTTCTGTCATCAGCTTCAGGGTCACTGTGTCGCGGTGTTCACCGACAACACGACGACCATGTATTATATCAACAAGCAAGGCGGCACCAGATCCTCCTCCCTGTGCCACGAGGCGATACGACTCTGGGACTTTTGTGTAGCCCACTCCATTCACCTCATGGCTTCCTTCCTCCCCGGAGTACGGAACACGCTGGCGGATCGATTGAGCAGATCCTTCCTGTCACACGAGTGGTCCCTTCGCCCAGACGTCGCCCTCTCCATCTTCCGGAGGTGGGGTTATCCCCGGGTGGACCTCTTCGCGTCCAAGGGGAACAGGAAGTGCCAAGCGTTCTGCTCCTTTCAGGGCAGGGAACCCGGGTCGATAGCGGATGCCTTCCTCATCCAGTGGTCGACCCACCTGTACTATGCGTTTCCCCCATTCCCTCTGGTCCACAGGGTCCTTCTGAAGGTGCGCAGGGACAGGGCTCACGTGATCATGGTAGCCCCGGCATGGCCCAGACAGCACTGGTACCCCATGCTGCTGGACCTGACCATAGCCGACCCAGTTCCCCTGCCCCTTCATCCGGACCTGATTACCCAGGAGCACGGGACCCTCTGTCACCCGGACCTGCAGTCGCTGCACCTAGCGGCGTGGCTCCTGCGTGGCTGACTGGCTCTGAGCTGCGCTGCTCCACGCCGGTGAGGGAGGTGCTCTTGGGCAGCAGGAAGCCGTCCACAAGAGCGACATATTTGGCCAAATGGAAACACTTCTCCTGTTGGTGCGTGGAGAGAAATCTCCGCCCTTTGGAAGTTTCGGTAGCCGACATCTTAGACTACATTTGGTCCCTCAAAGGGCAAGGTCTGGCCATATCGTCGTTGCGAGTCCACCTAGCAGCTATCTCCACCTTTCACCCGGGTGCGGATGGTCGCTCTGTTTTTTCTCACCCGATGGTGTCTAGATTCCTTAAGGGGCTGGAACGTTTATACCCTAACGTCCGTCCCCCTGCTCCAACCTGGGATCTTAACCTGGTGTTGTCCCGGCTCATGGGGCCCCCCTTTGAGCCGTTAGCTACTTGCTCCCTGCTGTACCTCTCTTGGAAGACGGCCTTTCTAGTAGCTATCACCTCAGCTAGAAGGGTGTCGGAACTCCGGGCTCTTGTGGTAGACCCCCCATATACGGTCTTCCACAAAGACAAGGTGCAGCTGAGACCACACCCCGCTTTTCTCCCCAAGGTGGTCTCAGCCTTCCACGTCAACCAAGAGATATTCCTCCCGGTTTTTTTCCCGAAACCTCACTCCTCAGGCAGGGAGCAGCAGCTCCACTCGCTTGATGTCCGTAGGGCTCTCGCGTTCTACGTGGAGAGGACCAAGCCCTTCCGCAGATCCCCCCAGCTTTTCGTGGCACTAGCGGACCGCATGAAAGGGCTTCCTATCTCCTCCCAGAGGTTATCCTCTTGGGTAACGTCCTGCATCAGGACCTGCTATGACTTGGCCCATGTCCCTACGGGCCGTGTGACTGCGCATTCTACCAGGGCGCAGGCGTCGTCGCTGGCTTTCCTCGCCCGTGTGCCCATCCAGGAAATCTGTCGGGCAGCGACCTGGTCATCGGTCCACACCTTTGCTTCCCACTACGCCCTGGTCCAGCAGTCAAGAGACGACGCGGCCTTCGGATCTGCAGTGCTCCATGCCGCGACTTCTCACTCCGACCCCACCGCCTAGGTATGGCTTGGGATTCACCTAACTGGAATGGATGTGAGCAATCACTCGAAGAAGAAAAGACGGTTACTCACCTTTGTAACTGTTGTTCTTCGAGATGTGTTGCTCACATCCATTCCACACCCGCCCTCCTTCCCCACTGTCGGAGTCGCCGGCAAGAAGGAACCGAGGAGCGGGTGGGCCGGCAGGGATATATATTGGGCGCCATGGCGGCGCCACTCCAGGGGGCGACCTGCCGGCCCACTGGAGTTGCTAGGGTAAAAAGTTTCCGACGAACGTGCACGCGCGGCGCGCACACCTAACTGGAATGGATGTGAGCAACACATCTCGAAGAACAACAGTTACAAAGGTGAGTAACCGTCTTTTCTCCTCTCAAAAACTTCCCAAAATACTGCTATTTTAAAGGTTTTGTTAAAATTTGTATTGGGTGGAGTTTTTAATAAGTGCATTCACCATGGGACCGAAAAAACCCAAAAACAATGCTGTATTCCAAACTTCTAACCTATAGAAAATAAAACTCTGAGCAGTTCTGCAGTCCTGGGATTAGATTATCATTCTTCCCCATTTTTATTATTCTATTTTAAAGAACCTGAAGAAAGATATGAACTCTAAATCTCAGATTTTGTTCTATGGTGGATAGTGCTGTAGCCTCAAAATGTAGAGAATGGAAAATACTGTAGTATTCCAGGGTCATGATTCTTAATCACTACAAGAGGTGTGATTTTTCTGAAAGCACTGTGCTCTCTTGAATGGTGCAGATGACATCCAACAACTCACTGTTCTCCATTTTTTTTCTTTCTGCCTCTTCTCATCCTCTCTAGCTCTGGCTCCTCCAGCAGGCCACCAGGAGCTGATTCTACACACAGAATTCCTGTTGTCATGTTGGAGCCAATCAGGATTAAACAGGAGTCTGGTACATCCCATGAGAACTATGATTTCCCAATTGTTATAGTGAAGCAAGAAACAGATGAAGAATCCCGGCCCCGGAATGTAATATTAACGATAATAAAGAATTTCTTCTGAGTTTGGGTTGTGAGGAGGGTGTTTTGCATTTATTGGAAATAGAATAAATTACAAGTATTCTGTTAGAGCGTTACTCATAGGTGTTGTCTTTAAGGGAAGTACATAATGTGTTAGTGGGTGTGTGGTGTTTTTTGTTTTTGTAGGGATGAAATGAGATTCCAAACCAAGTTATATTTCTTAGTAAACTGAGATGACTGAATAACTGACATGATCAGACTGCCATAGTCTGTGGGGACCTGGGAGATGGGAGGAAGCACAGCAGCCAGCAAACAGAGCTGTAAACAGGGGAGTTTCAGAGGGAGTTTACAGGGGGAGGTTGCGGGGGAGACTAAGAGACCTAGGCAGAGGAACTGACAGGCTAGTGAAGGGAGTGGGTGGTGGTCTGCCAGCGTTTGGGTGCCTGTTGGGGGTTTGGTTTGGTTTGTTTCTTGGACTAACAGGTTTTAAGTGGGAAGGCTATGACCGATACAGAGGCAGCAGTGAAAGACACAATGAGGATGACTGGATGTGGAAGCTGCGGCATGTACATGATCCTGGAGGGGGTACCTGAAAAGAGTTTTGTCTGCATGAAATACCGCCCGATAGAGCTGATGGAAGAAAAGATCCGAGGACTGGAGATGCAGGTGGAAACTCTGGTCGAGTTTAAAAGGGGGTTCGAGCAGATGGTGGAGCAAAAACATGAGGAGGCTGAAGGGATAAGCTCAGACTTGCAGATGGAAGCAGGACCAAAGAATTCTGAGGAGAGACTGCTGGGTGAGGAAAGTGGACGGTGGAAGCATGTGACTAAGAGAACCAGGCAGAGGAAAAGACGGGCCACTGAAGGAGAAATAGAACTCAGGAACAGGTTTGCAGAGTTGGAAGATGAAGAAGGGGCACAGCAGGTGGTCGTTGAAGGAGAGAGGGCAAGGAAAAAGAGAACAGCTGCTAGTCCTACAGGAAGAGGCGAGGAGTCAATGAAGACAACACCAAATATGAGCCCCAGGAGGATACGGGAAGGGTTGCGGAGGATTGCAAGGGAGAATAGGAATCAAGAGGACTTGCAGCCAGTGGGAGCAGGGGATAGACCAGAGAATCACACTGTCACCAGCAAAAGGCAGGTCTACGTGGTTGGGGATTCCTTACTGAGAAGAACAGACAGGCCTATAACTAGAGCTGATCCAGAGAACAAAAGGATGTGCTGTCTGCCGGGTGCTAAGATACGGGATGTGGACCTGAGGCTGAAAAGGATCCTAACAGGAGCAGGGAAGAATCCATTGATTGTCCTTCCTATGGGAACGAATGATACGGCTAGATTCTCGCTGGAATGTATCAAGGGAGACTATGCCAGACTGGGGAAGACGCTTAAGGAAATTGAGGCTCAGAAGATCTTCAGTGGGATTCTGCCAGTTCCTAGAGAAGGGCAACAAAGATGTGACAAGATTATGGCGATCAACAGATGGCTCAGGCAGTGGTGCTATAAGGAGGGCTTTGGCATATATGGCCACTGGGAAGCATTTATGGACAGAAGACTGCTCTCTCGGGATAGACTTCACCTGAGTAAGGAGGGAAATAGACTTCTAGGATGGAGGCTCGCCCAACTGATTAAGAGAGCTTTAAACTAGGAATTTGGGGGAGATGTCCAGGTAATCTCCACACCAGAATTTAACCTTGAGAGGGAAGAAAACAAAGTAAGAGAGGATACAGCCATGGACAGAAGGATTGACATAAGGAGGAAGGGTAGTGTAGATACCAGTCTAATAGGTGATGCTGGTGGTAGAATGTCTGTGCCTAACCGGGTAAAGAATGTCAGTGAAGCCAAACGTCAAAAATTAAGATGTTTGTACACTAATGTGAGGAGCCTAGGTAACAAAATGGAAGAACTAGAGCTACTGGTGCAAGAAGTGAAACCAGATATTATAGGGATAACAGAAACATGGTGGAATAGTAGTCATGACTGGAGTACAGGTATTGAAGGCTATATGATGTTTAGGAAAGACAGAAATAAAGGCAAAGATGGTAGAGTAGCATTATATATCAATGATGAAGTAGACTGTAAAGAAATAAGAAGTGATGGAATAGATAAGACAGAGTCTGTCTGGGCAAAAATCACACTGGGAAAGAAAGCTACTAGAGCCTCCCCTGAGATAGTGCTTGGAGTGTGCTACAGACCGCCAGGATGTGATTTGGGTGTGGATAGACACCTCTTTAATGTTTTTAATGAAGTTAACACTAACGGGAATTGTGTGATCATGGGAGACTTTAACTTCCCAGATATAGACTGGAGGTCAAGTGCTAGTAAGAATAATAGGGCTCAGATTTTTCTGGATGTGATAGCTGATGGATTTCTTCACCAAGTAGTTGAAAAACCAACAAGAGGGGATGCCATTTTAGATTTGGTTTTGGTGAGTAGTGAGGACCTCATGGAAGAAATGGTTGTAGGGGACAACCTTGGTTCGAGTGATCATGAGCTGATTCAGTTCACACTAGATGGAAGGATAAACAAAAATAGATCTGGGACTAAGGTTTTTGACTTCAAAAGGGATAACTTTAAAGAATTAAGGAAATTTAGTTAGGGAAGTGGATTGGACTGAAGAACTTGTGGATCTAAAGGCAGGGGAGGCCTGGAATTACTTTAAGTCGAAGTTGCAGAAACTATCAGATGCCTGCATCCCAAGAAAGGGGGGAAAAAACCATAGGCAGGAGTTGCAGACCAAGCTGGATGAAGAAGCATCTCAGGTGATTAAGAAAAAACAGAAAGCCTACAAGGAGTGGAAGATGGGCGGGATTAGCAAGGAAAGCTACCTTAGTGAGGTCAGAACATGTAGGGATAAAGTGAGAAAGGCTAAAAGCCATGTAGAGTTGGACCTTGCAAAGGGAATTAAAACCGATAGTAAAAGGTACTATAGCCATATAAATAAGAAGAAAACAAAGAAAGAAGAAGTGGGACCGCTAAACACTGAGGATGGAATGGATGTTAAGGATAACCTAGGCATGGCCCAATATCTAAATAAATACGTTGCCTCAGTCTTTAATGAGGCTAATGAGGAGCTTAGAGATAATGGACGTATGACAAATGGGAATGAGGCTATGGAGGCAGATATTACCACATCTGAAGTAGAAACCAAACTTGAACAGCTTAATGGGACAAAATCAGAGGACCCAGATAATCTTCATCCAAGAATATTAAAGGAACTGGCACATGAAATTGCAAGCCCATTAGCAAGAATTTTTAGTGAATCGGTAAACTCAGGGGTTGTACTGTACGACTGGAGAATTGCTAACATAGTTCCTATCTTTAAGAAAGGGAAAAAAAGTGATCCGAGTAACTATAGGCCTGTTAGTTTGATGTCTGTAGTATGTAAGGTCTTGGAAAAAAATTTGAAGGAGAAAGTAGTTAAGGACATTGAGGTCAATGGTAATTGGGACAAATTACGACATGGTTTTACAAAAGGTAGATCGTGCCAAACCAACTTGATCTCCTTCTTTGAGAAGGTGACAGATTATTTAGACAAAGGAAATGCAGTAGATCTAATTTACCTCGATTTCAGTAAGGCATTTGACACGGTTCCACATGAAGAATTGTTAGTTAAATTGGAAAAGATGGGGATCAATATGAAAATTGAAAGGTGGATTAGAAACTGGTTAAAAGGGAGACTACAACGGGTCGTACTGAAGGCTGAACTGTCAGGCTGGAAGGAGGTTACTAGTGGAGTTCCTCAGGGATAAGTTTTGGGACCAATCTTATTTAACCTTTTTATTACTGACCTTGGCACAAAAAGCGAGAATGTGCTAAGAAAGTTTGCAGATGATGCAAAGCTGGGAGGTATTGCTAACACAGAGAAGGACCGGGATATCATACAGGAAGATCTGGATGACCTTGTAAACTGGAATAATAGTAATAGGATGAAATTTAATAGTGAAAAGTGCAAGGTCATGCATTTAGCGATTAATAATAAGAATTTTAGTTATAAATTGGGGACACATCAGTTGGAAGTAACAGAGGAGGAAAAGGACCTTGGAGTATTGGTTGATCACAGGATGACTATGAGCCGCCAATGTGATATGGCCATTAAAAAAGCTAATGCAGTTTTAGGATGCATCAGGCGAGGTATTTCCAGCAAAGATAAGGAGGTGTTAGTACCGTTATATATGGCACTGGTGAGACCCCATCTGAAATACTGGGTGCAGTTCTGGTCTCCCATGTTTAAGAAGGATGAATTCAAACTGGAACAGGTTCAAAAATGGGCTACTAGGATGATCCAAGGAATGGAAAATCTGTCCTATGAAAGGAGACTCAAAGAGCTTGACTTGTTTAGCCTAACCAAAAGAAGGTTGAGGGGGGATATGCTTGCTCTTTATAAATATATCAGACGGATTAATATTAGGGAGGGAGATGAATTATTTAAGTTTAGTACCAATGTGGACACAAGAACAAATGGGTATAAACTGGACACTAGGAAGTTTAGACTCAAAATTAGACGAAGGTTTCTAACCATTAGAGGAGTAAAGTTCTGGAACAGCCTTCCAAGGGGAGTAGTGGGGGCAAAAGACATATCTGGCTTTAAGACTAAGCTCGATACGGTTATGGAAGGGATGGTATGATGGGATAACCTAATTTTGGCAATTAATTTTTGCAGTTGATCTTTGATTATCAGCAGGTAAATATGCCCAGTGGTCTGTGATGGGATGTTAGATGGGATGGGATCTGAGTTACTGCAGAGAATTCTTTCCTGGGTGCTGGCTGGTTAGTCTTGCCCACATGCTCAGGGTTTAGCTGATCGCCATATTTGGGGTCGGGAAGGAATTTTCCTCCGGGGCAGATTGGCAGAGGCCCTGGAGGTTTTTCGCCTTCCTCTGCAGCATGGGGCATGGGTCACTTGCTGGAGGATTCTCTGCAGCTTGAGGTCTTCAAACCACAATTTGAAGACTTCAATAACTCAGACATAGGTTAGAGGTTTGTTATAGAAGTGGATGGGTAGGATTCTGTGGCCTGCTTTGTGCAAGAGGTCAGACTAGATGATCATAATAGTCCCTTCTTACCTTAAAGTCTATGAGTCTAAATACTGTAAGTTCTTTCACATGGTGTTTGGAGATTTTGCTACTACTAATGCGTATGCTCAACTTTAGGAGTGCTAGACCAATTTGCTGCTGGAGGATTATTATATTTTTCTATTGGAAGCAGTTTCTTAAATGTCAGAGCTAACCTCCTTGGGTCCTGTTATACTAATTTGCTGTATTAAATTGGCTGAAGCCATAACAGTGATAACTCCTGTGTAGAGGTTCTAAGGAGCATGACTCACAATACATGCGAAATAGTAATATTTTTATTTTTAATGTGTTTGTGTTGATAACTATACCTGACAGCTTGGCATCTAGATGTATCTTTGCGTTTTCCTACAGACCAACTTTTCAAGAAGCATACTCACCTCTCTGCTATTGGATAGCCGTCATAATACCACTTCTGACAAAACAGTCTTAAGAACAGATGCTCCAGATAGCACAGGTGACCGACCAGGGATACTTCAGGAGAACAGATCCAGTGGGAAGACAGGATGGATGGGTACCCCCCACATTGGAGACATCAGAAAAGAGGATGACCCCAATGAGGACTGGTGTGCAGTGTGTCAGAATGGAGGGGAGCTCCTGTGTTGTGAGAAATGCCCTAAAGTGTTCCATCTTTCTTGTCATGTCCCTTCACTGATGAACTTTCCAAGGTAAAAATGACCAAATGAATTTTGTCCAAACTTTGCTCAAAAGAAATCACCTTTGGGTTGTGAGGCCAAGTGCAGGACGTTTCTGCCCCAAAAGACAACTCTAGGGCTATCTCTACACTACAGCTTATGTTGACATAATTCATATCACTCAGGGAAGTGATTAAACCACCTCCCTGAGCAACTCAGGTTACACCAACATAAGCATTGGTGTGGACAGCACCACCTCGTGGAGGTGGTTTTATTATGCCAATGACAGAGCTCTTTCCTATTGGCATACAGCCTCTTCACCAGACACACTTCAGCAGTGCCGCTGCACCCTGCAGCACTGTATGTGTAAACGAACCCTAAGAAATTTTGAGTCTGAGAAATCCAGGATTTAATTAAATTTGAGTTGTGTAACCTGAACTATTATTGCTGCTGGAAAAGCTATTATAAAATGCTGCAGTTTCTTGGCAAGATCGCTTATATCTGGGCCATCTATTACCTGTAGCCACAAAATTGGGCCATAGAATCACCTTTCTAAACAGAATCCTTTAAGGACAACAGAAACTGTTTTTAAAATTCTTTTAAAGAAAAAGCTCTACTGATACAGTATTAAACAGGGGCCACGCCGGCCCTAGGGCACAGTTCTTGCTGTCTGCTGATAATATTTAAAAAACTACCTCAGTCAGCACTGAGAAGAAGCAAGACTAATCTTTATAGGCCTTAATTGGTTTGTTGGAAGGCAACTAAGCAATTTGCTCAGCTCAGTTGGAACCATCAGAAGGTTAAAAATCCATTTTTCTATTACATATAAATGTTGTTTGAAAATAGATACTTATCCTTAGTATTTCTAAAGCTTACTACTGGTGTCAGCTACTTTGCCAAAGTAAAAATGACATTTTGTGACACTCTGGTATAGGAGCACTGGATAAAAGACTTAAGCTAGTATTGAACAAGCATACAGCTATATTTGCCATAAGATGGTCAGTGTTCAGTGATTTGATATAAATGTTAAATATTGGTTTAGTTTACAGTTTCTTACACTGGTCAGCTCTGCTTATGTGCTTTGAGGAGAACGACTGCTAGTAACACATCGGGCTTTATTCAAGTACTGTACTTAATCCATGCACATCGACTATATGCCTTTTGAATCTCCAAACCAGGGGCTGTTTCCCTTTAAATACAGTGCTATTATTTTGCTTACCATAAAAGTTTTCTACAATTGTTTCCTCTGTGCATAAGCTAAGACTGTATGAATATGATGGATAGCAAACTGTTTTTTATTAATTAAATGTTGTCCCCTCCGTGTAAAGGAAAATATCACTGTTTTCATGTCACATTCTACAGGTATTGGGTTTTCTAAACATTCCAGAAATACCTTTCTAAAGTTTCAACTTTTCTTTGGCCGTGGTTTTTGCTGAGCTTATTCAATAGGGCAAAGAGAAAAAAAATAAGTTTCTAAGTGGGGCTCAAATCTGTAAAGTCCATAGTAGTACTCGTGGCCAGTATTCTTAACCCTGAGCAGCACCATCACAGATACGGAGATTTCACACGTGAACTCCATCTCTAAACCTGCCCCTCAGCCCCATCCCATCCTGTCAACCTTCCCTCACTCCCCCTTTCACCCCTTACTGTCTTCTGGCCCATTCCCTCCTAAATAGTTGCCCTGGACTCCATCTGCCTCTTCTACTTGCAGTCCTTCACTCTGAACATGCTGTTACAGCCATTGTCTTGAATTGCTCTCCTTGTACTTCAGCTTGAATCCCTTTCCACCTGACATCTGTTCTCTTCACTCCACCAAAACTGCTGTCATACCAAGTCCCTAAAGTAGTCTTTTCATGGCTAGATGTGTGTGAAAAGCTGCTAGGATTCAAAGAATTGTGAGTTGCTGTGTTACCCATCTTAGCTTCACCGAGTGAGGTTTGCTGCTGCTAAGCTATGTGACAGCTCCCTGACACAAAAGCTTCTCTGCCTTGCTAGCAAACTCTTCAAGACTCTGCCAG
Organism: Gopherus flavomarginatus; assembly: GCF_025201925.1. Lineage (NCBI taxonomy): Eukaryota > Metazoa > Chordata > Testudines > Testudinidae > Gopherus > Gopherus flavomarginatus. Next base: position 109,002,819 of record NC_066617.1, on the reverse strand, counting down.
TCCAAACCTTGCCTTGTGAGTAAGAGAGTGAACCCCAACTTACCCAGAGATGTCTCCCTACAGCAGTGGTTCTCAGCTTGCAGCCCAGTCAACACACAGCTGTGGCCAATGTGACATCCTCAGGGCCATACAGGTATTATTGGATGCGGCCCACTTAATACATTGTGGGTCACGTATGTGGCTCATAATCGTAAATATGTTGAGAGCCACTGCCCTACATTGTCACCCTCTCAATGAATACTTAGAGAAGTTACATTTGTTGCGCCTTTAAAGAGACATTATACTGCAGGCAGGTAGCCTAACTGGGGTTAACACACTCTTCCCTTCAAACAGCACTGAATTGGCTTGTAGTAAAAATAAAACAAGTTATATTTAACAAAAAACCATAGGATTAAGTGATACCCAGTGTAAGAAATAAAGGTAGAAAGGGTTTCAAGCAAATAAAAGTAAACATATGCTTTTTAGGCTAAAGCCTTATTTAACAAATTAGACTGTCTTGTTCACAAAGTCTCTTTTCCAGCATGGCTAGCCAGATGCTCTGGTCAGGACCCTTCACAGATCTCAAAGTGCTTGGTTCAGGCTAACTTAAGAGAAACTAGAAAACTTTTAATTATCCTAATAGGATATATGTCTGTCTTTTGGAGGACTTGTAGTTCTGCTGTAGGCTTTAACAAGTTTCACTGTCAAAAGTAATTTTAACTTGCTCCTGAAACTAACCCCAATACCAGAGGTCATGTTTATATTATTAGATCAGATATGTGGTACAATACATGCATGTTAATACTGTACTTTTCATAATCGTAGTTGAATTCTGTCTTTATTCATTCTTGTAAGCAAGTCAATACAATTCAGCTGTGTTGTGGTTATTCATGAAGATTCAGGTGTCTCTAAAGAATTTTACTGAATCCCATTCATTAAGTTTGCCCAAGGATTTGAGGGCATCACTAATGGTATGGGGGGAAGGGCAGTTAGCAAAAGTAGTTTGTGAACCGTTATTCTCCTGCAATTTAGAGTTTCCCCCCAAGAATAACTTAGATGAAAAAAAAAGCCGAGAAGTTATTTTGGTTAAGAATAGAAAAATTAGCCTATAGGCTAACTTCTAATGAGAAAATATACTTCCCACAGGTTCCAACCTCTCCGTTGCTCTATTTTCATGGTGTTTCTGAATTATTTTGTATTGTGCCTATACTGTTCCATTTTTCATCCCTAATTTTTAATTGTTTTTCTCATTTTCTCTAATACTTTTTTCTTCAGATTGCCTCCTAACCAGCAACTGCACCTACTGTTAAAATTTGAATTTAATTTGTAAACCCATATGAATGGTTTCAAAACTAGTGGAAATAGATGCTATTTTTGATGTAAAATTATTCCAAAAAATTAAGTCCAGGAATGAGTGAGTTTTTCTTTCAAAGAGATGTCCCTTTGCCATCCTTATCCCTCCTTTTGGTGGTTGCAGAAAAATTGAAACAGGGCAAAAAGAAAATAGAAATGAACAAATTGTCCAAAAGTATTTGGAAACCCTCTAATTAAGACCATGTAACTTTATCTGGTGCCCAGAGTAATACATCTGTTTTCCCCCTTGTTTAGAGGAGAGTGGATTTGCACATTCTGTCGGGACTTGTCCAAGCCGGAAGTAGAATATGATTGTGATAATCCCAATCAGAGCTCTGAAAAAAGAAAACTGGAAGGTTATATGGGATTGGCACCAATAGATCGGCGGGTGAGGATACATTGTTCATTCAACCAGTCTGCTTGTCCAGTTGTTTTGTAAATGCTGCTTTTTATATATTTGGTGGTAGTAATAAGAGTTCACTGGAGGATTTCTAAATAAGCTCTGAGAACTTGGCCGTACATTTAAAATATGCCCAAGATTGGAAGCCAAGAATCACCAAGTGCTCTTTGGTTGTCTTGAGTAATATGTTAAATATCTTTGCCTCTGTTTCTCCCACCTGGAACAGGCCTATTCTGAAGGCTGTTTTTCATTCGTAGAGCACTATGAAGTCTTAAATATTATTTTTCTTGTGGGATGCTGCATAGCCTCAATACTGAGAGATGCTCTGGTGTCGCAGTTGGACTAGTAGAAGCCTCTGGAGCAGGGCCTGTGTGTTGTGTTCTCCCCTTATGGCTCTGAATATTAGAGGTGAAGCTATAAAAGGGGGTGGGGTACGTCAGCCACCTCTGTTCCTTCCAGCTGTGGCAGTGTGCAGAACAGAAACCTGGGCTCAGTCTCTTTGACCTAATGTCCTGGAAAAATTGTTTCCCTGAGCCTCTTGGTTTTTGTATTTTACCCAGTATTAGTAGATTAGTTTGGTAATTTTTATTTAATTTTGAGTCCTAAGGGGCTTTTTGCACTCTAGCTTTAGTCTATGGGTATAAAGTTGGAGGCTCCTACCATAAGGAGAACTAGGTCTGAGGTGTGCTTCTCACCCTGCGGTCTTTGCATCACCAGACACTCACGCTTCATATAGACTCCAGAGCCTGGCCTTTAGTCTAAGAGGGAATGTCTACACTGCTACTTCTAGCCCTTCAGCACAAGCCTGAGTCAGTTGACCTGAGCTTTGCGGCTCGGTGTTGTGGGGTTTTTTGATTTTTTTTTTTTTTTTTGTTCATCATAGACATACCCTCTTTTGAGCAAGCCTCATTCAAAATTATCCCCTTAAGCAAAGCAAAAAGGTTTTGAACTGAAGTCTAGATCACAAACTCTATACTCTGCCATGCTTAACAGGTGGCTTGACACTGAAAAAGACAGTAAAAATGTTATTTTAATGTAGATGCAGTGTCTTAATGGTCTTGCGAGCTTCAGTGACAAAATGTTTTGCTGTTGACTTCTGCATAACATGGCTGAGAAAGTGTGAGCTAAATTTGTTTTGTCTCCTTATAGTTCATCAACAGAGTTGTTGACTAAAATCCAGTTAGTAACACCTGTGTATACATTGAAAGTAATGTGTTACTGATTTGGCCTGAGCCTGATGGGGGAAGAGGGGAGCTCTAGGCAAAACTGCAGCCGGGGGGCACTCTCTTGGATGGCACTGTGTGGGGGAAAAAAAAGAATTGGGCTTCTTGGTAATGATGCTGAACTTGCTTTCTCTGAATGTCTGATATTTTCAAATGTGCTTGATGATCTTTTGGGGGCTGGGGAAGTATTAAACATCTGCCTGAATTTTTTAGCACAATATACTATTAAAGGTAAAATCACAGCATTCTCTAATGCACAGGCATTCTGTCTTTCCGTATATACAGAAGTGTGAAAGGCTACTGCTGTACCTCTACTGCCATGAAATGAGCCTGGCTTTTCAAGATCCAGTTCCTCCTACAGTATGTACATTGTCATTTTTACCTTATAAAAGAGTCAGAGCACTTGGCACTAGCACTTCTGTGGGCGTTAGTGTTCTCAGAAATAAATCCAACATCAGAAGAGTAATCTACTCCAGATATTTAATGTAACAAATATCTAAATGTAGGATAGAGGTAAAAAGGTTGATACTAGATGCATAGAATTTTCATGCTCATTGAATCCAAGCACAGATTAAGGTGAAACTTATTTCCCAATTGCAGTAAATTAACAAACTTTACTATAAAGTGTACACTACATCTTAAAATCGTGTGTCTTATGCATGAAACATGACTTAACCCTTAAGTTCTGGTTTTCCCACTTCATCTTGAGTGTTGCTGCATTCTTTTGAAATGAATGGTAGTTGGCACATCATTGAATTGCACAATGAATGGTGCTATTTACATTTAACAGCAATGAAGCATTTAGGGCTTGTCTACACTGACAATTAACAGTGCTGCAACTTTCTCGCTCAGGGGTGTGAAAAAACACCCCCCGAGTGCAGCAAGTTGCAGTGCTGTAAAGTGCCAGTGTAAACAGTGCCCCAGCACTGAGAGCTGTGCCCCTCATTGAGGTGCGCCGTGACCACGCAAGGCACTGCCAGTGTAAACTAGCTCTTATTTGTGTGAACTCAAAATGGAAGGAGAGGCTTAGTCTACACTACCAATGTATGTCAGTATTACTAAGTCATTCAGGAGCATGGATTTTCCACACCCCTGAGTGATGTAGTTATACTGACCTAATCCCCAGTATAGACAGTGCTACGTGGACAGGAAAGCAGCTACCATTGACATAACTACCACCTCGTGGGAAGGTGGAGTACCGACACCAATAGGAGAAGCTCTCCCATCAGTGTAGGTAGAGTCTTAGGCCATGTCTACATCTAAAATTTTGCAGCGCTGGTTGTTACAGCTGTATTAGTACAGCTGTATAGGGCCAGCGCTGCAGAGTGGCCACACTTACAGCAACCAGCGCTGCAAGTGGTGTTAGATGTGGCCACACTGCAGCGCTGTTGGGCGGCTTCAAGGGGTTTTGGGGAAGGCGAGAGCAAACCGGGGAAGGAGACCAGCTTCGCCGCGGTTTGCTCTCGCGTTCCGCGAACCACCCTGCAAACCGCAGGGAAGGAGACCTGCTTGTTCAGGGAACGCGAGAGCAAACCGCGGCGAAGCTGGTCTCCTTCCCCGGTTTGCTCTCGCGTTCCGCGGACCACCCTGCAAACCGCAGGGAAGGAGACCTGCTTGCTCGGGGGTTCGGCGAACGCGAGAGCAAACCGGGGAAGGAGACCAGCTTCGCCGCGGTTTGCTCTCGCGTTCCCCGAACCCCTGAGCAAGCAGGTCTCCTTTCCTGCGGTTTGCAGGGTGGTCCGCGGAACGCGAGAGCAAACCGCGGCGAAGCTGGTCTCCTTCCCCGGTTTGCTCTCGCGTTCGCCGAACCCCCGAGCAAGCAGGTCTCCTTCCCTGCGGTTTGCAGGGTGGTTCGCGGAACGCGAGAGCAAACCGCGGCGAAGCTGGTCTCCTTCCCCGGTTTGCTCTCGCCTTCCCGGAACCACCCAGCAAACCTCAGGGAAGGAGACCTGCTTGCTCGGGGTTCGGGGAACGCGAGAGCAAGCCGGGGAAGGAGACCAGCTTGATTACCAGAGGCTTCCTCAGGTATGCTGGGATACCTGCTTATTCCACGGAGGTCAAGAAAAGCGCTGGTAAGTGACTATACTTGATTACCAGCGCTGGATCACCAGCGCTGGATCCTCTACACCCGAGACAAAACGGGAATACGGCCAGCGCTGCAAACAGGGAGTTGCAGCGCTGGTGGTGCCCTGCAGATGTGTACACCTCCTAAGTTGCAGCGCTGTAACTCCCTCACCAGCGCTGCAACTTTCTGATGTAGACAAGCCCTTAGTTAAACACTACAGCTGCACTGCTGTAAGTGTAGTCGAGCCTTAAGGGAAGTCTCTATTTCTGTAATGTCAGTAGTAGAAGCGCATACTTTAATTCCACAACTTGGACTACATCTTAAAATTCTTCACAAATCTGCCTAGATTGTTGGTGGGTGAGGAGAAAAGAATGGCTTCTGGTTCATAAATAAGAATCTGGAATGTGAAATGAATTATATGTTCTAATTGTTGCATCTAACTGCAGAGAGAAAAATTGCACACAAATTAAAGACTACATTTTTAAAGACAGAATTTTTTTCATATCTCCTGCTGACATGCAAGTCAGGCTGTGCTCATTGTTTGTGCATGGGAGTCAGGCAGGAGCATGCAAAATTACATCTTTTAAAATTTGCTCCTTCGTGCCTTAAATACCCTCTATCCTCTTTTTAAAGTATCATATGTTTGTTTAACACACGCAGGAAGCTGCTATTCTGGTAGTTTATTTCAGTCTGACAAAGGAAATACATCTTTGGAACACTTCATATTGCTGTAAGGCACGTTAACTTTTTTTAAAGTGAAGTTACATGAACCACTTTTTCATCTAGTCAAATATTGTGCTGTATTTCCTCTGTTCTAAAAATAAGACTATCTGTCTCTGGTTCATCAATGGTGCCTGTTGCTGTTATATCTAAGCACTGGTGTATCAGTAAAATGGTGGATCTAAGTGAAAGAAAACTGCCCCTTTTATTGTGGAGATATTGAAACAATGACAAATTTTTTGTATTTAATTTCCAATTTATATAAAATCAATATTTAAAAAGGAGGAGATGAAGAGATACATAAAGATGTAAAATATTACTTTACATATTACTGAGTATTTCTACTGTAGAACATCAAGGTTTAAATCTCTTTGAAAAATAGTTTTGAAAACTCATTCTTTTAAACAAAAATATGCCCTGCATATGTGGCAGTAGCGATAAGATACATTACGTTTCTTTATTTTTGAGAGCCTCACCTGCATTTTGCCCACTGATTTCACTCCAGACTGCTTCTAACATTTCAACACTTTGAGCTGCTTTCTGTCAGTTACTGTATTAAAAAATTGAAAAAAAACCTCTGCCTCAAAAATATTTTCTCTTCCTCCTGAGGCAGAGTCCTTACAGTACTCAACGTAGATCAGTCACAGGTTTTTAGGTCCAATATCTTGTGAACCATCAGAAGTTGAACTATAGGTTCTATTCTATTGGATAGCAGGGAAATCACTCCACCCACCTTGAGAGCATTTTAGTTCTTGCCTGAACAGGTTGTCAGATATGGGAGTTCAAAACCATGACATGAGTTTGAGAAAAGCTATCTTAAATTTGTAAATAGCCTGTATAGTTGGACTCCATATATGAAGACAGTTGTCCCCAAACTGTGGGTTGTACCCTGTTGGGAGGCACAGAGGAACATTCACAGGTGCACATTGGCAGGGCCTAGGTCAGCCCCCACAGGGGGTGGGGTGGGGAAGGAGCAGCACCACCCAGCCCCAGTCTCCCCCATCTCCACTCCTCACTGAACCCAGCTCCCTCCCACTCCACCAACAGCCCAGCTCTGCCCTCATTCCTTCACCATCTCCAGGCCAGCTCCACATCTAGACCCAGCTCCTCCCCCAACCCCAGTTCTACCCCCAGCTCTGCCTTCAGCACAAGCTCCTCTGCTGAGCCAACTGTGACATAATGGAGGTGGGGGCGCAGACAGATTCCATTACTGGTAAGGGCGGGGGGAGAACAGGAGAAGTTTGGGCACCGCTGTATTATGACAACAGCCTGACTTCCCAGGTGAAAGGATTGAAGTAATAGTTTAAATACTAACATTTAAATATATAGCTGTTTATACCTCAAATGCATCTTTAACTAGTCTTGCCATTTTGATTTAATGGAGTGTGGAAAACACTTAGGGCATGTCTATACTACAAAATTTAATTGACTTAAGTTCACTTGACCTACAGCCGCCATGGTAATTACATCTGTTCTTTGTGTCCACACTACACTCCTTCCGTCGGCGGTGCACATCCTCACCAGGAGCACTTGCACCAACTCACGTGGGGCATTTTGGGGTGCCAACGGGCTGTGAAAGGCAGCAACAGGCAGTGTAAGCAATGCAGTGTCATCGACCTAACTACATCGACCTTAGCACTACAGCTCTGAGGTGGAGTTTAGGTCAGCATTGCAGGCAAGTTAAATCAGCGTGAGGAAAATTGTAGTATAGACACTTACACAGCTAGGTCGACGTAAGCTGTCTTATGTCGACCTAACCCCTGTAGTGCAGACCAGGCCTTAGTGGTGTAGAAATAAATCCAAATACATCCTTTATCGTATCATAAAGGTAAGCAGAGTTGTCTCTCACTACTCACAGGGAGCCTGTCTCAAGTAAGAAGGCACTATGTTTACATCTTAGAACTATACTTTAAGAGTTAAACTGAATAGTATTTTGCCTGGAGATTACGATTAAAAATCTGTGTGTGTGCCTGAGAGAGAGAGACAGAGTGAAATATCTGATTGAATTGGTGATTTTTTTTTTCCTTTTAGGTGCCTGAATACTACAAAATAATAAAGAAGCCTATGGACTTGTCAACAATCAAAAAAAGACTGCAAGTGAACCATCCACTGTATATGAAACCAGAAGATTTTGTGGCTGATTTCAGACTGATTTTCCAAAATTGTGCTGAGTTTAATGAGGTCAGAAAAGTAAAACCATATAGTTTTACAAGCTTACATATTTCCAGGAAAGCAGAATTTGTGGCAGGCGGTAGAATTTCTTGATGCAAATGACATAACAACTTTGTGAATTAATCTTGCATTGGTTATGAGACCTATTCAATGAAGTTATAGATTTCACTTGAAATTACTTTTGTATTAGATTAGTATGTAGTAAAGACAGTTCCATAGAAGGAAGACGGGAAAGAAGGCAGTTGCAAACAGTTGGTTTAACTGTTATTACACCAGGATTAAATATGCTTTAATTCTTTGAGTAGATGCTGATGTGTATTCTAATTAGGTGTGTGCGTGCCCCACGTTCCAGAGCCTTTTGCCTAGCAGTACCCATAGAGGGGTGGCATTCGTGCCTGTAGCTCCTCCCCTGGATTCATGAGGTGGCAGCGCCCCAAACCCTCTTGGTTCCTACATACTGCCCATTTGCTGGAGTTGGACCTCTATGCAGTTATTGCTTCACAACCTCACAAGTTTATATCTTAGCCTAGTTTGTTGTATATATCTATCCTCCCTTCTTTGTCTCAAAATGGCTTGCTTGCTGCTCTTGTCCTTCAAGACACCTACTTCCACGTGGCCATTCTGCCGAGTCACAGGAAGTATCTTTGCTTCATGGTAAGAGACTGCCACTTTCAATACATGATTCTCCCATTCGGCCTCTCTTCTGCCCCCCAAATCTTCACCAAATGCGTGGTGGTAGTCATGGCATATCTGAGGAAGAAGGAAATCCATATTTTCCCTTACCTCGATGACTGGTTACTATAGGCTCCAGAGAGTAGGTTCTTGCCCACGTTGACACAATGCTATACTTTCTTGACTGTTTGGTACTCATTCTAAACATCAAGTCAACTTTGGCCCCCACTTAGCAAATAGAGTTCACTGGGACCCTATTAAAGTCCACGAAGTCAAGGGCGTTCCTGCTGAGCAACCACTTCCAGATGATTCCACAGCTGTGCCTCAGTTTGCAATCACAGCTGTCCACAATAGTCCACGTGTGCCTGAGCCTACTGGGCCACATGGAAAGAGCTGGACCCCTGCCAGCAGCACCCAGGTGGTCCATCTTGCCCAGTTACACCTTTGTCCTCTTCAGATGGGGCTCAGGACAGTTTACAGCTCTGCTCTGTATTCACTAAACAGGTTGGTTCATCTTCCTTCATCAGTCCTGGAGTCCTTGCACTGGTGGGAGTCCCCATGCAGTCTTGCCAACAGGTCTCCTTCACTCCACCGTCTCTCACCAAATCAGTGGTTACCACCACATCCCTTCTAGTTTGGGGAGCACATCTGCACTTGCTGGAGGTGCATGGTCTGTAGCTGGAACAGGAGACCTTGCTTCCTATCAACGTGTTGGAGCTCTGGGCCATCCACAACACGTTGTGCCTTCTGGGACCGAAATAGGCATTCAGTGGTTCACATATTCAGAGATAATATTACCGTGATGCACTATGTGAACAAACAAGGAGGAGCCCACAACAGAGCACTCTGCCTGGAGGCAATCAACCTGTGACAGTTCTGTATCAGATGAAACCACCCCAGTAGCTATCCACTTACCAAGGGTCCAGAACCATCTCATGAATCATCTCAACTGTGTTTTCTCCTGAGCCATGAATGGTCCCTGAAGACAGAAATCTTTAGGATGATATTTGCAACATGGGTGTCCCCATTATCGACCTCTGTGCCAAAGGGAAACACGAAGTGTTGCCTATTTTGCTCTCTGGAGAGGCTCAGCCTGGACTCCCTCTCCGACGCTTTCCACTGCAGCTGGAAGTCAATTCTGCTGTACACCATCCTTCCCTAGCTCATGGCCAAACTCAAGGCAGATTGAGCTAGACTTGTTCTCATTGCCCCAGAGTAGCTGAGATAGCACTGGTTCTCTGATCTCCTTGCTCGCACAGGACCATGGCCACATCCAGCGACCAGCTCCCTGCACCTCAAGGTGTGGCTCCTGCATGGCTGAATGAGGAGGAAGTGTTTTGCTTGGAGGCTGTCCAGTAGGTCTGTCTTAACAGTAGGAAGCCTTCCACTAGAACAGCCTACTTGTCAAAGAGGAAGAGGTTTTCTGTGTGGTCCTTGACTCGTGTGACCCACTGGGCAGAGGCTTCCATCCAGGACATCGTGGAGTACCTTTTGCATCTTCAGGAATTGGACCTAGTACTCAGTTATGTGAGAATGTACTTGGCAGCAAGATCCACATTTCATCTTCCTGTCCAAGGGAAATTGTTTTCTCCAATGCCATGGTGATGAGATTTCTGAAAGGAATACTCCACCTGCATTCTCCAGTCAGAGAGCTGTCCCCCTGTGAGTCCTGAACATGGTTTTAGTGGGTCTAATGGGGCCTCCATGTAAGCCTCTTGCTTCCTGCCTCCTGTCCCAGAAAACTGCATTCTTGATAGCCATTACCTGTGCCAGGAGGTGTGAAAGTTGCAGGCCCTGATGACTGGTCTTCCTTACACAGTTTTCCAGGAACAAGATTATGCTTCGGCCACATCTGAAGTTTTGTATCCAAGTTGGTCTCAGTTTCACTTGAACCAGCAGTCTATTTACCTGTATTTTTCCCCAAGCTGCATTCCTCCACAGAGGAGCAATGCCTCCATACACTAGTTGTTAGATGCTGTCTAGCCTTCTGTCTGAACAAGATGGAACAGTTTTGTGCTTCACCTTGCCCTGTTCATATCATATGCAGAACATATGAAGGGTCAAGTGGTCTCTGTGCAGACCATCTCTAGATGGATAACATCTGTTTCAATACAGCATATGAGATAGCATCAGTTACGCACCCTCAGCAGATATGGGCGCATTTGATGAGAGCACAGGCAACTTTGGTAGCATTCTTCAATGACATTTCAGTATTGGACATTTGTAGGGTGGTCACAGGGTGGTCTGTGTATACTTTGACAGATCATTATGCAATCACTGCTTCTTCCAGAGCAGACACTAATGTCAGAAGAGCAGCCTGCAATCCTTGCTCAGGTGGATGCTAAGCCCCCTTTCCAGATGGAGTTTGCTAGTCATCTACTTGGAATATATGTCTGCATCTACTCAAAGAAGAGTAAACAATTACTTACTGTAACTGTGGTTCTTCTAGATATGATGCAGATGTTTATACCACAATCCACCCACCATCCCCTCTGCATCAGTCTTCCCCTGAACGTTGGATGCAAAGGAGCTGAGGGGGCTCGGGTCTTTGTTGCTTCATATAGCCAAGGAAGGGGCTACAAGCACAAAGCATGAGCGCCGCTTCTCTATGGGTGCTGCTAGGCAAAAGTCTCTGGCTCCAGCATGTGCACAAACCTACTTGGAATACACATTTGCATCACATCTCAAAGCGCAGTTACAGTCAGTAACCATTTCTTCTGTGGAAATGGATAGGAGCAGATTTAATATGGCTTCTCTCTGTTTGGTGAAAGGCACAATCCGCACCAGTTACTTAAGCTTAATTAGTTGAAAACTTTAAGAAAATTTTAGAACACTGTATTACTACCTTGACTAAGTATAGAGCATAAGTAAAACAGATTAGAGCAGGATACAGCAACGATCAGTTGCCCAGTCCTGGGGCACAGGTAGTCTATTTCTGTTCTCATCAGAGCCATTCTGGTCCAATCTGGTAGGGGTCCTGCATTGCTCCACATGTCCTTTATACCTTGTCTCATAACATCATACAGGCACTGATTTATTTAAAATTCCGTATCTGTAAACATTCTATTCTAAACACTTTCATATGTGCACCATCGTAACTCTAGTACATCTTTTACTTATCCTTCAAAAACGCTAATTGGTATCTCTTGTCTTTTTAACCATTGCTACTGTACTCCTTACTCAATCTAGCTGTCTTTTCATTGCTTTCATGTGTCTTATTCTTATCTTCATCTTGTGACCTTGGACTTCGCTAGTTCTGTCTAGTTAGTATCCATCCTCTCTAGTCCAAGATCTTCACATGGCTAGTAAATCTCACACCTTGTCTGGTTTGCTTTGCCCTGTTATCTACACGAACCAAGAATCCACTGTAAATAAGAGACAAACCAGCTTTCTGATTTTTTACAACCTTGAAAGTTGTTTTAGCAGAGTTTTGAGAGCTGTCATCTTGACATGTACAGAAAACAGAAAAATTCCTTTTTACATTTCTTAGAACATTATTATGCACACGTAGCTAGCAGTTACTATGTATTCCTTTACATCTCTCTCTCCACCTGTCTTAGGCTCACTGCCCTTCCTCCCTTCCCTGACCCCTCAATGAGTAGTGAGCCTTTCATTCCCCACCCACTATGTCCTGCCCTTCAGTCAACCTCTTAAGTACATTGTGGCTTCTGACTGCCATACCAAGATCTCCTTGGCCACTGCTGGCTTTCTTAGCCATCTGCTGATTCCTCCTTTGAAGTGAGGGGTGGAACTCTGGGGAAGGGACAAATGTCCCATGTAGAGCAGGAAGGAAGGGTAGTTTCAGCAGGAAGGAGATAAGACCTGACTAGAACTGGCTTTAGCTATTAGCCTCTGCTTAAACCAGGAAACTGGCCAGGGCTGCTGATGTGAAACACCTTGGGGCTGGTTAGTGTGCTAAAGTATAATCATCTATGTTAGTAACATTTTATATTCTGCTGTGTGTGAGAGAGGCAGGAAAAAAATTCCACTGGCCAGAAAAATGGCATAGTAGTCAAAGCATCTGGTACAAAATACTGTGTCGTCTTAGTGGCACGGTTGACCAAACCCTTCCATTTCTGAAGCAGCTAAACTTTATATCATGTATGATCTCTTAAGTGAGTCTTTCAGTGGAGATGTTAAACCAATGATCCTGTCCATTCTTGAACATTAGATTTTTATGCCAGTTTTGTAAGAGAAGGATTTAAAGTTGTGGTATTCTTGGCCAAAATTTCCCCTCTACCACTGATTTTTGCAGAGTTCTGTGTGCTGGTTGTTTGCCAACCATGTCCCAGAGATGTCTGTGTCTTATTGCTAGTTGATTTGAGCAGTTTGCACTTTGAGATTCTTTGGGTGCTATAAGTGTCGAACTATTTTATGATGCACTGATTATTGTAAACTCACCCAACAGCCTGATTCAGAAGTGGCTGATGCTGGCATGAAACTTGAAGCCTACTTTGAAGAACTCCTAAAGACCCTTTATCCGGAGAGAGAATTCCCTATACAACCCTACTGTCGGAGTGAGAGAGAGAATCCAGAATTTAGTGATGACTCTGATGATGATTTTGTACAGCCCCGGAAAAAATGCCTCAAAGGAGAGGAGCGCCAGTTGCTTAAATGAATGGGTCGCATGTACTGGAATGAATTTTTTAAAACTAGACAAATATTTATCAACTGTCAGTTGTCAAGAGGAAAAGTCATGACCACTTTGACCTGTACATTTGTGGATGTTTACTAGACTTTATACCCTTCCCCTAAAACAGAAATCTACCAGGGATCAAGGCATTTGGAGAGACTGTTCTTTGAAGTTCAGTCCTTATATCCTACTTGTGGAACGTCATTAAAACAGCAATCTGGAATAACAGCTGCCCAAATGCATTTAAAGAAAAGAATTTGTACAGAATTAAACTTTAAAATGTTACATGAATTCAATGTGTGACTTTCTCAGTTTCAAGAAAATGTATTATCACCAGACATTAATTTTACCAAAGGCATGTGACTAGCCAGAATTTGAGTTTTGTACTGTACTTAACCCCAAGCCATGAAAGCGCGTGGTGTAATTTTGTTGTCCTAGGAGAATGATTGGTGCAATGGAAGTGTAGTTGCCCCCTAAAGAAGTTACTGGTGATTTAAAATGTAAAGGGAGGGCTGTATCAAAATAAACTTAAAAAATCAGGGATTTGTTTGGGGTGTTTTTATAGGTGAGGAAGGTGGATTTCTCTTGGTCAGTATGTATTACTGCAATGAGATGCACTAAAATGTCTCTGAAATGTCCTCTAAACAAGATAAGACAGAATCAGTGTACATGTGCTAATGGAAGTTAATGGCATAGTTGCAAGGAAGGAATGATTACTTGTACCTAGGGTTGATTAGACAATTTATTGAACTTCTGAAAATGTCATCTTTGGAATGCAATCTTGCATTTCTCATTCCTTTCCTAGAGGTAGTTGTGATCCCTCCTGGAAGATTGAGTCATCACTATAGCAGCACTTCTCCAAGTTGGAAAGCATGAGACACTGTTGTTCAGCTCTCCTCCTTCTCCATACCATTGACCTCACTAGTCCTCTTGTTGCGCTGTTTGTGAAATATGTCAACCCATGCTCCCTTCACAAGCAGTTATTTTCGAAGCTCCATCTACCTAAGTACAATTTTCTTTCAAAGGCACCTGTCTGTGAGTGCTTCACAGGCCAGTTAGAAGCCCTAATTCAGGTTGGTCTTATGTGGAAACTGAACTTCGGAAGTGCATCCTTATCCAAACTATTCCCATTTGTGGAGCACTATGCTAGCTGTCTACACCAATACTCCAGGTAAGCCAACAGATTTTATATTCTGTATAGCACAGATAGGTTGCTGCTCCAGTGTACAAGATAGTTGTTACCACAGAAGTTTAGAGGCTGGCCACAAACATTGATGACTATGTGGTGGCAGAGCTTTGGAGCAAGGGGAACAATCCGACTGAAGGTGGGCATTATAGCAAGCTAAGTAGTATTTGCCTTAGTAGAAGGGTGGCTGGTAGTGCCCCTTTCTCTGTAGGTTACCTGCCATTTTTCATTATAAAATATTAGGAAGTTTATAGCAGGCCCCTGATATGCAGCAGGGATGAAGTGAGAAGGAAAAAGGGCAGGAGCAGAGACAGGGTCACCTCCCCTCTGGAATAAGAGCCTTCTGCTGTTGCCACCTGAGATACCCTAGAGCCCAAGTAGTAGTAGCAGTCTGTATTCTATTGCTGGGGGTTCTAAACCCTCCTAATACACGAGGGGGGTTGCTAAAAGTAAACATTAACTATTTTTAAAAGTTTAGGGAATTACCTACAGAAAAACTGTCATAAAATGTAGTTTAGGTTTTAGATTAACAGTTGCCTGTTTTGTTACTTTATTTTGGTTCTCTGGAGTGGAGTGTAGAGCTGCTGCAATCACAAGGGAGTCCAGCGAGTGCTGAGTTGAGTGAATTATCAATGATTTTAAATTTACAAGTATCAGAGGCATAGCCGTATTAGTCTGTATCCACAAAAACAACAAGTAGTCCGGTGGCACCTTTAAAGACTAACAGATTTATTTGGACATAAGCTTTTGTGGGTAAAAAGCCCACTTCTTCAGATGCATGGAGGTTTCATGACTATATCAGTCAACTCACCCTCCATGCCCTTGTTAATTTCACTGAAAATTGGTATGACCATGGAGAGCACAGGATGGACTAGGGAAGCAGGGAGGAGATTATTAATGTTCAAGGTCAGAAGAGACCATCCAGTCAGACCTCCAGTATAACACAGGCCATAGAACTTCCTTAAATTAATTCATAGTCCAGATCTTTTAGAGAAACAGCCAATGTTAAATTTAAAATGGTCAGTGATGGAGACTCTACTATGACCCTTGATAGATTACCCACTGTTTAAAAATGTACACACTTCCAGGCTTTGTCTAGGTCCAACGTCCAGCTATTAGAGTGTTGTACCTTTCTCTGCTGGGCTAAACAGCCCATTACTATATTTGTTCCCCAGGCAGAGACTGTAATCAAGTCATCCCTAAGTCATATCTATTTTACTTACAGTGAGTTCCTTAAGTCTGTTTTCTAAGCCTTTAATCATTTGCTTGACTCTTTAAACCCTCTCCAACGATCAACATCCTTCTTGAATTGTAGGCACCAGAATTGGACACTGTATTCCAGCAATGGTTGCACCAGTGTTAAATATAGAGGTAAAATAGACTCTCTATTCCCCTGTTTATGGAGCTAGCATCACATTAGCTCTTTTGGCTACAGTGTTGCACTGAGAATTCATGGATACTCAGCTGACTATTCATCACCAACCCCAAATCATTTTCAGAGTCTGTTTCCTAGGATTAAGTTCCCCATCATGTAAGTATGTTCTTTGTTCCTAGATGTACACACTTATATGCAGCTGTATTGAAACAATTAGTGTTTGTGGCCATGGTCAAGTGGTTGCAAAACACAACCTGTCTCAGGAGAGAGGCTATGCTGGAAGGCAAAGACAGCACTATACAGGCACAAAATAGAGAACCTGGGCTCTGGGCATTAGTCTGTCCTTTCCTCAGGGCATTCTGAGAATTGCAGCTGCAGGGAACCTGCCAGCTCCCAGTCCCTTCCCCTGCCAGTGTCTTCTAGTTGCAAGCTATGCTCTGTCAGGTCCAGCAGCCCCTGTGGTGGCCACCAGCCCATTTCTGTGGAGGAAAAGGAGATTCTATGCAAAAAAAGTTAATGTCCGTCTGCCCAAATTCTGCATGTGCAGTAGCACTGCTGAGGTAAGGAGTACTTTCCTCATATCATGATGCGTCAGCTCAAGGTTGTATTCCCATAGTGGGGCCAGTATCCACTGGCAATGTAATAGTAGTTTACTCATCTGTAACACCTAAGTGTCAGTCTCCTCTCTCCACTTTGAGATGGACCATGAGAGGGATAAGAGGTGAGATGGACCATGAGAGGGATAAGAGGTGAAGTAACTCCCCCAGGGAGTCAGCAGCTCTGTGCCGGAGGCAGTATTAGAAACCAGGACTCCTGCCCGAGCCCAGTGTTCCGTTAACTAAACCCTAGCCTATCCCTTTGATAAACACTGCATTTACATAGGAAAAAGAATACCCTCATACACACTAACGATTAAAATAATTCTAAATTGTTGCTGTTACAAAGAATGTGGCCATTAGCCTCAGTCTACCATAGACTCTGGCAGCCTAATGGAGGCTTCAGTTTTCCACAGTAATGAAATGCAGGTGTTTTGAAAAGATGAATGATTTTTGGAATTTTTAAAAACCACTGTAGTTTTCAGAGAGCCAGCATACAAATACACCACACCTATGGGGTCCTGATCTGGAAAGCTGCCCCCTTCACCCAGGTCCTGTATAGAACCCTATTTTGTATTTGCTATTCTAATTAGTTTCTCTACAAATTTCCAGTCTTAGAGAAATAGCCATTAGTGGAAGATGTACTTTAAAAAAAATTAAGTGGGGAGACCTAGCTTTGTGCAAGTATCCCTGCTTGCTGATGGAAAGCTGCCAGTTTCTCTCTCTCCTAATGGAAAAATTGCAGCCAGCTCTAGTCCTGAGAACAGTGTAAGGGCCAGAGCAATCACTTGAAAGCTGCCTCCTGAGGGCAAGGTGTGAGGTAGGTGAAATGTGCCTTTGTCAGTCTCAGTGATGGGGGTATTTGTTCCTCTAGGAAGGGCTGTTGTATTTCAGTAGTATGTACATACTGTAAGCCATATTGTCATGGCAAAAACCATATTCCACTCATGAAGGAGAAACACCCTCACCATTTAGTCCAACTGTAACAACACCATCCCAACTTGCCCAACCCCAGTTAATCCAAGAGGGGACTAGGACCCTGGTATTTTAGTGGCTATCATGTGGCACAGGACTAATACTGAGAATAGTGAAGAGGCTTCATCTTGTTTCAGGGGTTAAGGAGAAATCTATTTATTGAATCACAGGAAAGACTATGCGCACAATAGCTTTTCCAAATGCATCCTGTAGAAAGCATGTAGCTTGTATGCTCTTCATCGGTGATTATTTATACCTCCTCTTTCCAGCAATGGCATTAAGAAGCAATCAACATAAGGCAGCTCAACTGCAACTGCCAAAAGGTTTATTTTTCTCTCCCCCCCCCGAACCAGCTTTGAGTGTCTTCATTTCATTTGCTAAAAAAAATGGAAAGATACAAAAGGATAAAAATTCAGAGTCAAACTGAAAGAACTGGGGCTTATGGACCAGGAGCAGGTTCTGCTCTCAGATACATTTGTGTGACCAAAAATCCTGCCTTGTATCTGCAAGCATCAGAGCAATCTCAAAATAGCATATACGATTAGAATTGGATGCAGAGGCTGGATATCTTCAGCCTGTGTCTCTTTCAAATAACGTTGAGCTGGCTTTTAAAATTGCTCTTGAAATATAGCTGCCTGTAGTGCCCCACCACTACAAAGCAGATTTGAGAGGCACAATGTAGACATTGCCACCCAAAAACTTAACTCTTGGGCTTAAATGTCTTTGTGTTAAAGAATACAGACATCTGTGTACTTACAACGTTGGTTCTTATATGGCCCCCTATTCGCTGCTTTCAGGGAGTGAGGGCCAATGCATTCATTAGTCCAGATTCTGCAGCCATGAGTAACAGAAGTAGTCCCCTTGCATACGTGATTACTCCTATTACCATCAAAGTTACACGTGCATAAGCATTACCGTCCTCCCTGCTGAACCTGAATGCTGTGGCCCTAATCTGAGTAACTTTGCATAGTTGATTATTCCACTTAACCTGCATGGGACTAATCCTTTGTGAACAGCATAACTGGTAGCAGAATCAGGGCCATTATCTGCAAGAAGGATGTCTGCAGAAACTTCAGCAGTGATATTACCTCACAAGAATGCAGCCCAGTATCAAGGAAGAGAGCCCACTCCATTAAACAGTCATTTAAACTCCCTTTTATCTAGAAGGTCAAGTCAATTACAGATAGATCAAAGCTTTTCTCTTACATGTAATTCAATTTATTGGAGTGTTTTTGTTTGATTATTGCAATATCAACCATCTGAGAGTTTAAAGCATATGCTAGCCTTCTGCACAGGGCTGGCTTTTACCCACAGAGGCAGATTAAACAAACAACCTTAAGTCCTTGTCTGAAACTAAGGATTTTTTGAGATGGTGGTGGTATTATGCCAACAGAAAAACCCCTTCAGGTGGCATGAACTATGGCAACAATGCTCTGGCAGCCTAGCTATGCCAGTACAGCTATAATGGCACCGCATTTGTAGTAGAGACAAGGGCTTAGCTAGAGCAGTCTAATCTGTGTGTGTAAAGACACTTATTTTGGTTTTACATGGATTTGGGAGAGAGTGATGATTTTAGGAACCTCAAAACTGATTTAGTTAAGTCAGTATCATTTTCTCATGTGGACAAAGCTGTAGCTGTGTCAGAAATGAGCTATTACAAACCTGGAGTGCCCTTCCTTTGGTCTCTATGGGCAGCGTGAAGGCAGAGATGGCACACACTGCGCACATGCTTGAGAAAAGGCACAGGGCCCCGAGGAATGAAGCACTCATGAGAACCTACAAACAAACAATTCAAGCATCAGCTTGATGCTGCAGTACAAGATTAGTGTGAGGGAGCATGTTAGGCATCAAGACCTGAAATTGACAAGAGCCTAAAAGATTCAATGATAGCCAAGAAAACAGGCTGTTCTAACAGCTTCCAAAAAGTGCAACACATGCTAACCAATTACATTCTGTACAGAGAGCTTTATACAGGTCAGGAGCAGCTTGCCAGCCCAGAAACATGAGCCATAGGCTATCCAAGAATTCCCAAAAGCTACACAATACATTTTGCATGTTCTTTATGTAACATAAATATATACAGCTTTAAGGACAAATTATGATTTGCTATAAATGTCACAGTCCACTCATAGCGAAACACAAAGTTTAACGAACATGGTGCTGCATGAGGCTCACGTGTTGGGATAGTGAACAGTACTTCAGGAAGCTGCCTTGTTACCATGACAATTTACCGAGTGCAGGAGTCATTTTATCAGAATTGCTGTGGTAACCACTTCTTGGAGAGGCCACACCTGGGGAATGATAGCAGTTGAGGCCAGGCTCAAGGGGGGTTGCGGGGGCAGGGTTGGGGGCCTGTGCATGTATACGAAGAACTGTTGTCAACTCCCAGGCCTGCCTCATGCTCCACCCCCGCGTTGTGGCCTGAGTAGCAGCAGCAGCTCCAGCTCCCAAGTAAGTCCTCCTGCTGCTACATTAAATTATACAGTGAGGGGAATGTATCCATTTTGTGATTTGTGTCTCATCTGTCAAAGTCATGAATCATCACTGATGCGGGTCTATTGTTGGCAATGACCACATAACTAATCCTAGTTTCCACATAAATATCAAACACCCAATGTCTTGGCAAAAACAAAGGTCAGTACATACATGTGTGTACATGCACCCATGAGCTTCCAGAAGATCTGTGATTGCAGCTGAGGGCAACACTGGGCATAGAGTTTACCAAAAACCAGAACTGTGCCCACAAAAACAAAGGCCAGTGCTGAAAGCTCTTCCAAGGTAGCTGAAGAAATACCAGCCTAGGGCTTTTTTTCTTTTCTTTCTTTTCATTCCCCATCACTGACACCCACCACCTCATACCGGGATGATAACAGGAAAAGCATCTTACTTGTGCTATAAATGGTGCCACCATAGCTCCAATCCGACATAGTGAACCACTTGTCCCCATTCCCAGAGCTCGCATTGTGGTAGGGTAAACCTATAGCAGGACAAAGAGGGCTTAGTGCGGTATCAAAAAGAACTATGGCATGCCACTGGTTCATGGATGCTCACTGCACAAGAAAGGACAGCTGTAGGGGGAGATTTTCAAAGGGCAGTAAGGCTCCCAACTCTCCCCCCTGTTGAATCAGTTTAGGTTAGTCCAGTAGTTCTCAACCCGTGGCCCATGAGCCACTTGCAGCCCATGTGACAGTATTGGATGCAGCTCACAATGGTAAATAGGTTGAGAACCACCGGGTTAGTCCAGTTAAAGCTGGAGCAGACACTAAATCCCTTAGTCTTCGAGGTGGCTGCTCAAGGTCAGGGTTGCAGAACAGTGATCTAGGGGATGCTTGCATGGTCATGCTCCATCTCTGGTGGAAAGGGAAAAGTAGTGTCTGGGGCTTTCAATCCTTAGGCAAGACCTAAGTTCACTCCTGTGTTAGACAAAAAGCAACCTAAGAAGAACCTCCAAGACTTCAAGGATTATGCTTTTTGCCAGGCCTAAGCCCTGTTTCAACAAAGCACATAAGCACATGTTAAAGCATAACGTGGCAGGGCTGTGTAGTTTATTATCTGTTAGAAATACGTTTATGGAAGGACCAAAAGGGGTTTCAATCTCACTAAGCCACTTCAAGAGAAGGATTCCCCAACTGCTTTCCTTCTGCGAGGGGAGCAGTCTCAAGAAGCATTTTCCAGGCAGTGGGTGAGCTTCAGTGTCCTTTTCTGTTAAACGCTCTTAGGTTAGTGGTTTTTGACACATCCATATCCAATAATGGACTCCACAATTCTAAACCACCAAAAGGTTAATATATGTATGCACTGCAGGTTCATTTTTACGAGCATAATTGTGATATACAGAATTATTAATGGTACAGAGATAGTAAAGCGGACTCCTAGATAATCATATAGTTACAGGAACTGCCTATTCTCAGGAATTTTTCCATGTTACTCAGCTGTGGCAAATGTGCTTTTATTCATTTAATACACTCCATAAGAACAGCCACACTGGATCAGATCAGTAGTTCATCTAGCCCAGTATCCTGTCTTCTGACAGAGGCCGATGCAAGGTGCTTCAGAGGAAATGAACAAAACAGGTAATTCCCATTGCCCATTCCCAGCTTCTTGCAAGAGCAGCTTAATGAGGAACTTTCAGAAGGACCTACCTCTGCTGTGTAAATGTAGATGGTGTTGAAGTTTGCTGCTACCAAGGCACGCAGCATAAAGAGAAAACCGATCAGACCCGTACTAGGGAGAATGGGGTGGAGAATATGGAACCAGCATCAGTGAATGGTTATTAAACACAGGCAAAGCAAGTGGTTACTCACTGCACTAAGGAACTTGCCTCCAAAATAAGAATATAATAAAAGACATAAGTAAATGACAAAGGTAACCTTTATCCATTCAATTGGCAAGGAAAGGTGGATGATTCACATTGAGGGATTTTCTTCTTGAGGAAATGCTTGGAAAATGCACTGACCAAGCTTACAAGCCAAGGGAGAGAGGACATCTATATTCATTATAGCATGTCAGGTTTCATCTGCTAGAGTTAAGACTGGGTTCTAACTTGCAGTCATATCCCTCTTTCTCAGTTGCTTATCAGCTGTCACAAATTCTGTGCTTAGTCTCAGCCCAAAGGTGAAGACTGAGCATAATTGTTGCAGGTGTTTGATTTATCGGACCACTGGAAAAGTACTTTACCCAGATACTCCAATCGGAATGTTGCATTCAAGTAACTATTGCATAGATTTGGCTAGAAACTTTGAATTTGGCTTGATTTCTAAATTTCCCTGCCGTCCATGCAAGAAGCCAAGTTTGAAGAAAATTATACTAGTCAGGGCCGCTGGAACAATTTTAATAGTGGGGGTGCTGAGAGCCGTTGAACCAAACTGTAAACCCTGTATATAATGGAAACCACTTCAAGCCAGGGCATGCGGCACCACTAGTTCTAGCACCTGTGATACTAGTAGTTTTAAAGTCCCCATCTCAAACATGAACATAAAATTTCCCTATGCCGTTTTTCAGGCACCAGTAAAGCAGACCATTAGCTACTGTGCTTCAGGGCAGTCCCTCACAGCTGAAAGGTCAGTTTAATGGAACCTTTAAGCTGAAGGGTCATTTCAGAGCCCTACCTGCAGTCCTGGTCCACTTCAAAAAATTGTCAAGCTCTGCCAGCTTCATGGGGGGAGCCTGTAAATCCCTTAAACTCAGTATTTAGTGAATATAGTCAAACGGTGCTAATTCATCCTGATTAGGGGAGACGCACACAAACCCCATGATGGATTATTCGTCTAAGGCAGAGGTGGGAAAACTATAGCCTGCGGGCCACATCCAGCCCTCAGGACCGTCCTGCTTGGCCCTTGAGCTCCTGGCTGGGGACACTAGCCCCCAGCCCTTTCCCTGCTGCTCCTCCCCCACAGCCCAGCTCACCATGCTGCCAGCACTCTGGGCAGCGGGCCTGCAAGCTCCTGCCAGGCAGCGCGGCTGCGAGAGCTGCTGGTGCCCTAGACTGCATGGCTGCGTGACCAGCTCCAGCCGGGCTGCATGGCTGCCAGTCTTGGTGCTCTTGAGCACCATGGTAAGAGGGTGGGGAGCAGAGGGGGTTGGATAAGGGGCAGAGGATCCCAGGAGTCAGGTAGGGGACAGGGAGCGGGGGGGTTGGATGGGCGTAGGGTCCTAGGGGGAATAGTTGGGGGAGGTCCCAGGAGGGGGCGGTCAGAGGACAAAGAGCAGGGAGGGTTGGATGGGTGGGGAGTTCTGAGGGGAGCAGTCAGGGGGCGGGAATTGGGGGGCAGGCGGATAGGGGGAGGGGCCAGGCTGTTTGGGGAGGCACAACCTTCCCTACCTGGCCCTCTATACAGTTTGGCAGCCCAGATGTGGTCCTCAGGCCAATAATTTTGCCCACTGCTGGTCTAAGGGGATGTCTACACAGCAAAGAAAAACCTGCAGCTGGCCCATGCCAACCAACTTGGGCTCATGGACTCAGGCCGGAGCCTGGGCTCTGAGACCCTCCCACCTCACAGGGTCCTAGAGCCTGGACTCCAGCTGAAGCCTGGAAGTCTACACCATAATGAAAAAGCCCTGTAATCCGAGGCAGCTGACTCGGGCCAGCCATGGGTTTTTCTGTTCTCTGTAGAGACCTACCCTGTTTTCTTAAGTAAGCAAACAATGAAAAAAAATATGAGGTCTGTACCACAAAATGTACTTTGTTTTCTTATCTCGATGTGTGTTTTAGCTGTAATTATTTATAGCATGCTAGTAAATGTCCTGTCATATATTTTGTGAAATCCCCGTAGTCTCAGCAATACAAGACCTTACTACAGCTTCTGCTATTACATTTTTTGCCAGGAGGTGACAGGAAACTGCAGGAGATTTTTTTTTTTGAGAGAGAGAGAGCGAGAGCAAATTATCAGGACTGCTGATTAGCAAATTGAGAATTTAAAAGGTCCTGACATTTGCCTATTGTATTACAAACCACCACAATAGTACTAGCATACCGATCTAATACGCTACCTTGTAGTGCAGATATTAAGGAAGAGAAAAAAAAGTGCAGTGCATCCCATTGTTATAGACAAGCTCAGTCGTCTTCCTAGGAAATTGATGCTTAGAATGTTTAAGGGATTTACTGGAAAACAAAAGAAAACATAAATGTCAGACTTCAGGGTTAAATTATCTAATGATGTCTAAGCCCATGTTTAGCTGTCATCATTTCTTAACACTATAAACCAGAAATTCCATCCCACCGTTCCCAGTAGAAAAATTTCACCCTCCAATACCCAAACACCATGATCTTCCTCTTGCTTATTTTTCCTTTTTTTTATGTCTGGAGTTTCCGAACCGGCCTCACTTGAGCCACTTTAGTTCCCTCTATAGACTGTCACTACTATTGTGTCACAACTACAGTGGTGTCACACTAGCATTATGTACTTGATCACTTCTTAGTAATAGCAAGCTGCTGGGAGGAAAGGTGGGGTCATGTGGTTAAGCATTGCATTTGAACTCTAAACGCCTGGGTTCTATCCCCTACTCTCCTCAAGACTTCCCGTATGAGTCAGGCAAGTCACTCAGGGCTCCAAGATGCTAAGCAATGTGGCCCCAGTCCAGCAAAACACATGGTTAACTTCTAGCCTAAGCATGTGTTTATGCCGTTTGTTGGACTGAGGTCAGAGAGTTTGGCACCTTACAAGATCAAACTTTTAATCGCTTTTTATCTCATTGCCCTAGATGTAAATGGGGATAAAGCTTACCTCATGGGGGTGCCATGAAGCTAAATCCAGTAATGTTTGTCAAGTACTTAGAGCACCTTAGATGGAAGGTGCTATGGAAACATGCTATCACGTGATACTGTTACCGCCTAATACTGAAGCAGAGGAGATATACCAGGAAACATGTTGGTTTGTGTTTCTATGGATGCATTGTGTACTTTCTGCTGTATTCCATTCTACCCTACTGTGAGCAGGTCTCTGCTGCACAGTACAGGGTGCTGGTACTGAAATAATACCCTTTCTAAACTAAAGCACACCTTTGCTGCGTTCAGTTGCCTACATATCAGTGACTGACTGCAATTCTTGCTAGCATATGGGTTTCCAGAAGTCACTGTTCTAGTTGTCTGAAAATTTGCCTTCAAGCCAATCCTGGCTCTCTGGTTACTTAGAACCTGATCTTCAAAGGTGTTTAGCTGCCTAGCCTTCACTGATTTCAGTGCAAGATAGGCACCTAAGTATCTTTGAGGATCTGGACTTTACTGTTCAGGTAGTTTCCTATGGTCATTTAAAAAAAAAAGTCATTATCCTCTGCATAGGGGCTATTCGGCTTTGCCAGTTAAATTTTCACAACTGTCCTTAAAAATGAATTAATCATGTAGGGTGAAATTCCTCCCTGTGACGCCAGCACAAAGCATATGCAGCTACAGCAGAATCTCAGAGTTATGAGCACCAGAGTTATGAACTGTCCAGGCAACCACACACCTCATTTGGAATCGTAAGTACGCAATCAGGCAGCAGAGCCCTTCCCTCCCACCCCCAAACTCCCAAAAAAGCAAATACAGTACAGTACTGTATTAAATGTAAACTACTAAAAGAATAAAGGGAAAGTTTAAAAAAACAACTTGACAAGGCAAGGAAACTATCAGGGTTTGTTTCATTTAAATTAAGATGATTAAAAGCAGCATTTTTCTTCTGCATAGTAAAGTTTCAAAGCTGTATTAAGTCAATGTTCAGGTGTAAACTTTTGAAAGAACAGCCATAATGTTTTGTTCAGAGTTACAATCAATCTCCATTCCCAGGGTGTTTGTAACTCTGAGGTTCTACTGAAAATCTCACTGAAGTAGTGCATTACCCTTGGCTGGCTCTGTGCACAGGGTGAATTTCACCCAAACCCTACATAGTGTTTTGTGCACGTGCATGTAAATCTGCCGAGTTAAACACATTGCATAACAGATTAAATAGACAAATTGGAGATGCTTCTGTTACATGCAATCTCTCCAATTGTGCTGATGATCATGATCCGGTAATCCGAAGGGGCAAATAAGCGACAGTGACATGGGCTGCGGCTTTCCTCTGAATCATCCCCCAACTCCTTCGCTGCTGCTGCTGTCTGCAAACTACAGACCATGTCACGCTCCAGTAACTCAGCGCTGGCCAGGATGACGCCATAATAAGCAAAAGATATTCCAAGCCTGGGAGAAAGAAAACCAACATTGACAAGCAGAAAATAATCGCAGACTCATGGAACCATAGAGGAGTAAAATTCAGCAGATATTAAATGCCCAAGGACAATTACAAAGCAAGACAGGTAAACAACAGTTAATGTTTGGAAATCTTAAGTCCAGCAGTTATTTGTGCAACCAGCAGCAAACTGGTTGTCACAAACGTATTACACAATTGAAGCTACCATATAGGTGCTCCTCTTTATTAAAAGAAAAAGCCCAGTTCTTAACTGGACTGTTATACTATTATTATATATTTGTAACATGGTAGCACCTAGAAGTCCCTGTCATGAACCAAGACCCCATTGTGCTAGGTGCTGTACAAACAGATATGAAAAGACAGTTCCTGTCCAAAGAAGCTTACAGTCCAAATAATGCTGATATCTGTGTGTGTCAGTTTTCCCATCCGTAAAATGGGTATAAATCTATCTCACGGGGTGAAATTCACCTTGGTACAGAAAGCCAGCATGAGGTCAATGTTTCACTTACACCCTCTTTTGAGAACTTAAGAAGTAGAACTTAAGAAGTACATAGGCTTTTGTTCATACTTTCTGCATGTGGTGAAATTACCACCACTGAATATGAGCTTATTTCATGTTAAGGCCACAGAATAGCATACTGCTCAGCTTGAGGAAGTGTGGCAGCACTGGGCCCATAGCGTTCTTAAAAATTTTTTATGCAGTGCTCTATATACTGTAGTTTACAAGCTTTCGTTTAAAAATGTAAAGCCAAGATCCTGATCCCTTGTGGCCATTAAAATTCCCATGATATTTTTCATATGAACAGGAGGGTTAACCCTGAAGCCCTGGCCAAATACCAGTCTGTATAATTACATTCTCTCTCCCTGCCATTTCAGTTAAGGCAATTTTCCCCCACTTGTATTGTGAAGTATTGCGGTGCACTGCTAAACAGCTGCCATGTTCTATACCAGAGGTGGGTGCATGGTGGGTGGAAGTTATCATTTTATGTTTCTTACCTACCTTATAATATTTGCCAAATATTTGAGACTCATTGATGAAAGGAGCCATGGTACTATATACAGACTGCGGGAGTGGGCCCTAAAAATGTGTAGCAATACATGTTTGTGCAGGGACATTTTTGAAACATTCACTCCTGGGGGAATCTGTCCATTCAATATTTAAAACAAATCCCTGATGCTTCTTTTACCAAAGCCTAGGACCATCAGAGCTTCATTTTCCATTCTGTGCAGTGACTTTTTAAATCAATTTTAGGCACCGTCTGATTGAGGAAGCTCATATAGTGTCATGCTTCTCTGTCATGAGCAGAATATTAATGATGGCAGCCTCATTGCAACATCATCAACTTATTCGGCATGTCCCACATCATAAACAAGCTAAGAAGTGATTTTCATTCTCCCCCACCCCCACCCGCCCCCAGCAGTTGAAGAATTACAAGCTATCCAAAGACCTGCATACTGAATGCAGGGAGAATGCTAAGTACACAGAGGACGGGAGCCTATAAGCTGATTTATACGTGTGGAAAACTGTATTTTACAAAAATAGAAAAATCATACAAGATTCAGGGACTGATATACAAAGATTCTGGGTTGCTGAACTTTCACACACCCATTATCTGCACGTTACAATTCTAGTTTGCAGTGGTGTCATAGCTGCATTGATCCCAGGATCTGAGAGACACAGGGTGGATGAGGTACTATCTTTTATTTGACCAACTCCTGTTGATTTGAACTACACAGAAGTTGGTCCAATAAAAGATATGACCTCACCCACCTTGTCTTATTATAATTCTAGACAATGGTGCCAGTAAAATATGTATTGATCTACATGAGGCCCACTTATGAGACTTCACATGATATTCATCTTCTGTTCACATTTAATTTTCCAAAGCCAATGGACTCAATAAGAGCTAACAACATTCTGTCTGAAACCTAT
This sequence comes from Gopherus flavomarginatus, assembly GCF_025201925.1. NCBI lineage: Eukaryota > Metazoa > Chordata > Testudines > Testudinidae > Gopherus > Gopherus flavomarginatus. Next base: position 108,974,874 of record NC_066617.1, on the reverse strand, counting down.
TTCACTGGTACTCTGGCTGTGCTACCGAGGCAGCTGGTGGAGCACCAGTTCTCATTTTGGGAAAGACCAGGATGAGGAAGCAATCTTAAAACCAGTTCAGATGTTTCCTCCTGTTCCAGCTATACTGGATGTCTCTGTAGGTCACTCAGAGTTTGATCCAACTCGCTTGCGAGTCAATGGGAGACTTTTAATCAGGCTCCTATCCCCGTTCAAATGAAAGAATTATGCTATAAACGATAACCAAAACCAAATAACATATTTACCATATGATCCATATTTGCAAAGTGGTTCGTAAGTATTTGGAGTCCAATAGATCCCTGAATCTACCTCTTCTTTCCTGCAAATTATTTAATAGAAAACACAAGATTAGAAAAGTATCTTTTCTCTATGGACTAATTTTCTGGTGCTGCCATGTATTTCTACACACTAATATGTTTGCTGAGCTGAAAGGCAGACATGTAACACTTCAGCTGCACACAGATAAATTTGGGGATTAAAGAGTACCAAAAGGGAAAGGCTGTGGAGAGAATGTGTGGGGAAGTTGCTATGATCCTGTAAGTCCATGTGCAGCCACACTGACTTCCATAGGGCTCTGAATGTTCCCAGGCTCTACTTGCATGGAAAAACTTGCTGGATTCTGGCCTAAGCTGGTAAAGGTGCTGGTTACTTATTTGTTTCTTGTTTGAGTACCGTGGTCTGAACTGACAGCAGTTACCACTTGTGTTGTTCCATTTTATGTAACAAGACATAAATGCAGTAATGAGAAACAGAGTCAGAAATCAGAGGCTGTATGCTTGCTTTTGTATTATGCACCTAACCAGTTGTCAAACATTGGTCTAGCAGATATGAAAGCAAAGATATGTAGTAACAGTTAGAGGACTGGTACGTCTAAGGCAAGATTCTCGCTGCCCTGAATGTGAAGAGAGTCAATTAATCATCACTTGTCTAGGGGTGAGGGGGAAAGAGTTCACATGAATGTTTCGAGTTGATTTTTTTCCTCTTTGTTTAACATGGCAGTGTGCATAACTTTAACAAAAACATCCCAGAGCCAGTGAGATCTCTTTACAGAAATTCTACAAAGTGTATAGAGAAGGCCCTTCTCATTTAATCCTAACAAATGCCAATTCAATAGTTCCACATTACATGAGTTGCCAAGACCAATGCTAAGTGCCTGTGGGATCAGATAAGCAGCAAAGAGGTCTAGAAGAGGGACCCCTCTGAGCTGGATGATACTGTTGAAGATTCCCTTGGTTCAGGCTATGTTCCTTAGATCTAACTGCGGCCTCTTCAGCCACTCACACCATGATGTTCCCTTTCTGTTGATATGTAGGGCCTGAGTCATATGTAACCAATAATGACTTCTCCAGTGCTCCAGCACCTTCAAATGCTCCAGCTCCATTCTCCTACATCTGCCACTGCCAGGGTGTTGCTGGTCATGACTAGTGCATGCTTATCTTGCAGTTCTGTCTGGAAGGGAAGGAGCATAAGCCTAGTTTCCCACAGTTCATGCAGTTTATGATTCTTTTTCCCTATTGGTCTGTCTGTTCTCCCTGAGTCTGTTTCTATGGCCCCCCACTGGAGGAGTTGGACTGCATACCTGGGGCAACAAGCCATGTTCTGTCCAGCCGTGGCACAAGGAGGGGGAGGAGGAATCTTTGTAGCTCTTCATCTGGAAATGTGCCACCTGGAGAATTTCCACACGTGATACTAGCATGTCCTGGAGCTGTATGAGGAACCTTACTGATACCAGGGTGCAGTTGTCAATCGTTCAGTCAGGCCAACAACCTGCAATTGTCTCATGTCAAAGATGAAGACCTTCTCTTTGGGTGGGCTAGCATCTCTCTGAGGTGCTGTGGTCTCTGACTCAGAACCAGATGATTCTTCTCCATGGTCACTGATAAGCTATGCTCTTGCAGGCAGGTGATGGTTGTTTCTGTGTCCTGTAGGGCCATTTACCTCAAAAAGGAGTTTGGATGAACAGCTCTTCCAGGAAGGGAGAGCATGAATTTCCTGCATCCAGAGAGCTGCTGCCAAATCTCTCAGCAACTCGGACAAGACTGCTAAGGGATCTCACCACACCAAAGGGGGAGCTCTCTACTGGAGCCTTTTTTATGGTAGCAAAAGCAAACGTTCTCCCAGCATTATGTTCATATGAATGAGAAGAAGAATATAGTAAACAAGCCTATTAAAATGAAAGGGCTAAGATTACTCTCTTTTCAGTAGAGAAATGACAGCCTCTATCGTGGCATTCAATATTCCTTTGGAATGATGCTAGATATAGTAGAAAAGCTTACAACATGAAAAGCTTAAGCAAGATAGCCCCATCTCCTAGAATCCCAGTAACCCTGCGTCTTGTGCCTCAGGACCTATCCAATCCCCCTTTAGCATGATGAGAGAAGATACTTTAACTCTCACATGAACAGGCTCCACCAAGATCCCTTCTGGCATTACTGAGCGGTTCATCTTGGCAATCCTCTCCAGTGTTGCAATGGCGGCTTTGTTATTTCCAGTAGATACATTGTACCGAGCAGACTCTGGAATGAACTTCAAATACAGGTTGGTTAGGAACAGGTTTTACAGCTTTAGGCAGCAAGAAAGAGCTTTACTTAAGTGTCGGGACAATACACAGACCCAACAGTTATTGGATTTCTCCCTTCTTTTTGCTGTTTCCCATCTGCATGGTTCAGTTTTCCAATTCACTGAGAATGCACATTTGTAAATATTAAGCCAGACCCTTAGCTGGTGTAAATTGGTGTAACTCCATCAACATCAGTGGAGCTATGTTGTTTTACCCAACCTGAGGATCTGGTCCAGTATATAAACAGTGCTAGATAAGTGCTCTGAATAACAGCAATTCCTTGCACATATTCAGTGAGCTCTCAGAGAACCAACGTAACTATTGAACTCTGTTATACAGCATTCTGGGACAGCCAAGCAATAGAAAGAAAATGTCTTGTTTAAAACTGTGGGGAAACCAAACAAAACAGTGAAATAAAAATAATAATTAAACAAAACCTAACTCGAATCTGACATTGTAAGTTGAGACTAACAACAAACCACTTCCTCTTAATAAAAGCTTCCCAGACTTCAAACAGATTTTGGGTTCATTTCAAGGGATGGACAGAATTGGGGGGCATTAGTTTAACCAGACTGTTTCACTCATCCCTCGTATTGATCACAAAATAAGTAGAACTGGGTCACCATTACAGAAAGAAGTGCTTGAATTTTTAAAGGCATTTGCTTGGCCATGCTTGTGCCTCTTGTTTTGTTATTTCCATTAACAAATCATGCAGCACAGTTTTACTAGAAGAGATGTTCAGAGAAGTCAAATTTCAAGATACAGGTATTTAGAGAGCCTAGTTTATATTTGCAAGCATAATTATTTATCTCAGGCCATATCAACACTGCAATCGAAGTTGTGATTGCAGCTTGGCTAGGCATAATATAGGCCTAAATATAGCAGTGAAGATGCAGGAGCACAGGCTTTAGCATGGATTTGGAAAGTGAATCCATATTCCAGGGGACCAGGCAGTTTTGTACGGCATGCCTTCACTGCTATTTTTAGCTGTACTAAATCAATTAAAACTAGAGCGATGATGTCTACCTAAGCTGCAAATCACATTTTTGACTGCAGTGTATACACATCCTTAGACATGCTCAGGCACTCATACGATCAGGGAATGGATTTTAATGTCTATGTGATTTATCTGACCAATCACAGCTAATCAACATAGCTCAAAGAGCGATATTCACAGACAATTGTTCACATCAGTCCAGAGAGAGAAAATACGCTCTGCCCTGAATAAATATGAAAATTAAAGGTTAACTTTGTTGGGTACATTGTTTGTTGTGAATTATTCACTTAGTTCTACAAAATGGTAAGAGTTACAAGGATGGGGTATATATAGCGATGACAGCAACAAATTCCTAAATTTGCCAGTGTATGAATTGCAAGCTTTTATGTAATCTAATCTCATCTATCTTCTCTTCCCCACCACCACAATATCAGAACAGTGATGCCCTAGTCTTGGGATGCTATGAAGAAGCAGCCAATCTGTAGAAAGAGACTGTCTCCTGCAGGTCCCTGATTGCTGGTGGGGGCTCTTCAAAGTTTGTCTCCATGGGAGGGCTGCTGTGGGTTATGGTGAAACAGGACCACTGGGGCAGGCTACCAAGTTCTGATGTCTATGTCTCTGATGGCAAAATATACCTAGAGATTCCAGACCTAGTGTGTTCTTTTGTGGGGAGGAAGTGGTGTTCTCACCTTAAATGCCAGGATGAGAATGATGCCTGGAATAGAGGCGATTCTGATCAGCCAGCGCCAGCCTATGGTCGGGTTAACCACTGATGCCAATCCAATAATTAATAAGGAGCCTGCCAACCAAAAGACCTTTCAAATGGAAAGTGAGCGGTTACAATAAAGGAGACAATGGCTATTGTTTGTATATTTTAACCCCTGGTGATCTCATTCTTGTCTCAGCAACCTTCCCTATTCAAACCATAAAATGCAGTAGAGATTTGACCAAGACACAGTCAGAGGAGTTGAATTTTTGGAGAGAGCTGGGCCAAAGTGTTGGTGTGACTGGGCCCAGGATGGTTTCAGTTAGCTGTGGTTAACACAGAAAGCCATGTGTGGCAAATGAAACCCTTTAATCTGCTTCCCTGGTATTCATGAGCCTTTTAATTTGCTTCATTATTCATATGAATGAGCTTTTTTTTTTTTCTTATAAAAAGGTTTGTGGAAGGCAATAGTGCTATGAACACTAGTGCAAATAGTGAGCCATACTTTCCACTGATTTTACACCAGAGGAGAGTCTGGCCCAATACCTGCAAGCATGTGTGTCCTTGAAGTTCTCTTGTAGCAGTTAGGAAAAATGCTTTATTTACTTACACAAATAAGGTAAGTGACAACAAACAGCAAACAAATTCATAAAAGCCACAACCTGCCCTTTGAGTAATCTAGAGGCAAGGGAAAATAAATAGTAAATAATAATCAAAGGATTTCTCCTGCTTATAAATCTTAGGCGAGAACAGAAACAATGGCTTAAGTGATCAAGCCAATGGCTCAAACAGAGAATAATGAAAAGCAAATACTCGTTGCTGCAAGGCCATGAATAAGCCAAAGGCCAATATATGTTTGCACAGCTCTTAGTTGACAGGGGTGCTGGAAGGAGGAGGGGGGCCAGGGCCCTTTCACTTTCTGAAAGTGGACAGGCCTGCCAGGGTGGACCCTACCCCCATCCCCTCCTCTTCCCCCAAGGCCCCATCCCCTGTCCAGGCCAGCATGGAGCCCGGCCAGGGAGGGGAGTCTGGGCAGTTACAGGAGCCACGTGTGTGGATTCTCCACCTGCCCGTGGTGAGGGGGGGCTGAGAGCAGCCCCTGGTCCATGTCCTCGCCCCCCGCAGGCTCCCCACCTGGCCCAGGACAAGTGGAAGCTGAGGATCTGTGACTCCATGCTGGCTCCCCACGCGGCTCTCCCTGACCCAGCTCCAGCCAGGGGGGCTCAGAGTCCCAGCCTGGTGTGGGCAGGGAGCTGCAGCCCCTCCATCTGCCATGGGAGGAGGGCCTGAGGGGTGGGGACACAGCCAGCGACTACTCTCAGCACCCCCTCAGCCCACTGGGCAGGTGGAAGGAGCAGGATCTCCAGAGCTGCCCACATAGATCTTATCATGGCTAGGCTGCAGCTCCGAGCCCCACCCTCCCCCAGCCAGAGCCAGGTCAGGAAGAGCCCACACAGGCAGCTGTGGGGAGCCTGGGTCCCTCCAGCTGCCCTGGCCAGGATGCCTGGGGGATGAGAACATGGGCAGGGGGGCACGGGTTCTACAGCCCCACTCCAGCTTCTGGTGGGGTAAGGGGTGGGGCCTCCAGGGGGAGAGGAGGGGAAGTGGCTGGCCTCAGGGGCTCTGGGGCCCTCACTTTTCGGAAGGATCTGGCACCCCCTGCTGGTTGAGCCATTGGACAAATTCCTGTGTATACCTTTGCAGCTAATTCCAGAAACCCATGGGAAAAGTGCTAAATTCACTGGCCAAATCATTCACAAGAAATAATTCAAGCAGCTCCAGATTTAATCAGCCCTTGCTAGGCAGTACAACCTGTCCCAGTGCACCTCAGTCCTAACTCGGAACAATCTATATTCCTCCATTCCTGGCCACCCGCACAGTTTCCTTAATGGAGCTAAGACCTGACCTATGGCACCTTTAGCTTGTCCAGCTCTGAGCCAAATGCCCATTCCTGGACAGAAACTGCCCATCATGCCACATGAGATGATGAGTTTTTGATGTGCAAAAATTGAGGACTCACATGGGACCACCTAATGAATCTCTTATTATGCCCTAACTCAAATTAGGAATTCATCTGCAAAGGTATATGGCGCATGTGCTGATTTATTTGTCCTGGGCCAGCCCCAGTTTGAGTACTGAAAATTGCTTCCAGACAGACGGAGTCCAGTCTACTGGCGTGGAGCACATTTCTGTTTCAATTTTTAGCTGCTGTATGTGCTATTATCTTGAAATGAGATTGAGCGACTGACCCAGCTCCTGACTGACAGCCTGTCAGGGGTGATACTGTTAGAACAGGCAATGGACGCATTTATCAACATGGCAACCAAAAGGCTGGATGTCAACTGTCAATCAATGTCTCAATGCCATGTACAGAGCAGCCAATTATCAGAAAAGAAATTGCTTTTCTTCTGCACATCCGTGCACATGTTTAATAAGGCAGTGTTCACTGTGACACACGCTGAGAATGAGATACCCTCACTGCGTGTAATACATATTCAGATATAGTGGACCACATAAAAACTGGCTAGAATTCTGCTTTCTGAGCCAGACACAGGAAATCTGGAACTCTGGGCTGTAATGAATTTTATCTTACCTGCGATAAGGGCAACATATACCCTCGGTATTTTGTAGGCAAGAATTCAGTTTTTATGATAAGTCTGAAAAAAAAATGCAGAGAGTGAGATTTTGCATGCAGCTGAAATGCCAGCTCAGTCAATCTTAGACTCCACTGTCAGTCAATAGAATTATAGTAGCTCTTTCACTGCTAGCAATTGAAAATCGGGTGCCGAACAAGTAAATGTGCATAGCATTTGTGAGCATGACTCATTGCATTCATAGAGCCAGATCCTCAGCTGAAGTAAATGGGTGTAACTCAACTGACTTCACTGGAACTGTGTCCATTTACAGCTGATGAGGGTTTGACCCTAAGCTTGTAATTCAGTGAAGAGGCCCTGATCCTTTGACAGAGTGTGTCCTCTCCTCCATATCAGCGATCCTGTAATGTTATTGCTCCTGCAGCAAAGATTGCTGCCAAATATCAACCTAGTTTAACATGACATGCTGCACAAATATCTGCCCACAGGGACAAGGAGGCTATGTAATGTCAATCCAGTAGTACACTTGAGGACATAATCTCAGGATACAAGAATCTGAGTGCTGGCACTTTGCATCATTCACACCTCTAAGGGAAGGATCTGTGGGGCTGTTTGAACTCCATGTTTAAATGCTATGTACTCTGTGTGATGTGAAGTTAAAGAAAGGCTGGTTTTGGTTAGGTATCCCAAGGGGCTTCTCTCTTTCCCTGCCTATACCCAGAGCCTGGAGGTGAGTCAAAACCTTTCACATTGGATTGAAGCCGCTTTGCAATTCATCAATCTGTTCACTACCCAGCCAGCAGTGTCCCTGGTTGAGAATAGCTACCTCTGCAGGGCACTGTTTCTTTCCCAAGGTCCAAGTGCCCTGCAGCCTAGCACTACCAGAGAGAGATGGTGGAAAAAGGGAGGGAGGGAGAGGGGAAATAATGACAAATTTTTTCCATGTTGCAGGGTTTGAAATGAAATAGCTTTTCCATAAAATCTGTAGTGAATTTTTTTTTCAAAAAATTTTGAATTTTCAATATTTTTAATTTACATTCCTTCCCTTCTTTCCTTTTTTTCCCTTTTGCCACTGAGTGCAGAAAAAGGAATAATATGTGTGTGGGAAGGGGTTCTTCACTTTTTTTTCTTCCCACCATAACTTTTAGGGAAAAAAAATAATTGGAGCTATACCAATCTCCTAGAACTGCAAGGGACCTTGAAAGGTCATTGAGTCTAACCCCTGCCTTCACTAGCAGGACCAAGTACTGATTTTGCCCCAGATCCCTGAGTGGCCCCCTCAAGGATTGAACTCACAAGAATGGGTTCAGCAGGCCAATGCTCAAACCACTGAGCTATCCCTCCCCCCTTTGAAAAAGTCACAGAGTTTTATTTTTCCTTTTGCCACTCTAACTTTTCCAGAATTGAATATGTTGCAGAAAGTTCCAGTGGGAGAAAATGGAGGGAGAAAAAAACCCAAACCAAACCAAACCAAGCCAGAAAAAGTGATGGAAAAAAAACCCGCCATACATCATTCAGCTGTTACATTCAGTGGTGAAAAAGGATGGGGAAGGGGAAGAAAAAAACCCCAAAATCTGAAATTTTAAATTTTTGAAAATGTTTCAGTTTTTGAAAAACCCAACCAAATAAGAATTTCAATTTGAAATCAAATGTTTTGCTTTGTTTCAAAATTTCCTGTCAAAACAATTAAAGAAATAATCAAAAATTACATTATCCTATGAAAATTTTCATTTTTGACAAAACTTCATTTTTTAGTGGGAAAATGGTTGGGCTGAAAAAATATTGACCAGCTCCGCTTCCAACCCCTGCCTGGGAACTGGGAGTGAATCCAGGCTTCCAACAACAGAACACACCACAATAGGTGACCTGGACAGCTCTTGTCTTTAGCTTTTTTATTTGCATTGACTCCCATGTGTTTAATCCTTGTAGAATTCATGAGCCTTTAATCTCACTTTCCATGCTGAGATTTTCATGAAGGAAAGCACAGGGTGGGTATCTAATATCCATTTAGTGGGGAAAGACTGAAATATGTAAAGTGTCTCTCTCGCTCTCAGGTTTTACACCGCATCTCATCTCCACAACATCTGAGCGCCTTCCACAAAAAAGAATAGCAACAGCAAATTCCACTGTGGATTTCATGTAATCTCTAGTACTTCTACCTTTTCTGAGTAAAAACTGTACTTGCGGTAGAATTTTTGTTTACATTTTTAAGATTTAGTTAGTTTTCCCTCTTTTTCTTCTTTTGTTGTTCTTGGTTGGTTGGGGGTTAGGAGTAGAAGGGCTGTCAGTGTTGTGAGTGTCAGTGTTACAGCGTAAAGGCTTTTTTTGAAGAGGAAGTACTGAAAGTGTTCGCTACAACACAGACTATGTAACACTTAATGTTGCGGTTTCCAAGTACGCACTGCATTTACATTTCAATACAAAGGTACTATGCTCGTAAAACATTCCATTATTAAAACAGAATTGTGTTGATTTTTTTTTGTTTACTGCAAAGTAACATTTGCACATTTATTACCTGTTTATTTGTCCCTTATCAAATGGGTTTAATAAGCCATGAGAGAGACAAGATGGGTGAGACAATCTCTTTTCTTGGACCAGACTTCAGGTCTGGGCCTGAGATAGACGTGAGAAAAGTTAAGGCTACATTACAGAGCTTACAGCGGGCCAGCTGTAGTGCACATGCTCTATGCCAACAGAAGAAGGCGGCTCTCCCGTTGACTTAATTACTCCGGCCCCCATGAGCAGTGCTAGCTATGAGGGAGAAGCTCTTATGCTGACGTAGCACTGTCCACACCGGCACTTAGGTCAGAGTAACTTACATCACTCATGGGGGATAGCTTATTCTCACTTAAACTGTAGTGTAGCCATAACCAAAGTCCTGAGGAAGAGCTTTGTGTAGCTCAAAAACTTGTCTCTCTCACCACCAGTAGTTAGTCCAAAAAAAAGAATTATCTCACCCACCTTATCTCTCTAATATCCTGGCACTGACACAGCTACAATTACTCCACATATACCATTTGATAAGCCATTGTCATTCATTTAGTGTAAACTAGCTGCCCCACTCTAATCTAGACTGTTTAGAACTTTGGGAATGTAACTTAAAGCTATGTTCAGAAGGGTTCCTTGAAATTCTGGTAAAGTGGATGGGGGAATTTTCCCTCATTTCCCCTTTATTCTCAGCCCTCTCAAGAAGTCCCTGGTTGACTGTCTACTCCTCATGATTGCCCCTGCCTGCCTGAGGTGAAATAAACTGCTTCCACATCACTCCATGGGCTAAATACAGGGGGAAATGGGGGAAATTCTATCTCCTGATATACACAGGAAGTCAGACTTGATGATGTAATGGTCCCTTCTGGCCTTAAACTTTATGAAGCATCCAGCCTCTACTAGCCCCAGGATGCTGTGGATTGAACTCGTAATCTGCAGAGCACTACAGTTTAATAGAACTGTGTTATCACTTTTAACAGACTGAGTCTAATAAAATTATATCAATTCAAAGTGCATTCTAGTCTGGCTACGAGGACTAACCAAGTACTATAGGGCTTTTCCTCTTTGCCCTTGAGAAAAAGGGCACATTAGCCAGCTTGCCAGTAAGTTTTTCACTTGCTTACACTGGCTGGAAAATTTCAATGACCTCTTCTTTGGCATAAAATGAGAATTTATTTTTTCCACACACACTCCTCATGCAACCAGCTCTACTACTTACTAAATGTGACACTTAATCACATGAGACATGGGGAGACTTCAGCTTATCTCCTCCCCTTAAAAGGAGTTCTTGATTTCTATTTGCCTATTGCTTCCAGTGCTACAGTGCTCAAAGTACGTTACCCTTGTGCGTGGCCTGACACACCGCATCCTACCATAGCCCGGAGGAAAACGAACCAGATGTACGATGGGGAAAATGATGTCAGCAAGGAGAAATAGGCCCCCCATAAGAAAGAGATCAGCAGAATCTGGAAGGGAAGATTAGAAAACATCCCTGTTCAGGACAGCACTTCAAGCATAGGATTGAATATTTTGTGGACTTGGGGCATAAATAAAGCACAGATCAGCTGACCCCAAATGGAAATTCAAAGCATCAGTCTCTGAGACTTTGTCTACACTACAGGTTACTTTAGAGGCAGGAGTTATCAAGCTGATAGGAGCATCATCACAACCAGCAGTGCAGCTGCAAGTGCTGTAGCAAAGATGTAGCCCAAGAGACTCTTTAAATAAATAGAGGTGGGCCAGGGTTCCTCCTTAGTTAGCGCCACCTACAGCTCAGTTGGCCCCATTCTTCCACACTGACCTCTTGAAAGACCCTGATCCAAGAGCAGGCTTTTGAAGGGCTTTAGATCAAGCTCAAGGGCAAATGAAAGGGACCAAGGATCCATAAACCTTTGAAAGTTTCTGAACCCTTCCAACAACCAACTGCAGTGCAAATACTATACTCTCTGTCACAAGCACTCATTGTCATATAGTCTGGCTGCCCATTGCGAGAGACACAAGGGCTCTGCTTTCTGAACCAGTTCTAACACTGGGATGTGGAGTGCTTAGGAATAGGATAGTATCCCTTTAAATAGTTTGCGAGCCATCTAATGGCACCCACCATGTTCTGCGATTACCTTTCAGAGGCTTACCTGTAGGAACCCATGTTTGAAAATTTCCTAAATTCTTATCCCAGCCCTGCCATTGATTCACTGTGCAGCCCTGGACAAGTGTGTGTGTAAAGGGGGACATCAACAACAATAGCCCCCTCACAAAGATTGATTCGGTGATGTGGTTAAAGGTGTAACATCTGTGTCAGTGCTAACCTTGTTGTTATTATGTTCTGCCATCAGGCCTGGCTCTGTTGTCAAAAGCACCTCAAATGGAATGCTCCAGAACTTTCACTTACCTTCCAGCGACCATATCTGTCAGCTAAGAGTCCAAAGAGTATACTGAATATCATATAGCCAAAAAACACCATCTAAAAGGGATTAAAACATTGCCTTGGTTAATGAGCAAGGGTTTTTCCACACCTTGTACCTATTATGTGACACTGCTCTTAAATGCATGGTTGAACTTAATACACCTGAAACAGAGGGATTAATAACTGACTTGAGCCATGTACATGGTCAGGTTTCCCATTCACAGCTTGCCCAAACTGTCTTAATCCAGAGCTGTAGCATCCTCTTCTATTTCAGTCCTGGGACTGATACTTCGGATAAACTACAGCAAATCTTTAAGAGGGAGAGGATGGTCTTGTGATGAAGGCACTGAACTCAGATGATCTGGATTCTAACCTTGACTGTGCCACATGCTTGTTGTGTGACTTTGGGATATTCAGTTATTCTTTTTGCCTCAGTTTCCACAGTTGTAAAATGAAGATAACATGTGCCTCCCTCAAAGGGCTGTTGGGAGATTAAATTCATTAACATCTGTGATGGGTTCAGATACTGCCCTGGGGAAGAGTCTATAAATAACTAAAATTAGTATATATTAGGTGACAATTTTCTGAGTACTCATATGTCCCTTTTCTCCATAGCTTGAGCATCTTGTCCCTTTTCCCCATAGCATTTGAGCATCTTCTGGTCTGGTCAAATGTGCATTTAAACTAAACCAAACAGCTCCTTCCCCTGGCAATGTTAACAGAGTACAAGCTTAAGGGGTTATAAATGCCACGTACCGTTGTTACTAAAGCCACCTGCCAGTCATTAAGTTGCCACTCACAACGGATGAGTGGAGAAACAACAGCTATTAGCATGATCTCCATGGCTTCTACTACCTTCAAGAACAAACATGCACATTAGCAAAGTCTGGTTCCAGCGTCACCACAGTGAACAATTCCTTTGCATGTTGGGGAAAAGAATCCCAGTCATGCTAGGGATTGAAATCCTGGTGACCAAAATTCAGGCCATGCATTTGGAACAGTACACGCACACTTTCCAGAACCAACCTGGAGTATTCTGCAGGCAGAAACAAAGGAATCATGGAACTGGCATCTCCCTCAGCCCCTGATATGGAGTATACCCAGTACCTCTGCAATGTACCTCCCTCCCACATCGGCTGGAATCTCGGTCCTTCAAAGAACAGTTAGTGTGGTACTGGACTCAGAGAATATAACCATTTACAAGGCCTGCTGGAGGACCCAGTCTTTGTCTTGACCAGAAAGTTGGGAACTCTTGGAAACATGGGGGAAGAGTTCAGGGGGAAGCTTCTCAGGGTCCTCTCTCCCTCCCCACGTGTATTGGTGGAGGCTGCTTTGTCCTTCAGACTCTTGAAAAAATCAAGCTACTTCTCTCAGCGTCTAACTATGAATTTAAGAGTTTTAACTCGAGGTACCTACTTTTGAAAATCTTGGCTGGGAAGTGCAATTGTACTATGTTGGTTTAATGCATGTGACCATGTCGCCCACTAGTGGCTGGCAGCAGGAAAGATAAGAGCCTGCTATTTACTCATAGCTAAGGGAGCCACTCTTTTAGCTCAAATTATAACACTTTCGGTGCAGTCACTCTCAGGTCTGAGCCTAGGTGACGACTGTGGTGTTTCCGTGTTTTTCAGGATGACTTGTTACACAAAGAAGAAAGGAAAGGGAATGAAGAATGGCAAATGCTGACCCATGTACACCCATGCAACCCCAGTTAAGTCAATAGTGAGTGATAGGTGGGGTGAGAAGTGAGCCTAGAATCTATGAATTCTGCTTCACATTAATATGGATCCTGTAATAGGATTTTTAGGCTCAAGTTAGTAGACAATGAAAACCTACACCAGTACTGCCCATGATCAGGAAAAGCGCTATATGAAACCGCCCAAACCCGATGGTTTCCACAGCCTCTTCCACTGTAAATGTCTTCTGCTCTAAACACCAAAGAGAAAGAGAGTGTTAGAACTGAGATCACCCCCTAAGTACGTCCTTGCAAAACAGAACCACTTTTTGTTATTGTGTAATGGCAGGAAAGCTGTTGGAAACTCCATCTGTGCCCAAGATGTTATTTCAACTAAGCAGCACTAGAGCCCCTAGAAGCTGGGCACTTTAGAGATTCAACAAAATAAGAGAGAGAGATAAAATCAAAACATGATGGATAACCAGTGATGATACAGAACGTGCATGGAAGGAAGAAAGAGGTCTATCATCCAGTGCTTTTCATATAGTATTCTGAGCTATTGTATGTGTTGGATAGACCAAGGAAGAATGAATGGTTTAGGGTTAGAGAACTGTACTGGGATGCTGGAGCCCTGGGCTCATTTCCCATCTCTACCACAGATTTCCGGTGTGACTGTGGGCAAGTCACTTACGCTCTGTGGGCCTCTGTTTCCCAACTGTAATAGCTGGGATAATAGTACTTTCCCCAGCACAGCTGGCATTTCAGAATGGGAGGAAGCCAGAGCTCACTGCAGCTCAGTAATCCTTGGTATTTTAAGGGCCCCAGATGACTGTTACAAGCCGACTGCTCTAACCTGTGCTGTAGGTCAGGTCAGCTGCTGAAGAGCTTAGTGCCAACTTTACTTTTCAATCTTCAGCATAAGCATGGCACAGCTGAGGAGTGGGCCCAAGCTTTCCTTGCATAAATTGCTTTAAAATAAGCTTAATAGAAAGTGCTAAAATCTACCTTTAAACTATATTAGGGTAAAATTATCTTGCTTAGTTGCTATCACAGAGTAGCATCCAGAGGGCTGGCTATTTATCCCAGCAGACACTTGCTCATCACGTATGCAAGTGGTAGGGCTCTATGTGGGAGAAGTGCAGGGCGGGCTGGGGAAGCCACAGCCAACCCCAACCCAGGGCCAGACTGCCCCACCTTACTGAGAGGTGACAAGCACCACCCTCAGTCCAGCTTATGTGAACCAACCTTTCCTGGGTTCTTGCGCCTCAGTGCCTATTTCCTCCAGGCCAAAGGCATTTGATACTTCTTTTTGCTGGGTGGCCATCTTCAGCTCTCGTTGGGTTCCCAAAGATGACAATGGAGATTTCTTTGATTTCACTTTCCAACCTACAAGATAGTCACAACCCTGTCTTAATAATGAGCCGTCAAGCAATTTCTAATGCAAGACTGGTGGAAGTAAGGGCAGTTTAAACTCTCTTAGTGTCAGAGAATGCTAACAGGAAATGTTAAGGGTTCCCACCTCCCTCCTCTTGGTATGTGTTTAGATAAAAAATTAGAAAGGTTGTCACAGGACAATTGATTCAAATTGGTCAATCTCCACCCTGGTCTAGCCATGAAAAGTCCAATGAAGCTACTAAAACAGGTTGGCTAACACTCATATACCTTCGTGGGGTATTGTGGAGGCTTTTTAATGAACATTTGTAAAGAGATCTCAGATCCTCAAGTGAAAGGTGCTATATGAGCAGAAGTCATTGTCTGCAGGGTGCCTAGCGTGCTGTGGGTTTGTGTTCACTCAAGGAAAAGAAGGCAAGGAAGGACTCAGGTAACTTAAATGGGAGACTGTATGAATGTTGACTTTCCAACATTTTCCTTAGAGTAGTAATAGCCTCTCTCTTCATGGAGAGACGGAGTGTGTTTGCACCAAAATCTAAATGCTTCACTGAATCAGGTTGATTTCACCAGAACTTTGTTTTGGAAGAAAACTGGAAAAAATTCCAACAACATTTAAACAACCTGTTTTCATGTTTTTGTAATGGAACATTTACATTTTTCATTACAAAAGGACTTTTCATTTGAATTTTGTATTATGGTACATGTTATGATGCATACAAAACATTTAAAGTGTCAAAAACTGACTTGAAAACAAAAAAAAAAATGTTTCAGAATTTTCCTTCATGGAGAATTTTGAAATTTTCTGGTTTTGCTCTGCTGCAGAACAAAGCCCAATTTAGAAAACCCCAAATCCTTCACAAAGTGAAATTTCCCTCTGCTGCGCAGTTCTGCTACTCACTCTTAGCCGCAGGTCTGGTTCTGGGGGCGGTAAGAAGGGCAGTTGCCTTAGGCGCCAACTTCCAGGGAATGCTGTGCCACTGTGATGCTCAGGTGTTTTTGGTTTTTTTCCTTGGCTGTTTGGAAGAGGAGTGAGGATGCAACAAAAACATTTTCCACCCTGGCTGGCAAAAGAACCACCTCCTGCTTAGGGGAGACTCTCGGGTGACACAAATGAGAGCACAGCTCCAGACCAAGTCCCAGTAGGGGCAGGTTCCTCATTACACACATGCACTGAGAATGTAGGAAAGAAGGTTGTGCTGTTGTGTGGGACTCCTTTGACTTGGAATTCTGCCTGCGTTTCCTGTTTCCTCAGAAACAGATCCACATTGGGTTTCACTTGAGGTACCAGCAGTGTTGGGGAAAGGCCCAGACGGACAACATTAGGGATTGCCATCCTCTTTCTCTGCACGCAATGGGGATTAGCATGGGCAGCAGCAATGCAAGCTACCTTAACACTGTCCCCCTCCAGCCACCAGCGGCACCCTTGACCTTGCACTGAAAGGACTTCTTGGGGTGAAGACAGCTGTTGAGGCTGGGATTTGCAAAGACGCCTAAGGGAGTTAGGCCTTAAATCTTCCATGTGTCTGTAAAAAGGGGACAATGCCTACCTCACAGGAATGTTGTGGGGATTACTTCCTGCTGGCTAAGCTCTTTTAAAGACATAATGAGCTCTCTAATTGCTAATCATTGTTATATCATGTTTTGAAATTAAGCCAAGCAGGTTGGAACACCCTGCACACATATCAAAGGGGATCGCGCATCTGTGCTCCTAAGCACTCTTTCTTAAACCCTTCGTATGCTGCCTGAGAACAATAGTGCCAGTGTATTCTGTGCAACCTAAACCCCTATTATATAACCAGCAAAACACTGCCCGTTGTTGATGTCGCTCCTCAATGACAACAACATCAGGAGGTTCTTTTACCCAGCTTCCTCAAACAGTTTTAACCCCCATCTCACATTCTGCTGTCTCAGGAGTAGGGAAACAGATCCAAAAGGTCTGGATTGTAACAGAGGCAATCACAGATCTCCTCCGCTGGCTGGGGAGTTGAAGCTTGGTGTTTTCACTAATGCTGCTGGGCTGTGAGCTCGCCTGCATTTGGGATGTGGGTCCAACTCCCAGTGAAGTCAATGGAAGGCTCTCTTTTTTACGTCAGTGGGAGTTCGGTTGGGCCCCAGGAAGGTGACACTCAGTCACCCTCAAACACATTCCACTTCCAGGCGCAGGACCAATGTGCTGTTTCCCATCCCAGTAGGCCTAGCAAAGGGAGAGAGGCAATGGAGGAGAGAAATGTTGACAGAGAGGGTTGAACACAGAAGGCAAAAATAGATGGAGACCAAAAGGCCAAATCAGAAAAGAAAATAGTTTGAAGAGAGTCAGAGTTTGAGATGAAAAAATGAACTGCAACATTTTAAAAAAGATGTAAAATGTCAACATTGGGAAACACAAACACTGAACAAAGATTGAATTCTGGAAACATTCAAAATTAGGTCAACACTTTACACTGAGGTGTATTTTGAAAGGGTTAATCATCGATTAATAGATGTTTTAGATTACAGAATCTTTGTTATAGATTGTTAGAGTCCAACGGGTCAATAGGCTGCTTATTGTATAGCTTATAACATCTCCCTTTGAGGTGTTTATAACTGTCCACAACACGTTACTCACATCTGTAATATGCTTATACCGTCGATTCCCAATTCTTAACCATTTATAAGTAGAAACAATATAAATTGTGACTAAAATGGCTTATCTAGAAGAGCCTTTGGAAAGAGAAAATGCTTTGTGCCAGGTTTGAATGGTCTTCTTCACAACTATAAATGCTAGAGACTCATTTATCCTAAACAACTCTGTCGATACTTCCTGCCCTAATATTGCTGTGCACTGCTGAAAAGCTGCTGTATGCCAAACCAGAGCTGGCTTTGATGCAGTGAAGTGATGATTATTATTACAGTGTTTCTGGTGGAGGGCAGGGGTTGGAAGGCAGCTAACTAGATCAGATGAAAGGAGAGAGAGATGAGAGGTCTCTTAGCTGGTAAGGTCCTGATCCAAAGCCTGCAGAAGTGAAAGGAAAATCAGAGAAGGGTGAGGTAATATCGTTTGCCGGACCAACTTCTGCTGATGAGAGAGACAAGCTTTGGAGCTACACTGAGCTCTGCCTCAGGGCTGGGAAACGTACTCCCAGTGAGGCCTGGCATGCCTTCCCCAGATCTGCAGAAGAGTTCCATGTGCTTCGAAAGCTTCTCTCTCACCAGCAGAAGTTGGTCCAATAAACAAGATTATCTCACCCACCTCACCTGTCTAATATTCTGGGACCGACATGGCTACAACCACACTGCATATGCTGATTCAGACAGTTTGATAGTTAGGTGCCCACCAGGACCCTAAATCGAGGGTAGCACAGAGAAAACATTTGTCAAATCAATGTTAACAGAAGGCTCTACCTTTTTTTAGTCACTCGCTAGTGCTCCCACACTGGCTGCATGCTTCACAGATAAATATGCTGACAGATAAATACGCTGATAGATCCTTTGCAGTGCCACTGTGTGGTCAAGAGAAAGCCCCCGGCCTCACATCTACAAAGGAGCAGCAGCACAGAAACATGCCCTGTATGTTCATCTCTCTCTCCATATGGTGTCTTGTACTGGATGCATCATGAAAGACACTATATACTGCAAACGTCTATAGTACTATGTGCCTTACAACAGCTTTTATGTCTAGAGCAGTGGTTCCCAAACTTGGGATGTTGCTTGTGTCAGAAAAGCCCCTTTTGGGCTCAGCTGGTTGGTTTGCCTGCCGGGTCCGCAGGTCTGGCCGATCGCGGCTCCCACCGGCCGTGGTTCACTGCTCCAAGCCAATGGGAGCTGCTGGAAAGGGCAGCCAGCACATCCCTGGGCTTGTGCCGCTTCCAGCAGCCCCCCGTTGGCCAGGAGCCGCGATCAGCCGGATCTGCAGATAGGGCAAGTAAACAAACCAGCCCAGCCCCCCAGGGGCTTTCCCTGCACAAGTGGCGTCCCAAGTTTGGGTGAGCTGAGTGTGAAATCTTTATCCATATGTGAATAATTCCAAGAAATCTTCCTATACCTCTTATTAATAGTGCAGACTTGCTCACCCTAAACATTTCCAAACTTTTTTGCCCTGGTACAAGAGCTAGTCTCTTCTGTCCTTCCTGAGGCTGTCACAAGGGTTAATTGATTAATAATTGTAAGTCACTTTGAAACCATTAAGTGCTGTATAAGTGATACGTTAATAACCAGCACCACCACAACAATGCATTAGCTAAAGGGAGCAGTCTAAGTGATACGTTCAGTGGTACAGAGATAACACAGAAAGATTAAATGCCCCACAACGAGAACCCTGGCAGGCTCTCTCAGCAGTGGAGCGAGGGGCATAGGTGGCAGGTATAGGAAATACATCACTGCTCACCCGGCCTTTGGATAAGTTAGTCTCCATCATAGAAAAACACACAACTCTGAAGCACAAACATTCAAACAACCCCACCACACCTAGACAGGACTTGTTTTTGATCGTTGAGTGAAAGTTTCTTACCTTGGAAGGATCTCAAACTTGGGAAAATGTCTCTTTCCTCGTTTACAGTTTTAAATATTCCGCTCTTTTCATTTTATTGCGCGAGATGCATAGCTGCTTTTGGGGCCAGCTTCCATAAATTACTTTTCTTCCTAGCCAGAGGTAAACACTTCCCCCTTTAAATCTTTCAACTCTGGCTTGTCTGGGTTTTAAATGAAGGGCTTCAAAACTTCCTCATTCCTTTCCAAAGTAAGTTGCTGCATTTACCGTATCTTAATAGGTCAATTCACTCTGTGCTTCCAGAAAATGGTTTTAAGGAATTTACACTAAAATATGCAGGTTAACGTCCTTAAGCTACGCCTCCTCCATGACAATATTTCACCTGTCCCCTCTTAAAAGGGCAACACCAACCCATAATTTCATAGCATCTAACACCAGAAGAGATCATTAGATCATCTAATCTGACTACCTGCATATCACAGGCCATTACATTTCACACAGTTACCCCTATATTGAGTTTAATAATTTGGGTTAGATTAAAGCAATTTTAACTCCTCAGAAAACTAAACTGTTGTGTTCCACAGACAGAGAACAGGAGAGACCAAGGTGTCACCTATGCCCAAGGTCCCTGCAGTGGCAGGTAATTGATTTGGTGAGATCTGCCCAGATGATCCCAGCAGGCAAACCAGGCCCCATGCTACAGAAGAAGATGAAAACTCACAAGGTTCCTGACAGTTGCCCTGGGAGAAAATTCCTTGCTGATCCTGAAAATGGCAATCAGTTTGACCCTAAACATGTGAACAAGGAGCACCAGCCACATGTAGAGAAAAAGGCCTCCATATACCACCTCAGAGCACTGATCCATCCAGTCTGTTGTCCTGTCTCGTCCTCTGGCCAATCCCTGGTGCGTCCGAGGAAGGCAAAAAAAAAAAATCCCAACCCAACCTAACTCCCTTCCCATGCCCCCACCCCCTGCCCCAACCTACTTCTGTGCAATTGTTCATCGGGGGAAAAATTCTTCCTGACCCTGCAGGTGACCAACTAAAGCCCTGAAGCATGAGATGTGATTATAGTCATCATCACAATGCAAAGCTGCAAGTGGCATGAGCATGTTGTGGGTAATGCAACGCTTCCTGTTCTCTCCAATGAAGGAAGGGAATGAATGGGAGAAGTCCGAGATTTACAGACTCACCTCAAACACTGACAAACAGAAACTGATGGGAAGACATCCTTTGTTAAAAGAGAGAGGCCCTTAACATAATGATTGGGAGTGTGAGATTCCAAATGGGCTCTTCTGATGCTGGCATGATGGCCTGAAGTCTATTCCCATATATTTCCAGTTTAATACCAGCACTATGTTTCACAATAAGGACTTATGAGTTAAGTAAAGGAGGGCAGTTTTCTTTAGGTACCATCTTCTTCCAACTTTCTCCAACAAGAGTAACTAAACAAGGAATGAAATAGAGAACCCCTGACACCCTGTTAAAGATTAGCACAGAATGGTAGCCCTTTCAAAAGTTATTTATTATTATTAAAATAGTGCCTAGACACACTAGCCAAGATCAGGGCCCCAGTGTGCTAGGACAGAGCTCTTAAAGAGCTTACAATAAAAAATAGACAAGACAAACTAAGGGTAGGAGAAAGAAGTATTGTTATTCCCATTTTACAGGTTGAAAACTGATGCATAGAGCAATTAAGTGACTTGCCCAGGGTCATACAGTGAGAGGTAGAGTCAAGGCTCAAACCCACATCGCCCGAGTCCCCATCCAGTGCCTTATCCACAAAATAAAATAAGAGGAAATTACCAAAATAAGGAACAAGCAAAGTAAGTGAGGGCAAACTATGCCAGGCAAATGGGGATGCGTTTGGTAAGAGTGCTGCAGATTAGGATTTCTGCTTCTTACAGTTATGTCAGTGGCTGAATGGGAGAGCAACTGACACATGATAGTGTCAGAGGCACAGGTCCAGAAGATGGTGGAAAGGCAACTATGGCTGAGGAAGTAGATGGTAACACTTCTTTACACAGGACGTAATCAGACTGTAGGGTTCCTTGCCATTAGAAGGACACTGAACTATGGGAATAGCTTCATCAATATTAAAGCCAGTCAGGACCTTTATGGACCCTTAGTCTGACCTCCTGGTTAATGCAGGCCACAGAATTTCACTCAGGGATTCCTGCAGCGTCTAGCACAACAACTTATGGTTGAATAAGAACATCTATTTTAGAAAGACGGCTGAGCTTGGTTGAAAGAGTCCAACTGATGGAGACTGCACCTCATCCCTGAGTGTGCTTGTCCAAATAGTAACCATCACCACTTGTGCCTCATTTCCAGTTGAATTTTTTTTAAACTGCAGTTCCCAGCCATTGGATCATGTTACATTTTTAACCTACTATCCAGTATCATCTCTTTATGTAAGTACTTGTGGGCTGTGATCACGTCACTGACGTGGCAATTTTCCAGGGTGAAAGTAACTTACAGGACTTACCAGTACTGCGGGAGTCCTGAGGGGGGCATGGCCTCATCCGGAAGAGGCGTGGCCTCGCAAGATTTAAAGGCCCTGGGGAACCAGCTGTGGCTGGGAGACCCAGAGCAGTTAAATCAACCATGGGCTCCCAGCTGCAGAGGTGGCTGGGAGCCCCCCGGGGCTCAGGGGCAAATTAAAGGGCCCAGGGCTCTGGCTGCCAGGGGAACCCCAAGCTTTGCTGGGCTGAGGCAGGGATTTAAAGGGCTCAGAGCTCCAGCCGATGAGAGAAGCCCGGAGCCCTTAAATCCTGGCCCCAGCCGGCCGCCAGAGCCGTGGTCAGGATTCAAAGGGCTCTGGGCTGCCCACAGCCGCAGGGAGCTCTGAGCCCTTTAAATCCCAGCTGTGGCAGGGATTCTAAGGGCTCTGGGCTGCAGGTAGCAGTGGGGAGCTCTGAGCCCTTTAAATCTCAGCCGCAGCTGGGATTTAAAGGGTTCCGGGCTGCCAGCAGCCGGGGGCAGCCTAGAGCCCTTTCAATCCCCACTGTGGAAGTCAATGTGGTCCAGCATGGTGTACTGGCTCTTGCCGGTACCCCATACCGAACTGGACTGGCTTACTTTCACCTCTGACTGTATGTATGTGTATGAATGTGTCACAAACAATGCAGCTGCAGCCTGCCATCGACCAGCAGCGACCCCAGCAACCAGCCTCTCTGGGCAGCTGCCTGCAGAGAGCCAGCAGGTGCTGCTGGGCTGGGTCTGCCAAGGAGTACGTAACCAAGGCAAAAACCACAGCCCGCCAGCCAGGGAGGGAGCCGGGGGCCGGAGGGGGAGAAGGGAAGTCAGGGGTGAATGAAGGACAACTGGAATAGCCTTCATGAAATATATAAGATATTTAGAGAAAGTTTTGTCAATTTCAGCCTCTGCACTCTGCAGGCAGGACAAAACAAAAAGAGATCTGAGATTGCACCTGATGTTCTAAGGACATTTCAGGTATTTAAATCAATATATAAAGAGGGTGGACTGGAATGAAAACTACTATTTCTTTCAAAAGAGGCATAATAATTTCCCTGAATATTCAGTTTTCCCCTCCAATCCCTTTGTGTTTTTGTCTATGGGGGCTATTTGCTTTCCCTGTGAATCTTTTGCTTTGCCCAAAATAAACCCTAATCATCATGACACATCTTTCCACCATGTTATCTATGTTTTTTCTGTTTTTCTGTTTTTGTTTTTTTTTTAAACAGTAACATTTCAAAGAGGATCTGCAAGCAGTTTGGACAACACAACCATGGTCCTTTGCTGGGGAGGGAATGGGATAGATTTGAACTTGGAAATGGTCTTGATTTTGATTGTATTCAGGAGATCCCCTCATCCTGGGGCAGAAAAGAACTGCGCCTGCCCCCATCACACACCCCCAACAACAACTGGGAGTGAAATTAACAAAGATGCCAGAAACAGCTCCTAACTCTAGGCACTGAACTGCACAGGGAACAGCTGAGTTTATACTGTTCTTTTGCAGGCAGCAGCAGGCATCTCAGCCAGTGTCCCTACTGCAATCTAGAGCCTAGAGGAGAACCCCTGCTGGAGGTATGGGGGGAGGAATGCAGAGCCATGTCTGCAGCCTGGCTGGAGGAGAGGGAGAGAGGAGACGAGAAACCAATGTGACAGTGTTTTCCCCTTCCACTTGCTTTTATTAGCTCTGGATTTAAGCTGTGCAGCCAAATGCTTGTATTTGTTGTGTATATTAGTATTGGAGAGATGCCTGTATCCTCGAGGGCAGAAAAGGACTGCCCCTCTCATGGTCAAACACACCCTCCTCTCGACCCCATCTCCCCAGCTACTGTGAGTGAAATTAACAAGGATGCCAGAAACCTAGCCCTGGGGGCTGAATCTTCAGGGAACAGCTGAGTTTAAACTATTCTTATGCAGGGACAGGGGTGGCTCTAGACATTTCGCCGCCCCAAGCACAGCGGCATGCTGTGGGGGGCGCTCTGCTGGTCGCTGGGGGCTTCGGTGGACCTCCCGCAGACGTGCCTGCAGAGAGTCCACTGGTCCCGCGGCTTAGATGGACCTCTCGCAGGCGTGCCTGCGGAGGATCTGCTGGTCCCGCGGCTCCACCGAAGCCTTAGGACCAGCGGACCCTCCGCAGGCACACCTGCGGGAAGTCCACCAGAGCCACAGGACCAGTGGACCTTCCGCAGGCATGGCGCCAAAGGCTACCTGCCTGCTGCCCTCCTGGCGACCATCAGAGCGCCCTCCCGCAGCATGCCGCCCCAAGCATGCTCTTGGCGTGCTGGGGCCTGAAGCCGCCCCTGTGCAGCAAGCAGGCTTCTCTCTCCCTCCCTCCGTCAGTCTCCTTCTCTTACCGGTCCTCCGTACCGGCCCGTACCAGCTTACTTTCACCTCTGCAATTTCCTGAAACATCCTTGGGTGATGTCATTGAATTAAGTTAAAGTATTTTAGGGGGCCAATGTATTAAATGAATGATGTATGTATTATTGTGGGCTGGGATTGTAGGTAACCTCGGGGTGGGGGGTGGGAGGAGGGGCCATGAGACCCAGGACTCAAAGGACATTATTGAATAATGTGCCAGACAAGAATAGACTTTGGAAGCAAAAGTGTTAATGGATTTTCTTTGGGACTATCTAGAAGAAGGTGAATGCAAATTCCCCACCTCTGGTTGTGCAACCCCCCGACCTTTTGAAGCTACACCTTTAGGAGCGGGCCACTGTCTGTTGATCATCCATTACACGAGGCCAAGATCAAAGGCCCAGGCTGCATGAAGGAAAGTCTGAACTATCCATGGGGGTGGAGGCGGGTGCTCTGATTCTGAGACAGTTATGAATGTGTAACCACAGGGAAAACCCAGTGTGCGTTTTGAAGGGCTGTCACCAGAGCCCGAGCATGAAGTGGGGGGCTGACCTCTGGTGAGATTTTTTAGCAAGAATGTAGATTGTTACTATGTTTTTTTTTTCTATAATGGTTTCACCTTATGAATAAATGTGCTTGCTTAGAAAGAGTTGTGTGCTAACTTGTAACTGTTGACAATTACACTGTTCAAAACTTTGGTGACAGAGCACTGACACTGGGCTGGCTTGCTGGGGATATCACAGTGTAGGCAGGGAACTCTGCAGCCTGAAAACCCCTGGTCAGGAGGGAAATGTGGGTTGCTCCCAAGAGAGGTGAAGGACACTAGGGCGGGTGCCTTAAGGGACTACAGAAAGAGAATATAGGTGCAGTTGCCCTGAACTGTGACAAGCACTTATTAACTGTCTCTGCAATAGCTAAATAGACTAAACTCCTTAAGTCTCTCATTATAAGGCATGTTTTTCAGACCTTGCGTCTTTCCTGTGCCTCTTCTGTTAATACTCATTTTATTAACATCCCTGTTTAAAATGTGAACACCAGAACTGAACACAGTGCTACAGTAGTAGTCTTACCAAAGCATTTTAACCTCATGCCGCATGGCCTCTGGGGGTCAGGAAGGAATTTGCTCCAGCCCAACATATAACATTCCATAACATTATTTTACATCCTCCTTTTAAATGTCCTGCATTGGCCCATGCTGAACTAGTAGCAAGATTTGGTGTGCCAGATCCATGATCCTATACCCACTTTGTAGACTGGTTTCAGCAAAATTGAAATGCTTCACATAAAATCATAGCATTTTGTAGAAATTTCACAATGCCAACTTCCCCGTGTTAATGTGAACAATACTGGCCACTGTTCTGTGAAATTCCCAACCAGCAGAGACTTGTAATTTTAGGCCCAGAGATCCAATGTTCAATCCCTACCAATGATACATCCAGGAGAATCATGACAAATAATGTTCTATTGGACAACTGAACTTTTGTGGATCTCTAATGCATGGGATGAGCTTTCCTGACCAGTGAGAGTGTATAACCTACACTAACGTGGTTGACTTTGTTCCCTCTAGTGGCTAGGCTATGTAGAGAGATTTGTGGGTCTAAACTGCCTCCAAACTAATACAGCTAATTCTTTAGCTCAAGCAGTAGAGGCTTGTGCATTTAGATCCAGAGCTCTCCACTGATGACCCACTTAGCAGCATGTTTATATAAATATATGTGAAGAAGTTCAGAGACATTGTGCATTATTATTATTATTATTCAACTGCCCAGGGAAACTGGGAATAAACTGGCTAATAGAATGTGTGCATGGCAGTGGGAAGGAGTAGATGAAGCAGCAGTGCTGCCTATTAATATTCAGAATGAAGTGGAGCCAGACTATGTCCAATGAGACATGTGGATGTCACTTCCTGGGAACTTCAGCCATCCAAGAAATAGAGGTGCAAACACACACACAAAATTCTAGTGGGGCAGAGCGAGCAGGAGTAAAAAAGTATGAATCCTGCAGCTGCACTGAGAGGGACATTGACAGGATACATGACTGGAAGGTATTAAATACGATGGTGATGAGGGCAATATAAGGGAGATCACAATAGTGCCATTATAATAACCTGGTGGGAGACACATTCCTCTCATCCCTGGCCCCGGTAATGCCTGTGTCAGGCAGAAGGGGGAAGCTGCATCTGGCACGGCACTTGTACATAAACAAGAATGGAAGTGCGAAACAATGAAGATTTTACATAAAGCGAATGAAAATAATAGACCTCAATGCCTTTGTTGAACTGGGCAGCTGCCTTAAAGACTGAACAAATTCAAGCCAGTGATGTGCATGATTGTGTCAGTGATTCGAGAATGAACACTTGGATGGCAGTGGTCTGGATGGCTACAGGCTCATCCATTAATGTAATCAAGGCTTCAGTATAACAAACCGATGTTAAGGAATGTGGTAACAAAAAGGGGCACTGTGTCGGTGCGTGGTCTGCATCGTGCCACGCTGTTTGAGTGTACTCTGGAAAGAGAAGATGGGGAGGTTAGCAATGATGTGTCAGCCACAAGGCTTTTTTCAGCAATGGAAAGGAACAAGGGCAGCTGGCAGTCTGTGGTTCCAGTGGAATTGTTGAAGGTATTTTCTAGCATTGGTTTTTTAAAGTGGTTTTTCCAAGCTGGGGGGTGCTAGATTGCCAATGTTCCAGCCTGTTTCCTCACATGAGAGGTACGCTATGAGCAGCAGCACATCCAGATTTGCCATCAATGTGTTTTCACTTCGTGCTAGCGGGATCACTTCTGGGGAGGAAAGAGGTTTTAACTGTCTCAGCTTTGGGAGGCTAATTTGAACCAGACTTCCTGAGGCTTGGCATTTCCTCTGCTCTGGGTGGATCTCAGGAAATGTGCGCTGCAGCGTTGACAGGAGATAACAACAGTTACCATGGAAAATGTCATGAGGTGCTAAAGATTTTTTTTTTTTGTTAACCACCTCATGATATTGTGTAGCTCATATCACCTCGCTATCTCAAACAAACACCATCCAAAGTAATGGGATGTATGTAGCCCTGGATACACAGGCAACAATTTCTTGCCAAGCTCTGATTGTGCAGTGCTAACCCCCACGTACTAGGTGAGGATTGTTTTGTAGGCTGCTAGTCTTGGATCCAGCAATTATTAGTGACCATGATCTCAGAGAAATGACCTCTCTTTACTGTTTTAACAAGGTTTGTGTCATAAACAGATAGCTAAGGGTTAATGTCTCTTTCACCTGAAGCACCTGACCAGAGGACCAATCAGAAAACCGGATTTTTTCAACTCGGGGTGGAGGGAAGTTTGTGTCTGAGTCTTTTGTCTGTCTGCCTGCTTTCTCTGAGCTTTGGAGAAGTAGTTTCTACTTTCTAGTCTTCTGTTTCTAAGTGTAAGGACAAAGAGATCAGCTAGTAAGTTATATGGTTTCTTTTCTTTGATATTTGCATGAATATAAGTGCTGGAGTGCTTTGATTTGTATTCTTTTTGAATAAGGCTGTTTATTCAATATTCTTTTAAGCAATTGACCCTGTATTGTATCATCTTAATACAGAGAGACCATTGGTATGTATTTTTCTTTCTTTTTTATATAAAGCTTTCTTTTAAGACCTGTTGGAGTTTTTCTTTACTTCAGGGAAATTGAGTCTGTACTCACCAGGGAATTGGTGGGAGGAAGAAATCAAGGGGAGATCTGTGTGTTGGATTGCTAGCCTGATTTTGCATTCCCTCTGGGGGAATAGGAAAGTACTTTTGTTTCCAGGACTGGGAACAGAGAGGGGGGAAGGGAAAAAGGATTATTTCCCTTTGTTGTGAGACTCAAGGGATTTGGGTCTTGGGGTCCCCAGGGAAGGTTTTTCAGGGGGACCAGAGTGCCCCAAAACACTCTAATTTTTTGGGTGGTGGCAGCAGGTACCAGGTCCAAGCTGGTAACTAAGCTTGGAGGTTTTCATGCTAACCCCCATATTTTGGACGCTAAGGTCCAAATCTGGGACTAAGGTTATGATATGGTGTGCAGCGGTTACGGGATAGACAGAATCCAGAAGCCAGTGGAAATATTTTATTTTTCTTTTCTCTGCTAGGGGCTTTTTAGCAGAGAGAAACAGTTTGGTTTTAAAAGGGAACCAGAGAGAATTTTTTTTTTCTGCTCTCTCTGGCAGTTTGTGGCTTGCATGTTAAACAAGAAGCCATTACCAGACTGTTAAGGGTCTTTTGTCATGCAATAGCCCTCCCATTAGGAGGCAAGTTCCAGCACTATATGCATGCAAATAAAGTGGTTTTTCAGGTTTACTTAACATTGAAGATTAGCTAAAGGCACTGTTGCTAGGCAGACTTCAGGAGGCAACAGAGCCTGCAGTGCAGAAGATAAACACCGGAGGGCACCCCAACCCAAGAAAACAGGAACCATGACTTCTAAGGCAAAAATTGAGGCCGAAGAACAAATCAAAGAAGCTGAACACAGGCGACAACTGGAAATAAAACAACAAGAGATGGAGATGAAAGAAAAGGAAGAAAGCATCAAACTGGCAGCCTTCCAAAGAGAACAGGCAGCCCAAGAGGCAGCACACAAAAGAAAACTAGAAGAAGAAGAGGTGGCCTACCGAAGGAAACAAGCAGAAGAAGAGTTGGCCCACCGCCGAGACATGGAAAAACAACAAAAAGAGAATGAAGAGAAGGAAAAACAGAGAAAACATGAACTGGAGTTGGCAAAAGCTGGGCTGCCTGTGCCAGCCAACCCTAACAACCCGGCGCCAATTATTGCTCCACAGCACAGGAAATTTCCCACCTACAAGGCAGGTGATGACACCGAGGCCTTCTTGGAAAATTTTGAAAGAGCCTGTCTTGGGTACAGCATTCCCGAAGACCAGTACATGGTAGAATTGAGGTCACAGCTCAGTGGACCTTTAGCAGAGGTGGCAGCTGAAATGCCTAAGCAGCAAATGAATGACTATAAACTTTTTCAAACCAAGGCCAGATACAGAATGGGGATAACCCCAGATCATGCCCGTCGGCGCTTCAGAACCCAAAAGTGGAAACCAGAGGTGTCATTTCCCAAACACGCCTACTACATTGCAAAAAACTATGAGGCCTGGATAACAGGAAACAACGTTCAAACCTTGGAAGAACTGCACCTCCTCATACAAATGGAGCAGTTCTTGGATGGTGTTCCTGAAGACATCACACGGTACATACAAGATGGAAATCCCAAAGATATCGTTGAGGCGGGGGAGATTGGAGCCAAATGGATGGAACTGGCAGAAAGCAAGAAAGCTACTGTCAAGGGGAACGATTACCCCAGGGGGCACACAGACCATAAACCCTACAAGCGAGGACAGCCAAAGACCCCACATACCACCCAAGTAAAGCCACACATACCCTACCCTTCAACCTCACCAGTCTCCAGTAACTCACCTCGGTATGATAGTTTGAACTTGTGCAATAGTAGCTATTACTGTGCCTGTTTGTGCATCACAAGAGGTCTTTGTTATCTCATCCCAAGAGGCACCCAGATACCTGTGGAGCCTCAGGCTTTTGAGAACTTATTCCCAGATGTATATATATCCTGTGAAGGCCTTACTCAGTGACTCCCATGGAAGTTGTGCCTGTGGTCAGCAGTGAGTAAAGAATGAGCAAGGATTTCAGGATTTGGTGCTAAGACCTGCTAGTAAATAATTATCAGCTTTACAGAGTTCAGCCATGACAGGGACACACCATAAACTAGAAACCCCAAAGGCCCGCATTGCTGATCCGCAGCTGGTGTGTCCTTGTATTTGTGTGATTCAAATACACTTTTCTAAAGTGACAATGTGTGAGAAAACCTATAATCCAGCGATGTTAATCTCTAGAACAAATAAGATAATAAGTGCTTTGTCGGAGTAAAGTCTTTAAAAGCAAGCATTTTTCTCAGTTACTTTGAATTGTATTTGTGTGCTATACTAAGAAATGTAACCTTGTACAGGGATTCATCACATGCACTTGTCATCAGATCACCTAAGGAATTCATCTAAATCAATACTTAAATGTTTTCTTAAAAAACAAAAACCACAAAGCAGGACAGCAAAGGGAGGAAAGCACGTGAGTTGATTATTAACAATTTATTTCAAAACAGCACATATCCTCTGTTTTTAACTCAAAGAGCAGACAGATGACTCCTACAAATAGGGCCAGATCCTCAGCATTGACATCAATGGAGAGATGCATGTGTACACCAGCTGAGGATCTGGCCAACACGCTGGGTGTTGTCTCTCTGTTCTGTTGCTCTGCTGATTTACAGTTTAGCATTCTAGAAGCAAAAATGGTCACCTTTTAGATTAACATTTTTGCTAAAGTATGACACGGTTAACCCTTTAATGAGAGTAGTGTCTGGTTCGTACCTAGTGCTAGGCCAGGGCAACAATTCCATTTAACTATATAGAATATGACGCTCACTTGAAGAGGTTTCTGTACCCCAGAGTGTAATCTGTCTCAAGGAATGAAAAATTTGGCCCAGGGAGTAAAGGGTTTTTGCAATTAGTTGTCTTTAGCCTTCTGCAGTTCCATCTATGATAGACTTAAAGCAGAATGGAGAAAACTTATAACCTGTCCCCACGTAGAACTTGTTCTGGAACTCCACCCTGATAGGGGAAAAATAAACACAAAGAGAAGTTAAAAGAGGCACCACAATGTGTTACGTGAGCTTGCACGAGACAACGGGGCATGGGGAGAGAGGGAAGAAAGGAACATTTAAAAGTCAAGTAGTGAGGTAGAAAAATAGCAGCTCCAGGAAGAAAGAAACCAGGAGCTTAACTAACAGTGGAGGGTGGGTGTCAGAAACATGGACAAGTTTCAGGAATCTCTACAGCTTTGTGATGTGCATATGGGCTGGACTGGTGGCTGAGGCAGGGTTTCCTGAGGGCCCCTCTGATATAATGGAAAGGGGCAGGATCAGCAGCAGCACCACTGACAACTACATTTCAAAAGAAGAAGAACCGCCCTTGACGTGTTTGGTTCCCACCTTCCTTGGGTTGGTGACAGGGCCATCCCTAGCCATTTGGGTGCCCTATGCATCCCCCCACCCCCCATGGAGGGGCTATGTGGGGCCCCAGACCTCCCCCCCAGTGTCTGGGAGGCAGGAGCTGGGGGGGCACTTTTGGGGCCCCACAAGCCCAGAGTGGCCCAGGGGATTAGCAGGGGGCTGGGAGCAGCCTGCTCCACTTCCTTCACCCCAACACCAGCCATGTCACTCGGGGGATGAGG
Organism: Gopherus flavomarginatus; assembly: GCF_025201925.1. NCBI lineage: Eukaryota > Metazoa > Chordata > Testudines > Testudinidae > Gopherus > Gopherus flavomarginatus. The sequence goes on along the minus strand of NC_066617.1, from coordinate 108,943,503 downwards.
CTTGGGGAAGGGATCCCCCACCACTGGAAGTGGCAGGAAGCGGAGCAACCCGGCCTCATCTAGCTCTACTCCACCAGCTCCCAGCCGCAGCGCTCCGCTTCCTGTCACTAGTGAGTGCAGTCGGGGGGACCTTTCCCCAACCCCCTCCCTCCCCCAGCAACACGGTTGGGGCCACGTCAGTCCACTTCCCACTACCAGTGAGTGCAGGAGGCGTCCTTTCCCCAACCTCTCCGCACTCACCGGTGGCAGGAAGCGGAGCTCCACGGCTGGGAGCTGGCGGAGTGGAGCGGACTGGGGCCAGGTTGCTTTGCTTCCCGCCACCATCGGTGAGTGCAGGGTCACGGGGGGAAGAGGAGGAATGGGGGAGGGCTGGGGGTAGAGTAGGGGGGAAGGGTAAGAGGTGGGAGCTGATGGAGTTGTCTGGGGCCCCAAACCCCCCTAGGGATGGCCCTGCCCCTTGCAGGTGGGCCGGCTGAGGGATAGGGCTGGTCGCCAGGGCTGGTGCTGCCATATATGCAGCACGCAGTTGCCTAGGGCACCATGAAATTTGGGGCAATTTGGTGCCCCAAATTTCATGGTGTCATACGCAACTGTGTATTCTGCGTATTCCCAAGGACGGCCCCTGGTTGGGGGTACAAGGAGGAAAGTAAAGCATTTGAAAGAGAGTAATGGCTGTGGCTGCAAAAGGAATTCAGAAGAGTCACTGACCTTTACACCCCCTTTCGTACATCAGTCTGAAAACACTGTCAGTGAGGGGACAATCACCAGTATCTTGGAAGCAAGGAAAACTAGGCCCTTGTTCCTACACTAAACCTAATATCCGAGAGAGCTCTGATAACCACCAGGGGCAGCCAAGTTCACTCCTTCATTCAGTACAATGGAATCTGAGCTAGCAAACTTACCAGGCCCTCCAGCCCCATATCAGATGATTCCAAGCTTCACAAGCTGGTTTTTGCTGATTGTATTGTGTGGTCAGGGATGGAATGTCACGTGATGGAAAGTACACAACACAAGCCCGCCAAGAGAACTCCAGGGCCGATGAGTTTCTTTTTTTCTTGCATTGGATTTGTTTTACACATTAGTCTGGGTTCTTATAAGATCTTAGAAAAGTGTCTGAACCCCTAAGTGCAGGCGGAACAGTGAGTTAACACTATATCTTCCACCATCAGGAAGCAGCTGACAGAAGACACTTACCTTTTCAGTAACTGGTGTTCTTTGAGATGTGTTGCTCATTCAACTTAGTGTGCTCGCCGCATGCACCAGTGCTGGAAGTTTTTCCCTCACCACTATCCATAGAGGACCGGCTCTGGTGCCCCCTGGAGTGGGGCACACATGCTGCAGTATATAGGGCGCCGCTGGTTCCCCCCACCCTTTGTTCCTTCTTGCCAGAGACTCTGACAGTGAGGAAGGAGGGGTCATGGAATGGACATGAGCAGCACATCTCGAAGAACACCAGTTAACGGAAAAGGTAACTATCTTTTCTTCTCTGAGAGCTTGCTCATGTCCATTCACCTTAGGTGACTCCCAGCAGTACCCTTGGAAGCAGGTAGGAGTTCACGATTGCAAGACCGCTCTGCTGAACCCAGCGTCTTTCCTAGCCTGCTGCATGATGGCGTAGTGGGCCGTGAACATGTGCACTCAAAGGGTGGGCCCGTGAGCATGGACAGAACCAAACTGAGATGCCATCGAGGGACCGGGGACCAAACTCGAGGAAAAAGTCTCTCGAGACCTCTGAGGAACCTGATTGTAATGTCATGGGAGAACACCATTTGTCCCTAGGTGGGCGGATGAAAGGCAGAAATGGCCACCAGATTCACCCTGATAGAAGAGTGCACCAGCTCCTGGTTCCTCAACTGCAGCAGGTAGGCTAAGATTGACTGCACTGAAGAATGAGAAGGGGAGATGCCCCCATTTGGCCGCACAGTGGGAAAACCTCATCCACTTTGCCGGGTAAGTCTGTCTAGTCGAGGGCTTTCTACTCTTGAGGACTTTGTGAACCCTTCCAAACAAACCTGTTCCTCAGGGTTCAGCCACACAACCTCCACGCCATCAGGTGGAGGGAAGCGAGGTTGGAGTGCAAGAGTTGGCTGCAATCCTGTGACAGCAGGTCCGGTCAGTTTGGCAGGGGCCACAGAGGGATGGCCACCAGGCTCAAAAGCATCCCAAACCAGTGCGGGTGAGGCCACGCTGGGACGATCATGATAACCTGAGCCTTGTCTCTCGATTTTTGCTAGAACTTTGCTGATGAGCAGAATCAGAGGGAACGTGTACATCAGGCTTCCCGCATGGCAGGAGGAAGACATCGGAGAGGGAGCCCTTGCCCAGACCCCATCTGGAGCAAAACTTGTGGCACCTCTTGTTCTGCCTGGTGGTGAACAAATCCACTTGGGGAGTTCCCCACCTCTGGCTGGCTCCAGGTGGAGCACCCACTCATGGTGAGAGGAGAAGTCCCTGCTTAGGTGATCTACTAGCATGTTCTTGGCACCCAGGTGATACGCTTCTAGATGGATTCCATGGTTGAGGCAGAAGTCCAAAGACAGAGTGCCTCTTGGCAGAGGATTGGACTCCTCATTGTCTGTTGATGTAGAACATTGAGTCTGTGTTGTCCATCAAGACTCTGACCACTTTGCCCAACAGGTGAGGTAGGAAGACTGCGCACGCTCCACTCACTGCCCTGAGCTCTTTGACATTTACGTGTAGTGTCGTTTCCTCTTGAGACCACATACCTTTGGTCTGGAGGGTGCCAAGGTGCACCCCCCAGCTGAGGTCCGAGGCATCTGAAACCAACTCAAATGTGTGAGGAGTGCTTTTGAAGGAGGCTCCTTTCAGGACTTTCTCAGGGTAGGTCCATCATCACAGCAAGGTAAGTACCGTCACAGGAATGGTAAGAACCTTTTCTAGTTGGTCTCTGGACTGGGAGTAGACTCTCACCAGCCGTAGCTGCAGGAGTCACATCTGGAGCCTGGCATGGCACACCACATGTGCACACACTGCCATGTGACCTAATAGGCACAGGCAAACCCTGGCTGCGGTCAGGGGAAATGCGGAGACTTCCGCAATGAGGTCCATCAGTGCCTTGAATCTTTCCAGTGCCAGGAACACCCTGGCGCAGGTAGAGTTGAGCACCACTCCAATGAAAGGAGTGGGACCAGGAGTCGGACTGGGCCTGATGCCAGGAAGCACCTGCACATGGTGATGCCCTCCTAGGGTATCGGTCACAGCCCAAGGAATGGTGACATCGATCCTTCGATGGGTCCCTGTAGTGGTACTGCAGTCTTGGAGACACGGGTGACGGGATCGGTACTCCTGCAAGGGAGTGCGTGCCTCCAAAGGTCTGCGTCTGGTGACCAAATGGGGCTGCGAGGTGTCTGCCTCTTGTGGTCAGATGCATGGCGGCTACAGGAGGGCGAATGTTGGAGAGATGTCCCCCACGATGGGGAACGGTGCCTGCTGAGGTGGGGACCATGGTGGTCTGAACGTGGGTTTACCCTGTGACCGGGGAGCCGCAGGAGCCAGTGTGGGCGGCACTGGGAGGGACATGATCTCCTGCACCACCTGCAGGGCTTCTGGCATGGATGGCACCCGGAGCTGACAGAGACCTCTGCCGCTATTCGGGGTAGCTGGTGGGGAATGGGTTGGGCTACATCGCTCCACAGGAGCTTGGGCCCGAGATCCTGACATGGGTGAAGAGTTGCCCAGCACGGGACCTTGCTCACACCCAGTCTTATCCTTTTCCTTGCAGAAGGTTGGAGACCGGCCTCACACCACCTTCTTGGACTTCATAGTTGAAGACACGGATGGGGACCAGTGCCGGTTAGTGGATGGTCCTGGTGGGGCACTGAGGTGATGATACTCAGTGCTGAGTTGGAGAGTTGCTCCAGTGCTGGGGTGAGGGCCGACTCCATAAGGAGCGCTCCTAAACAAACATCACACTCCTTCTTACTCCTTGGCTTGAAGGACTTGCAAATTTTGCACTTCTCACTAATGTGTCCTTTGCCCAAGCAACGGAGACAACTGCTGTGTGGATCACTAACGGTCATGGGTCTCTTGCAGCGATCACAGGGCTTAAAGCCCGAGGATCGGGGCATGTCACATCCCAAGGCAAAGTCCTGTTCAGGACCTATAAAGTCTCTAACTCTAGCTAAGCGATTTATAAACACTAACAGAAAACTATATACACTATAATACAAGAGATAACTAGTTCGTATGAATGAGCAGCAACCAGGGCCGGCTCCAGGGTTTTTGCCACCTCAAGCAGCAAAAAAAAAAAAAAAAAAAAAAAAAAAAAGCAGCAGCAATCCGCAGCAGCTCCACCGCGCCACTTTCTTCTTCAGCGGCAATTTGGCAGCAGGTCCTTCCCTCCGAGGGACTGAGGGACCAGCCGCTGAATTGCCACCAAAGAATCCGATGTGCCGCCCCTTCCCCTTGGTCGCCCCAAGCACCTGCTTGCTGAGCTGGTGCCTGAAGCTGGCCCTGGCAGCAACAGCACTAGCTGAAGTAGTAACAGTTCCAGCACCATCACTGGTGGCAAGAAGGAACTGAGGGTGGGGGGGAACCGGCGTCACCCCATATACTGTGGCATGTGCGCGCCGCTCCAGGGGGCGCCGGAGCTGGTCCCCTACGGATAGTGGTGAGGGAAAAACTTCTGGCACCAGTGCACGTGGTGAGCACACACATCTAAGTTGAACGGACATGAGCAAGCACTCGAAGAAGATACATGAGCTACTCCCCAACAGACATGAGTTTGGAGGTCTCAGTTAGGCCACTTCACCTGACTGTTTACATATTCTTGCATGCCTGCCTGTCTTCAAATGGGTAAGTGCAACAGTGAGCAGTGTTATGGCACGAGCCTGAGGTACAATAATATGGCTGTGAATAGAAAACATCCTGTAACAAATATGAGCATCTACCCAGGCATATAGTCTCACTCTCTAATTAGGTATTTACATGCCCTCACCCCAGGCCTCTCCTCACACCCGTCATCATGGAGTCTCTGCAGTAAAATGTGTGCCCTCATCTCCCAGAAAGTGCACTAGAAAAGGCTTCCATAGTTTGAAGAATCCTCTGGTAGAATACGTACCAGTGAAGGCGCAGTGCGTGCAGGAAGGCAGAGAGGCCCTCCATGACAAGCAGAATAGCTACAGTCAGAACTGCAAAGATGGCAAAGATGATGAAGACCCCAATAAGTCCTCCCCAGCCACTGTTCTTAAGTCCGATGTTCATCACCATGGTCCAGAGGACCTCTGATAACTCTGCAAAGCAAGCAGGGGGGAAGAGCAAGAACAGTTCAACCATCACAGTGGTAAAATCCATTCGCCCATCTCATTTGGTGGATGGAACCAATCCATTTGTTCTGTGCTCCATCATTCTCAATGCCTTTTCTAAAGGGAAGCTGTATGTAGAAGTAATGGGAAGTGGGTATATAGTGCAGCTGAGGTGTAATGTCCTGGTCCTCTGTAGAGCCCCATTTACTCCAGTGGAGCACTGCCAGTTTACACTAGCTGAGGATCTGTCTCTATGTCCCTTTGCGGAGTTGTGTGTGTGGCTGCACCTGCCAGAGATCTTTAGAGAAATCCGGGCTGCTTCCTCCTGAGATCTCCCATTTGTTTTTACCAGAGTTATAATAGTTTGTGCCATTGTAGTAGTTCTGGTCCCCCAGTCAGTGGAATGCCAGGAGTGTCCTTGACGGTTTTGCATTTCATCCTTACTGTCAAAATCAGTTCTCTTTCTTAGTACTGAGTGTCTACCTGATCTCCAGCTAATGTTAAGATCTGTGATCCCTGTGGCAATAGGTACCTATGTAAAAGGTGGGTTCTCTTGGGGTTCAGCATTATTTCTCTGACCATTCTATCTTATGATTTTGGGATGCCAGTTACAAAAGTCCCTTGCAACGCTGGCTACAAAAGTCTCTTGCTAACGCCAGTTCTCACTTTCAGGTGACATTGTAAATAAGAAGCAGGCAGCAGTATCTCCCGTAAATGTAAACAAACTTGTTTGTCTGAGCGATTGGCTGAACGAGAAGCAGGACTAAATGGACTTGTAGGCTCTAAAGTTTTACACTGTTTTGGTTTTGAGTGCAGTTATGTAGCCAAAAAAAAAAATCTACATTTGTAAGTTGCATTTTCACAATAAAGAGATTGCACAACATTTTTATGTTTATCATTTTTACAGTGAAAATATTTGTAATAAAAAATAATAATATAAAGTGTGTTTGTGTTCTGTGTTGTAACTGAAATCAATATTTTTGAAAATGTAGAAAAACGCCCCAAAATATTTAATAACTTTCAATTGCTATGCCATGTTTAATAGTGTGATTAATCTTTTTAATCACAATTAATTTTTTTGAGTTAATCGTGAGTTAACTGCCATTAATCAACAGTCCTAGTTTTCACATGTCTCTCTTGACTGTAGTATCTAAGCACCTAATAATCTTCATTGTATTTCTCCCCACAACACCTGTGTGCTATTATACCCATTTTACAGATGGGAAACTGAGGCTAAGTGACTTGCCCAAGGTCACACAGGAAGTCTGTGGCAAAGCAAGGAATTGACTCGAGCTGTCCTACAGTCCATGCTGGCATCCTAACCATTGGATCATCCTTCTTCTGTCTCCTTGGACAGCACAGCCAGATCCTTAAACTATATTTTGATGTAAGAGTTCAGATGAATGGGGTATCATCTTAGGTGCCAATAGTTGTGATGAACACCTCTGCTAAACCTCCCAAGAAAAACAGGTTTTCAGATGTTCATAAAAGGGCTACCTGTATATTGAAGTGCATGTCACCCTTTTACTCAAGCTTCTTATACTTTTTATCACTTTATCTCTAGTATAAAGGCTAGTGTGACTTGGCTTCTAATTAGGTCCTATTAGACTCACTTATGTGCCAACAACGATGTTATAAGGGAAGTGCAACTCACTCCTCTCAATCCAGGGATCTCTGCACTCAGAGGTTTCCTTCTGTAGCTGCCTATTTCTAGATTATAAGCTCTTTGGGGGCAGGGACTGTCTGTCTGGTGCTGTGTTGGACAGCATTTAGCACAGTAGGGTCCCCAGTCCATGACTAGGACTCCTGGGTGCCACAAAAATATAAATAATAAATATATAATAATACTTAAGAGTTGGTCAAAAAAACCCAGAAATTCTGTCCTGCAGGGAATTCTGATATTTTAACACTTGTTTCATCCTGAATCAGGATGAAAAGTTGACCTATCAAATTTTTTCATGAAATGGAGAGTGCTAAAAATTTTTTATTAGAAAATTTCAGATCAAAATGAAATGTTTAGCTATTCCCACATCAAAATGTTTCATTTTTATTTGCTGCACGGAATCAAAGTATTTCTTTTCACATCAGTTTGACATTAATCTGTGTCTGCCTGAGCTGCCTCATGGGGAGTTGTAATTCTGGTGCCTCATGCGCTCATTCTCCTTTATGGGCTGGGTTCCCCGGATGTGCTACATCTTCCTATGATGGACCATGAGGGTTCAGTCAGAAAGGAAACCTCAGTGCATCATGGGAAAAGTAGTTCAGCCAGAGAGCCAAGGCCACAGTGGGGACATGAGGCACCACAATTAGAAGACACCAGAGGGACTCAGACTTTAAGGCCAGAAAGGACCATCATGATCATCTAGTCTGAACTCCTGCACATTGCAGGCCACGGAACCACATCCACCCATTCCAGTAGTAGCCCATAATGTCTGGCTGAGTGACTGAAGTCCTCAAATCATGGTTTAAAGACTTTAAGTTATAGAGAATCCACCATTTACACTAGTTTAAACCTACAGGTGCCCCATGCCCTGTACTGTGGCAGCTTAGGTGAACACAGATTGAACTGCCACAAAACATTTTGATTTTGTTCGACAAACCAAAATATGTTTATTTGGGTTGACAGGTTTGGTTTTCCTGATGGAAAATTGAAAATTTTTGACAAAAATCAATTTTTTTGTGGGCAAATGTTGATTTTTGTGGAAACCAAAATTTTCCACCAAAAACTTTTTGACAAAAATTTCCCAACCAGCTCTAATAAAATCCTTTTTGTAGCAGCCCTTCACGGTCACTACCTGAATAACGACGAACATCGAGCGATAACTTACGTGCATGAGCCAAGCTGAGCGCCCAGAGCCGGAGGTAGGATGCTGTGTTGGAGATGCAGCCCAGGCAGTATTCAATAGTGTGGATAGCTTGGTGGACAAACGTATCACCAAAATTGAACTGAAATGATGTAAAAATGAAGCTGCTTCACTTATGCTCCTTTAGTGCTGCTTGTTAACAGAGCAGTGCTGCCTATTAACTTGCTGCACATTGGTCTCCTCTCTCCCCTTCACTACAATGGGAGCAACACATGGGTACTTCACAGGTCAAAAGGACAGGTTTGAAAATTGTTCCTCCCCCTTTATTTTCTCAGACCACCATTCCCAAAAGAAAGGCAACTTGAGGCAACTGCTAAAGAACTCCCCCATATTTTGCCAACCCTAAAATTTAACCCCTACAGGGAGTGACAGTGAGATTACCACCGTCCTCCTTGGGCTCCCCTAAGGACTGAGGCTTTAATTTATGGGTGGAACTGCACAGGAAACCTGCTGGCAGATGCTTCTGGGGACATATACTGAATCAGTGAATCTCCTAACTGAATCAGTTCCCTCCTCAGCCAGCCAATCCCACTTCCCGAACTCCAGCTGATTATGAACCCCATCCCCCTGAAGTATCTGGGACTGCTGTGAACTCCACTCCAGGCAAAGAGTCTGCTGCCAGAGGCACACATCCTGGGTTCCCCCAGTTCAAATGAATCAGGCCTAATGACCCACACACGCATTTTACAGGCTGCAAGGGTGCAACCCTGAAATAAATGTGAAGCACAAAGGGGCTGATCTACCACTACTGAAATCAATGAGAGTCTTTCTATTGTCTTAAGTGGGTGTAGGATCAGTCTATTCAGGTGAGAATAACGCCTAACTTCTTAGTTGCTCTCACCTTTCTCTCCAGATTTCAGGTTCTTTTAATGCAGAACACTCCTGCGCTTTTTCCGCCAGGACAACTGCTTTTTCTTTGGGCAAGTCTACACTTAAAACATCGCAGCAATGCAGCTGCTCCACTGTAGCACTTTAACGCAGATGCTCTAAAGAGAGCTCTCCATCGGTGTGCTTATTCCAACTCCCCAAGAGCGGTAGCTTTGTCGGCGTGAGAAGCATTCCTGCTGACATAGCGCTGTCTACACAGGGGTTAGGTCGGTATAACTACGTCACTGAGGGGTGTGGATTTTTTTCACCCCTGTGCGACATAGTTATACCGATATAAGTTTGTAGTGTAAACCAGACCTTTGTGATGGGCAAAACCTCAGAAGGCAGAGGGAGATGTTAAACCTTGTGCTTCAGGGCTTAAGCCAACTCTAATAATTAGAGAGCAGGATGAGACTTATATGGGGAACAGATTGTTCCACATCTGCCTTCTGCAAGGTCTTTATGCCTTGCTCTGAAGCAGCTGTACCAGCCAATATCAGAAACAGGGTATGGGCAGGGCTGGCTCCAGGTTTTCTGCCACCCCAGTGGCAAAAAAAAAAAAAGTCGCAGCAGCGTGATTGCGCCGCTCCACCCTTCGGCGGCAATTCGGTGGCAGGTCCTTTGCTCCAAGAGAGAGTGAGGGACCCGCTGCCCAATTGCTGCTGCAGACCCAGACGTGCAGCCTCAATAACGGCCGGAATGCCACCCCTTGGTATTGGCCGCCCCAAGCATCTGCTTCTTTAGCTGGTGTCTGGAGCCAGCCCTGGGTATGGGACTGGATGGGCCTCAAGTCTGATCTAGTCTGGAAGTTCCTATAGTTAGATTTACACCCAAAACCTCTGATGCTTAGCCTCAAAATCTGAACTTCATGGATTCACTGAACTGGGTGGGAAGATACAAAAGAACAGGTTCTCCCACAGGAAGCATGTTATATGATATATATGATATGATATTTTTCCAGCTATAAACTGAATGAGGCATGAAATTGAACAATATTAGATGGGGAGCGGAAGGGGGTGGGGAGTTATACCTGTCTGAATCTCAACAAAGTTAGGTTCAGGTCTGGTCAGAGCATTGGGTTAAGGTTCAGCGGGATCTTCTCTTAGAAGGAAATGGTTCAAGAGCTTTCCCTGAAACAATCAAAAACGCTGCAGGCAAATTCCAAGACCTCAGTCTGGCCTTACAGAAGATCATCCACATTCCAGTCTGACCTACTTGCAGGTAGGGGGATAGCTCAGTGGTTTGAGCATTGGCCTGCTAAACCCAGGGTTTTGAGTTCAATCCTGGAGGGGGCCACTTAGGGATCTAGGGCAAAAATCAGTACTTGGTCCTGTTAGTGAAGGCCAGGGGGTGGACTTGATGACCTTTCAAGGTCCCTTCCAGTTCCAGGAGATAGGCATATCTCCAATTATTAATTCAATTAATTAGGATTCAGGAAGGTGGCTCCTCCTCCTTTTCCCACGTTCTGATTTCCCTACCTCTTCATCATGGTCATCATGTCCTCCATGGCCACCACTATGGTCTTCCTGACCAGCTTTCTTGGCGTGATTGGAGTCAATGATCTCCACTTCAATGTCACCAGCAGGGTTTTCTGAAATGGCTGGTGTCTGGAGCTTTCGAAAAGGAAAAGAGAGTAGCGAGGTTTGTTTTATTCTAATTGTCTTAATGGTCCTACAGGTCAATAGATGCACTATATAACTATATCTATACATATGCGGTACATAACTCCCCTATATAGTTATAGCACAGACTATATGTGACGTAATAGTGATTTCAGCAACAATCAGACATTTATTAGACTAGAGAAAGAGTGTATTTCTGCCTCCCTCACTAGGAATAAATACATACTTTAATTTCTAGAGCATCTTCCAGCCAAAGATTGCAACATAATTTACATGCACTAGCTTCAGCCTTGCAACTCCTCTGTGAGGCAGGGGGATACCATCTGCATTGGGCAGATGAGGACACTGCGACACTGAAAGCCTGATTTGCTCCTTGCAATCACACCGATGCAAATCAAGAATAGTTGTAGCCAATGGAGTCATGCGGTTATAAGCAAGAGGAAAGAATCAGGCCCACGGAGACTGAGTGATTTGCTCAAGGTCACACAGAAAGCCTGAGAGTGAGATCTGGGAATAGAATCGAGATCTTCTGACCTATATCCAGTGACAAAATCTCAAGACTATCCACTCTTTCTCTCACATACTCTCCTTTGCACTCCTGTTAACACTGCAGACCCACACACAGCTATTGGAGAGCGAGTCTGTTCCATCTCAGGCATCATCAACGGTCTTGGTAACTGAACTGGAACTGCAGGTCAGAAATCTGACCTCAGAATGCTGTAGGGTTGCACAGATGTAACTAAGGGCAGAATTTTTCCTGCAGAGTCTTCCTTATTAGAGATGAAGTATGTACGAGCCAGAAAGAACACAGTTGGATTTTCTGAAACCAGCATGAGTTTGCAGCGCATCATTAAAGTGCATAGCATTATAATACACACAGGATGACCTGATCCATGCCTCTAAAAACCACAAAAGAGCATGTGAAGAATTCTATAGCAAACTTAATATATGGCACAATAAAAGTCTCATTCTAGTACGGATGCAGCAACTTTTTAGGACGTAGCCTGGCATTCTTTAATGCTTCCAACAGGTTTTGCAGGAAAGGTCTCATAATAATGTGCTTTGTTCTGTTGCACCAGTAATCTCTGTTATACCTGCTTATCTCAGAGTTGTCTTGAATGTCATACAAAGAGCGCCTTTTGTTGGAGCTGTATGAATCTGGCAAAATCTAAGATTGGATCAGGCAGCTGACATATGAAAATCATTGGTTGGAATGGGGAGAAAGAGGAGGAAAGATATCAAATGTTATTGGTGTAAAGCAAAAGCTGGAGTCAACAATGTAAAACCTGCCTGAAAGTCCACGAAGAGTTACAAAGTAAGAAGTTACAGGACAAACGATAGGTTCTGAGTTACTGAATTTGAAAAGATCACTTAGCATAACCAGCTGATCTCTTTTTAAATGAAAACATCTGGGCCATATAAAAGATACTTTAGTCACTACATCTAACTACTAAGAAAAGTAACTCATTAGAAACAAACGCGATAAAGAACAGAATTCACAAGCAGCTTTGACTGTTATGTGCAACAGAGTAGGACCAGAGGCTTTATGAGATAAGCTCTATCGTTTAAGGAGGAAAGTGTTATTTAAAAGTGGTCAATCACTTTTAAATCAGGCATTTCCCCAGGCACTGTATACATTCCCCGAGAGCACCATTTCTGCCCTGCTCCCAGTTGATATGGAGCAAGCAATCAGTCATAACAGTGATTGGGAACTGAGCACAGCAGGGAACTGAGGCAATCACCAGACCACTGGCTTCATAATTACTTGTTTCTAACTTCTTCTGACCTAGGATATAGTTTCTATAAAATGCTCATGTTGGCCTAACTCTGCTCCAATCAAAGTCACCGGTAAATAACTCCCGTTAACTTCAAGGGGAGCAGAGTTGGGTCCTATGTTGAGTGCTTTGGAAAATCCCACCTCTAATCTTCAGCTCTGCCCCCATCCTACCGCAACTTCAGAATGCAGCCACAGGCTTGTGCACTTACCATACGCCGAGCTTTCCGGTGATTGGCTCGGAGGACGAAAGGTTTAAATAGAAGCATCCAGGGAACAGCTATCAGGGCAAATATGACCAGAAAGCTCTGGACTTCTTCCTACAAGAGACCAAAGGTGGATCTGTTAAAGGGACATCACAAAACCTTTTTTTTTTTTAAATGAAGTTTTTCAAGTACAATTATGGTCAGAAAAGTTATTAAATAAAAACGGCTCCTTCTCACTCAACCAATCTGCTGTGTGCCTCCAGAGTGTCGTCTGCTTGCTTAGTCACAGAAATAAGCACATACTCTCCTTTGCACTCCTGTTAACACTGCAGACCCACACACAGCTATTGGAGAGCGAGTCTGTTCCATCTCAGGCATCATCAACGGTCTTGGTAACTGAACTGGAACTGCAGGACAGAAATCTGACCTCAGAATGCTGTAGGGTTGCACAGATGTAACTAAGGGCAGAATTTTTCCTGCAGAGCCTTCCTTATTAGAGATGAAGTATGTACGAGCCAGAAAGAACACAGTTGGATTTTCTGAAACCAGCATGAGTTTGCAGGGCTGGCAGTTAGAAAATACAACTTTTCCTGTATTATCTGACCAAATGGACAGAGCTGGTAGGAAAACAGTTTTATCTTGGTGTAAGATTTTGACTTTTCATTAAAAGTAGAGAACCTCCAAACCAAACAAACAATTTTTGATCAAAAATTGCCTGAAACAAATACATTTCAGTTTTCAGCCAAAAATGTCGAGTTTTCAGCTTTTCCAGTGGAAAAAAATCAGAAATTCTAGAGGAAAGTAGACATTTTTGGAAAAATGTCTGCTTTGTCAAAACCTGGTTTTATGTCAAAAATTGTTTCATCAAAAAATTTTATGAGCAGCCCTAAAAACAGAGTCACCACGAGACAACAGAGCACCACTGCGCTTCGCTTCCACAGTCACTTTCCCAGCCTTGAGTGTGTCATCACTAGGGTAAGCAATTAGGCCATTTCTTTACTACTGGAGCAACCTGAATTCCAGGAAAACAACCCTCCTCAGCCAGCCTGGCACCTGACAGTTGAGTCCCTGGGCACCTCCCCAATAACAACATTGATTTCGCTGCCTGGAAACAGGATTTGCCTCTCATGGAACAAAATGTAGGCAGGGTTAGACATTAAGAGGAGATATTGCTTTCACCAGAACCAAATTCAACTCTACACAACCCACCACACACGGAGATGTGACAGAGGGCACAATTTGACCCACAGAAATTTTCTCAATCAACTTGAACTGTTTGAAGGATAGGACCAGTCTGGGGGTCTAATCTGCCTGTCTAATTTTCAAACTAACATAGCTTGAGGCTCAGTTAATGAAGCTGGGCTGACATGGCTCTCTAAACTCAGAGTAAGTAGCTAGGTGTAAAAATACTCAAGTCCATACCTGGTGCGGATATAAGGGGCCATTTGTAGGATCATTGTAATTAAACAGAAACATGTTGATGAAGTGGATGAGAATGCTCGGTGCTTTCTGGGATACATGGACGTCAAAGTGGCACCATTTGAAAATAACCATGAAGACCAGGTAACCAAACAGGCAGAGGATAAAGATCATTTCTGGAATGAACTGCAGGACGATGTTTATGGTTTTCTTGAAGTAGCTGGAAAAACAGAATCCCACCAAACGGATTGGTATGGCACACACAGGACAAGATCACTGGGTTAGGACTGTGGAGCACATAATTTGGTCTCCGAAAAATGAAACTGGCATCATACAGCTACGGATGGACAAGGGGGAAATGTGTGACTTGGGCATCATTAGGGATTATTTAGATATAAATATTATTTTACACATATTCTATTCAGGTCCTACACTTTGCCCATTACTCTGGTATCTGAGCATCTCTACAGATTATTACATTAAAAAAGTACATTAAAAGAATGCTAAAGTAGCAAATAATAGGAAATGCCAATATTAAGGTTACCCGTGCAGCCCTAATTCACCCCCCTTGTGTGTATGCATGATATAGTCTTTAGTTACATGTTCACACACTATTTTTCTGTAGGATCTCTGCCTTGTTCAGTGCACAGGATGGGTGGTGGTCACTGAATGAGCGTTACCCAATGTTTTGTTTTCTCCTCCCCGTGTGACCCCAGGCCTTATTTATTGCATACCATCCACACCCTGCACTGAATGCAGAAATATTAATTTCCTTATGGGCTTTTCTATGATGCACTCATCATATTACATTAGTTCCTAACAAGCATTGGTGAATTTATCTTCACAGCACCCCTCGGAGGCGAGAAGTCTGTAGCCCCATTGTAAGATGGGGAACTGAGGCATACAGATTAAAGTCACAAGTCCCCAGTAATTTTGGGTACCCAATTTGAGGCATACAGGGCCTGACTTTTCACGGCACTCAGCTTTATATAACACTTTGTATTCAAAGCACAGCTCCTACTGACTGCAGTTACAGACATGAGCACTAAGCACTTCTGCAGATCAGACCCAGGGTCTCAAGCTGGGCGCACCAACATGAGGAATACACAGTTAGGGGTCACCTGGGAACAGTTTGGTGTAAGGGACTTGCCCAGCATCACACAGGAACTCTGTGGCAGAGGCAGGGATAGAATCCAGTTCTCCAGGGGAACATTCAACGGCCTTAACTATGGGACAAGCCTCCCTCTTCCTGCAGTTCCCTGCTTCGTTCACTATGAACCTTCCAACTTTTCAACAAGTGAGGGTCCTACAGGCATCCTCGTCCACTACACAACCTCCATTCATTCCCAGAACACCGTCTGGGTTTTGTGGATGTATTATGCATATAGGGCCTGATCCAAAGCCCACTGAAGTCAATGGAAAGACTTCCAATAACTATAATGGGTTCTGGATCAGGCCCAGAGAGAGAAATTTTAGCAAAAAAAGCCATAGATTCTACATTTAAAATTAACTGCACTTCTGTATCTCTGAAAATATTTTGTGAAATCAAGCACACACACGCACACACAGATCACTCAGCAGAAAAGCCACAACCCTAACAAAGAAGAGATCGTGAAAACTGGTGACCTGCTGCACTGGTATCAGAGGGGTAGCCCTGTTAGTCTGGATCTGTAAAAGCAGCAAAGAGTCCTGTGGCACCTTATAGACTAACAGACGTTTTGGAGCATGAGCGTTCGTGGGTGAATACCCACTTCTTCGGATGTATTCACCCACAAACGCTCATGCTCCAATACGTCTGTTAGTCTATAAGGTGCCACAGGACTCTTTGCTGCTTTTACTGTTGCACTTGGTTCAGCTGCAGCAATGAATTGGAGCGGTGACGTGCATCAGTGCACAGGGCCTGCCCATCTGCATTAGAGGCAAAATTCACTTCGCCTGCACTAAACCCAAGAATCAGTCTCTATGCGGGTGACGTGCAGGTGTGGGGCACCAGCATGGTCATCAGGGTTGCTGCAGCTGTGCATATCTCTCTATCAGTGTTATGCAATGTGAAACAAACACCTCTAGCTGGGCAGAGGGATAGAAGTAGGTCTGCCACTAAACCACATTTCCTTTAATCGGTAGCTATCTGAGGGAGGTAATAGCCGGTTGACAACAGGTGAAAGTTATGGTCAGCAGGTAGCGACCATATTTCCCAAAGCAAAAATGGGATGGCATGGCACTCGCCCAAGCTGTCCTCCCCCTCCCCATGGGGCTCGCCAGAGCCCCCCTCCCCCCTCCCCATGGGGTTCGCCAGAGCTGACCACAGCCCCGCTGCCCAGGGCTGACCCTCCCTTCCCCCAAGCTCCGTGCCCCATGCCACCCAGTGCTGGGGCTCACTCCCTGAGCTCCGCACTGCCTGGGGCTGGAGCTAACCTCCCCCCAACCAGAACTCCATACCCCATGCCACTCGCAGCTGGGGCTGAGCACCCAAACCCCATGCCTGCTGGGGCTATCCCTGTAAGCCCGGCTGCCCAGCACCTCGCATCACCGCCTGCCCCCAACATTCCTCTGTAAACTGGGCATTTGTTCACTTGCTCTTGCCACCTGGTCAGCTGGGAAGAGCAAACAGGACAAATGACTGTTTTTGTCAAAAAAGTTGGGACAGTCGGGACAGAGTTTAAAAAGGGGACTGTCCCAGCCAAAATGGGACCTATGGTCACCTTATGCATAGCCCTCCTGTGGCTACTACCCTAATTTATGAGCCTTAGACCTGTGATGGGACACAGTTCTACCTCCTCACCTAGCTAGGTTTTCATACTGTGTTTGTCATGATATCTGAGCACCAGCTAAGGTCCCATTGGCACTGCAGACTGTAACCATGTTGTACACGGGTCCTCTGACTCAGCTGTGAAGTGCAGATGTACCTTACTTCCCACCTGTTATCCTACAGGCTTCTGGGCCTTATTTTCTCACAAGCGCTGTCTACACTAAGTGGAGGATGTGATACAAACAATAGTCCAAGGCTTTCTCCTACTTACAGGGACATCGCAAGGTCCCAGCTGCACTAAAACATGTTGCAACTAGGCTGAGGGACAAGTGTGCGGTTACTGGGACCCCTGACTCAGCAATAGCTGTGGTATAAAAATGAACAGTACAGGAATGTTGGGCTGGGGAGAATTTTCTGCAAGGCTGAAGGCCAGGAATGCAAATCTCTTTCAGTGGAAGCTAAGGCCATGGAAAATACATAAAACATAAGTACATAAAATCACTTGCTGATAAGGATAAAATATTCTGGCCACTTGATCCTTATCAGGGTTTTCCTCTGTACCAGGCTAGGGTGCGGTGCCCAGGCTTCAGAAGGAGTTAAAGACATGAACCTATTCATGAGCAGCAGCAACAGGCCTAGAGTCCGTGCCGAGTAACCCACAGCAGCAACATATGCAACTCTTTAAAAGGCACATGTGAAACCGTTACACTTACATGTGGTTGAAAAGACTGAGTATGACCCCAAAGACCATCTGCGTAATCCCCATGACGACAGACATCTTCATTTTGTAGGAGTTTAAGAACGTCAGCTTGTTTGAAGCAATGTTCCAGATCTTCAGAAAAGCGAAGGGATAAACAGATAAAAACAGCAGGATTTTTGGGAATTCGTTTGATAATGACAGGTGAAAAATCATTAGACCATTAATTTCAAATGCCATCAAACTCCTTTTGCTAGTTCTACTTTGAACAATCCCAAATGCCTGAAATCTAACTCTGACTCATAATACATTGGACTTATATAAAGCTTTTCGCCCAAAGATTTCCAAGATAATAATTATCCTGTTTTTAAACAGATGAGGAAACTGAGGCAGAGTGCTGAAGTGACCTAAGATCATGCACATGGCAGGCCAGTGGAAAAGCCAGTGTTGTTATAACCCCGATCTCTCCAGTGTCATGCACTAGCTACTAGACTGTGCCATAGATGCTGGAACAAGGGGTGCTGCCACAGCCCCTGGCTTGAAGTAGTAATAACAACCCAAATACATAGTTTCCACCTTCAGCACCTCCATTATAAAAATGTTCCAGCACCACTGGACTGTGATGGCTCTCTTGACAGCAGAGGTGGATAACAACGAGAATCTCCTTTCTGCCTTCAGCCACTTTAAAAAAGGTCTCCATGTTCGCTGGAGGAAACAGTGATCTGTAGAACATGTGCTCATTTCAACTCAAGAAAGACTATTCTCATGCATGAAACTGAGAGACAGCTCTGGTCACCATTAAAGGAGCAGCTGAACCATTATGGTCATGGAAACCATTGAAACAGATCCGAAGGCAGGAAAGCCTGTAAGAGAATCAGAGGGTTCACTGGACTCCCTGAAGCCGAGGGAGAAATTAAGGATGAAAAGTACCTTGCATGTAATTCAAATAATTTATTTGCCTCATTTTTCACGGTGGAGGATGTTGAGTAGATACCTCCTCTGGAACTTTTCTCTTCAGGCAACACATGTGAGATACAGTATAAAAAGGAGCGGGGAGGGGAGTGGGGGAGAAGGGAGGTTTGCTGGGAAAGTAACATACTAGTTATTTACTTATTTAGCTAGTAACAGAGTAGCTGCTACACACGCTTTAGACTAGGAGATACTATCATTTTGAAGGAGACCCCAGTATAGTCAGATCTCATAATCTAAGATGAGTATTTCTCTTCAAGGTATAAAGGCATCATACCATCCTACTAACCCTGCACAAAAGTATTCTCAACAAAAGAAACAAGCCAGGCCTTTATAATGAGTGAACTGGTTAAATCTCATAGAAATGTTCATATTAAAAAAGTAGACACAAAAGATGGGTGAGGTAATATCTTTTATTGGACCAACTTCTGTTGCTGAGGTGAGAGAAACTTTCAAGCTCACCAACAGAAGTTGGTCCGGTAAAATGTATTACCTCACCCACCTTGTATTTCTCACTTCTTGGGACTGACACGACTACAACAACCCTGCACACACACTAAGAAATGTGTGGCACTGTCCCTTTCTTCACTGTAGGATTATTGTTAGAACTTTCAGCTAAACCTGTACAGTATTGGAGAGAAAAGCTGCCATCTAGTGGCCTGATGGGCTTATCACAGTTATTCTTGTCTGCTTTCGTGTTGCTGTATGCTGCACATCTACATTCCAGTTAAATGACGTAGCTGGGATAATTGCTTTGTTTCAATAAAATCCAATTAACAAAAAATAATTATGCAGCAAAGCCCAGGTCCTGCCCTAATGCTAGCTGACCCAGCCACTGGTGGGTTACCAGAAGGCAGGGGAATCCTCAGATGGCATATATAAAGCCACTGTAATATCTTCTATGCCCAGCCAGTGGAATATGCCCATGGTCTACTTATGCCCTCCTTCCCCCACATCCTTGGATGCCAGTATAGCCCATTGGGAGAATGAGCAGCCAGAGTAAATAAAAGCATATGACTGTTCTAACTTACACCAGCAAGTGGACACAAATGGTCCCTGGAGTGGGGGAGGGAACATGCAGGTGGCTTAAACCCACTTTAATGCCACTTCTTGAACTGCAGTGAATGCTTCTCAGCTACACTTCCAGGTCTGGGCTTAGGACATTCATATGTTACTGTGCAGCTATAAACTAACTGAGGGTTTCTTTGCCTTGTTTTTTGAAAATGAAATCACATCTAGCTCTTTTACCAACAGGGACAGGCTGGATGAGACTGAAAGGGAAGTTGGGAGATTGGTGCTAGTGACCACTTGGTGCTAACTGCATTTCATACACAGCATGAAGGAAACCGGTTCACACAAAATTGTAATGATGGGGTATTAGATTTCAATATCTCAAATTTGGAGACATTAATAATCCTTACATTTTAGTGCTTTAAATGTTCAAATCACTGTACACACATCAAGGAGTTAATCCTCAAAGCAAAATGATGAGCTAGATAGGTACACATTATCATCATCCTTATGCAGATGGGTAAATTAAATCCACTGACTCACAGGAAGAGCAAGGACTAGACTCAGAATTTCCCAAGTCCCAAATCTATGCACATACCTGCAGACCACAGGGCCTCCATCTATTGGTCATGGCATGAAGGGAAGAAATATCATACTAAAATCTTGAATGCTGAAGATGAGCATCATAAAAGACTCCATAACTAAGGTATAACAGACTTGCAAAGAGCAGGAAGTGGCCAATGTGGCTTCGGGAGTGATTGCTTGCATATTTGAAGGCTATACACAAGCTGCTGATGAACTAGATCTGTAGAAGCAGGAAGGGAATAGATTTGATTACCGGATCAATCCCAAACGGATATGGATTTCCTGAGTAGACTCCAGGAACTGCTGGATCCAACTGCAATACTTGATTTTCTTCAAGAACATGAAGACTACAAAAGGAAAGAGAAGAGGCAGTTTCTTACTGCCTCAGCCTGAGGCGTTTCTCTATCAAGAGTGCTAAGTACTACAAAATTAAACATTTCATTTACCCAAGGGGTGTGTGTGTGTGTGTGTGTGTGTGTGTGCGTGTGTGTGTGTGTGTGTGCGCGTGCGCGCGCGCACGCACATACATGTATATGCTGGATATAAAAGGCCTGACACTCCTATTCCAGCTACAATGAGTCTGGGAGGAAACACATCCAGGTAACATCTGAACGATTTGGGAACATACCAGCACTTTGATTGCTCACATGGTCATTGAAATGGAAAAGAAACGTCACAAATCCACTTATACCTGATGTGTTGGATACTAGGGGCAAGATCCTCATGCTCATTCCAGCCCCTTCACACCAGGTAAAAGGGCTGGAGGGAGCAGTTAAAGGAGCTTTACAGAACAGGAGTGGGGGTCCCCCAGAACAGGAACTGAGAAAAACTGCCATAAAGCTGCCTTCAGGATCCCAATTGCTAGCATCATAAGGACCATGTTGGTGGCAGGACTGGGGTGGGACTGGAGCCTTAGCACACAGTTCTGCAGAGGTTCCAGGCAGTACTGCGGCCCACAGGGCAGCCCAGGGGAGGCTGCCATAATTTAGACAGACCCCCAGCACTGTTTAAGAGCTTCCCAAGCTCCCGGAGCATGAGACTTCTGGTACATCAAAGAATCTCAGCCCAGGAATTTATTGGCCTTGGTATCTCTTGGATACTGACCATGAAGCCTAATAGTGAACATACGAATGGTCATACTGGGTCAGACCAGAAGTCCATCTAGCCCAGTATCCTGTCATAATATAAGAATGGCCGTACTGGGTGAGACCAAAGGTACATCTAGCCCAGTATCCTGTCTACCGACAGTGGCCAATGCCAGGTGCCCCAGAGAGGTAACAGGTAATATGGTGATCTCTCTCCTGCCATCTATCTCCACCCTCTGACAAACAGAGGCTAGAGACACCATTCCTTACCCAACCTGGCTAATAGCCATTAATGGACTTAACCTCCATGAATTTATCTGGTTCTCTTTTCAACCCTGTTATAGTCCTAGCCTTCACAACCTCCTCAGGCAAGGAGTTCCACAAGTTGATTGTGTGCGGTGTGAAGAAGAACTTCCTTTTATTTGTTTTAAACCTGCTGCCCATTAATTTCATTTGGTGGCCCCTAGTTTTTGTATGATGGGAATAAGTAAACAACCTCTGACAACGGCCAATGCCAGGTGTCCCAGAGGGAATGAACAGAACAGTTAATCATCAAATGATCCATTCCCTGTCGCCCACTCCCAACCTCTGGCACACAGAGACTAGGGACACCATCCCTGCCCATCCTGGCTAGTAGCAATTGATGGACCTATCCTCCTTGAATTTATCTAGTTCTTTTTTGAACCCTGTTATAGTGATGTGGCCCATGGGAATGTGTACAGACAGGAGGAGAGGAAGGGGGCAGGGCAAGCTCTGGGAATAAAAGGGAGCTGAGAAAGGTGCAGTGGGAGGCAAGTGGAGGAGTGAGAGAGGTGAGGAATGGGAAAGCCAGGTCATACTTCCATGTGCCGGGGTGATGGAGTCCACTATGCCTATGATAGCCCCTCCCCAAGTCAGCAGCTATTTTAAGTATCTGTTAAAACCTGGATTTTGAGATGAGATTTGTCCAAATGTGAATTCAGTCATACAGCCTGGTTCATTCACACATGAATTCACCCCAGGGATTCAGCCCAGCCCCAGATTCATCCTCAGCAGGTCTCTCTTCTAATTCACATGGAATAAAATATTGTTCCATTATGTGTCATCTTCCTTTTTGTTTTTAGATCATTTACCACTTACTTCCATGTGTTGTTCCTAAACATGGGGCGGGTATGCCAGGAAGAACCAAAGATGTTGAAAGATTTGGAGAAGCAGTCATTGTAGATGAAGCCAGTATAAATGGAGAATATGCCCATGAGCAGGATCAGGTAGCGCCCACCAAAGAAGGTGTTCCAAATCTGTAAGGGAAGAATTCAGGGAAAGTAAGCAACCACACAACTAAACAATGCTCGCACTGTGCAGCATGCCCCGGGAGAGGAATTCTTTTACAGAGTCATTCACTCACTCACTTCTGTATTTCCAGATGTTCATGCTTGGATAAGATGTTCCTACAGAAATGACCATCACCTAATTTCAGAAGTGCTGAACACCCAGTGATTTTAATGGGAGCTGCTGGTTGCTCAACATTTTTGAAAATCAGGCCATTTACTTAGACCCCTAAAGGTGGATGTAGGAGCCTGACTTTACAGTCCGACTTTTGAAAACTTACCCCCAATTTGCACATACAAATGCCAGCTGCAGTTTTGTACAGACATGTATGTGGGTGTGTGAAACTGCAGGTGCAAAGTTAGAGCGTATTTGGGGTGATCTGGCCCTCTGTGTTATTATTAGGCAGAGGAACTACTTGCCAAACAGCTAGGCCTCTTAGCTCCTCTGAGTTTTACAGAAGAAAACTCATTTAACATTTTGGGGTTTAGATGTTTTCAGTGTTGAGTAAGAGTTTTGGAACCCATTGCAAGGCCGGCAGGATGCATTCAGTCCTAGGAAACTCACCTCATTATTGCTTTTCTGGGCCAAAAGTGTCTTCTCATTAGTGACCATCCAGAGGGCGAAGGCCAGCATAACAGCACCGTGGCCACAATCTCCAAACATCACCGCGAACAAGAAGGGGAAGGTAATTATAGTGTATGGAGCTGATGGAAGGAGACAAACAGGAGCTCAGTTCCACTGAAGGACCTAGACAGGAATCAGCTTTTTAAATCAACCACTAGGGTCAGAAGGCCAGATTCTATGCCATGCGTAAAGGGGTGCAGTTTCACTGAAGTTAATGGAGCTCAACTAATTTGCACCAGCAGAGAATTTGGTTGAGCTGTGACATACGTGGTTTTGGATCACAAAGTGTGGTCAGAGACCAGAGGCCCTCCCCTCTGACCCATGTGCTTGGCAGGATCTCATTTTCAGGCTGCAGCAAACCACGTGGCTTTTCACCTGGATTCATCTCCCTGTAGCTTCCCACACCATAAGCATCCACAATGTTCTGAAAGCCTGCAGTGAACTTGTTGGTTCTGTTGAAGGTGGGTGGGGCCATCTTAGACTGTACTGCAGTTAGGATAGGAGAGATGGTAGAGCCGCTACGTTCCTGCAAACAGGCAACAAGGACCGACGTGAAATGGTGGGGGTGAATGTTAGCCTGTTCTTACTAGTCACGTCATACTGTTTTGCCAAGAAACCTCGCCCATGGAATAGTATTTGGCTAGTGAAACCTCCCCAACAGGTGTGCATTATACACTCCTTTATCCCACTGTCTCCCAACCTTGGAAGCAGGTCCCCTGAGGAGATGGGCTAGACCGACTAGCCCCAGCAGACTCAGGGCACAGTGGTGTTGGGCAGAATCGCACATTCCTACACCTTGCTCACTTCCCGGAGGCAAATGTGCTCCCACAGCCGCAAGTGAAGGGGCAAGCAGCTCCATGACAGCCGCCCCCCTCTCCTCCTTTCTCTGAGTGGGTCTAATGCTGCTGGGTGCTAGGCGCAACTCAACGCAGAGCTCAGCTCAGCCATGACAGCACATGTGGCCCAAGTCCAGACACACCTGTGGATGTTCCCACCCAGCCTGAGCCGCAAGCATCTCTGTCAGGTAATGAGGACAGCAGCCATGAGAGCCTAGAGAGCCAAAAATAAGAACAGACGAGGGAAAGGACAGGAGAAAGAGAAAAGAGAGGGACAAACCAAAAAACTAGCTGAAGAAAAAGAAGTTATGGTGGGTCCTGGGAGTCCATCTGAAGCAAGAAGGGGGCTCAGATACAAAGTGGCTGGGAAGCAGCGCTTAGCCCCTCACCATTCCCTGCTGGAGAGCCCTTTTTATCCTGCTAGAGTCAGCCACTGGGAACCAGATCTCGGCGATGACGCACTGCTGGGTGACGTCAATGTTACAGCAATTCAGGATGTGGTAGATGGCCTTGATTTTCTTCACCTTGATCCCCCAAGTCCACATGTTCGCAGCTGCCTCGTGCAGCAGCCGCTGGCGGTGCGATTCTGTTTGGGTGATCACCTGCAAACAATGCAGGAGCAATAGTGAAGCAATGGGGACGTATTTGGTGTGGTGCCCTCCAGCTACATTTTAGGGAAGCCTGGGGAAGGATTGCAGGTGTTTAGTATGAGTCAGCCAAACACCCGATAATGGCATTCCAAGATATCTGAACATGGACACAATATGCCAATCTCTGGAAAGCTGAAATACTGTGGGAGGGTGAGGGGGAGGGATTTATCGCAGCTTCATTCCTGTTAATTCCAGCTCAGTAGCTGATACTGCAAGGCACATTTTCCTGACCCCTGAAATGTAAAGCTCTGCTCATTGGGAGCTTGGTCCTAAAAGGGGCTGAGATATTTCCTGCAAACACTGAGCACCTTCAACGCTCAATGACACCTTCAGGAGTTCCTGGGCACCAACTGTAGGATGTGGGATCAGGCCCTAGTTCGGTCTCTCTCAAGAAGGCCTCCACAGCTCACAAGCACCAAGAGGAGTCTGGCTGGCTGAGGCAAGCAGAATTAAAAGCAAAATCTGGACCAGCTGCCTAGTCAGCAGCGAGACCCTCACGGGGTCAGTCTGACATGAGCATTTAGAAAGGGGATGATATCACATCAAATAAATGTCTGCATCTCCAACTGCTAGATGGGACGGTCTGGAACAAGGACAGAGAATGAGGGCTGCCCATTGTGCTGCACGGAGCAGCAGTACAGAAAGTTTGCACAACATAACAAGCCAAAGCTCAACACCCAATGCATCGGTCTCCTTTTCAAATAGAGGAAAATCTATGTTTTTATAAATGGCGAGGGAGAGTGTTTTAGTTTAACTACAGCACTCTTCCAGGGCCCCATCCGGACTTCAGCAAAGTGGAGCATAAGCCACAGCACCAGGCCCCTAGTTCTTACCCGGCATCCTGACTATGCCACTCGCCTGCCTTACAGGTTAACATGGTTCTAAATAGGGGCTGGGTGACAAAAGTCAAAGCAATCCAAGCAAATGAGTTTTGGAAAGTTCAGCATGATTCAAAGACAACGCAATTCATAGACTATTTAGGACATTACCAGTGCCAGCTAACCAGTCAAATAAATAGATTAAAGGCCCAATCCAAACCGATGGGTGTCTTTCCACAGACCACAGTGTGAGTTCAATCAGCAAAGGTCATGTGTAGGATAAATTTATCTCACAAACGCATGGATTTTTAATATATCACACGGTTATGCAATTTATCACGTGCCTTTAGCCAACTCAGCTGCTTAGCCAGTTTCACTAGGATGACTGCTAACATTCCCAGCCTCTGAGCCTCATCAGTCAAATGCCACTGGGATTTTTTCCCCCCCAAAGGAACCTTCGAAAGAAGCTTTTCCTTATTTCCCCTCAAATGTGGAATTTTCCTCACAAAATTACACCCCCAAGGCCCAAGATGGGTAATTTTCAGTTCTGTCGCTGTCATAGATTTAAGGGTTGAAATTTCAAAGTTAGAAACAGGAGGTGGATATGACTGGAAAAGGGAGATCCCTGGCTTTCCAGTGTGGTTCAGGACTCGTTACTACAACAAGGGCCTGAGAGATCAGCCATTTTAGGTACAGAAAAGCTATTTCAGGTATTTTTAAAGGTTTTTATGGTGCCCTCTGATCCCTATACAGTTGGACCAGGGAGTGAAGTGTTTGTATATGGCAGCTGAGATCGCCATCCTCTGCTAATGCTATTGCACACAAAAAATAGTTCCAATAAAAATGTGTAAAACTCTCTAAAACATTTGTAAAAAAAATTTCTGTCATGTATGTGGCACATACATGATGATGCAATGTGGTACATATATTTTACCAGCAGCAAAGGTCGGACAAACCCCTGTCAGGGATGGTCTAAGTTTACTTGGTCCTGCCTCAATGCAAGGGGCTGGACTAGGTGACTTCTCAAGGTCCCTTCCAGCCTACAGTTCTATGATTCCATGATTAGCTATTCCTGGATCCCCCGCTCACCACCAGGGCCCTGATTCTGAAGTGACTGTACGTGGCCAGACTCCTACTTGTGTGTGGATCTCTACATCTGTCAACTGGGCTTCCCATGATCACAGAAGCCAGTCTGTCTGCACACAGTCAGTCACAGGATCAGGGTCTAAATAAAGCTAGTGTCACTTACTGCATTTAAATCCTCAATCCTTGCGTTCACACCATCGGCCATTTCTCGACGTTCAGCAGCAGACTCTGGACAGGTATATACTGTAGCACGAAACCTAGTATGAAGAAGGAGGAAAAGACCCAGTCATACTTACCGTCACTATGCACAGTTATTTGTAAGACTATTTGCACACTCTTTTTACTTGAAAACTGGTCCCCATCTCCACTTCATGCATTGAGATACACCAGCACTGTAGCTGAGGCGCAGTTATACATAGGAACCTCCCTCAACCCGACAATAAACGGGACTCTCATTCTGTGCTGCGAGTTAAGGTACTTGATTTTCCTTAGGCCAAGTCTATATGTGCAGCTCTGCAGCAGTGCAACTGAATGGATACAGCTGTGTTGCTGAAGCATGTCTGGTGAAGACACTATACCAACAGCAGAGCCCTCTCCAGTCAGCATATCGAACACACCTCCACAAGTGGCATAAGCTATGTTGGCAGGAGAAGCTCTCGCGCCAGCATAGCAGCATGCACAGAAACACTTACACTGGGGTAACTCATGTAGAATATTCATACTCCTGAGCAACATATGTTTTGCCGACATAGGCTGGCATGTAAACCTAGCCTTAGTGGAAAGGATTTTAAAGAGCAACAAAAATAACATTTTCTGCAAAGCCAAAGTGAGTGAGGTAATATCTTTCATTAGGCCAATTTCTGAGAGAGACAGACTTTCGAGCTTACACAGAGCTCTGCTTCAGGTCTGGGAAACGTACTCAAGAGTATCACAGCTAAATGCAAAGTGGAATAAGTTATTTAGCATAAGTAGTTAACATTCCAGGTGAAGAGGCTGATTAACACTAGTGGGTTACAGATTGTGGTAATAGGCCAGTGCCACAACGAGGGCAAAGCGAGTGAGGCACTTGCCTCAGGAGCAGAAAGTCTCTCCTTCAGAGGCAATTCCGCAGCAAGTCCTTCCCTCCGAAAGGGACTGAGGGACACGTTGCCGAATTGCTGCTAGTCGTCGGCAAGGGAGAGGGGCGGCACATTCAGCTCTTTGGTGGAAATGCGGTGGCGGGTCCTTCCCTTCGAGAGGAACCTGCCACCAAAGAGCCTGTCCCTTGCCTCGGGTGCAAAAATCCCTAGTTACAGCTCTGTAATAGGCCATAAACCCTGTGTCTCTATTTGGGCCATGATTTTTAGTGTCTAGCAAAGCCATGAATTTAAGCTTCCAGGCTCATCTTTTGAAAATGATGTGGGCTCCCTTTGAGGCTGAGGACTGAGAGGCCAGATATAGAGGTTTCGCTTTGTGAAAAAACTGTTCACCGACAGGCAATCGGGTGTTTTTGTCTTTTTCGGGGGTATCATTTTGTTATGTGAGTTCATTCAAGAGCATAGTGATGGTCTCATTTTACCCGTTTAGCTGTTATTGGGGCATTTAATGCAGTTTCTGAAAAGTCAATCGTGTAACAGAGCAGCCAATAGATGTCCCTGTGGCACCAAGACTTTATGGTAGTCATTCACCTTTATCTTTGCAGCACAATTACAAAATCAGCACATCCCCAGGCAGTGAGCTGTTACACGACCCACTTAAGAAAGAGCCATCACTGAGGAAAATGTTAATAAAACCCAGTTAGTCTAGAACATGTTTTCTATATTTATTTGCTAGTGTAAACAACTAAAACTGAGAATGTACAGTACTGTGTGTTATTGTAGACTGAGGTCAGGCCTACACTAGCAGCACTAGCTATAGTTGTATACCATATCAACAAAGCACTCCTTTCATGAATGCAGCCACCCCCCAAGTGAAACAACCTATACTGGTGAAAGCCATTTTGACACTACACAATTGCATCTACACAGGGAGTTTCGATGGCACAGCTGTGTTAGTCAGGAACCACACTTCTTCACACTTCTGGCTGACACAGCTGTGCCACCAGAAGTCTGTAGAGTAGACCTGGCCTGGGGCATGGACTCAGTTATGTCAGTCTAAGCGTTGACACCAGTAGAAGTACTTTTATACCGATAAACCTATGTTCACTCTGAGAGGGTTTTGCTGATTTAACTGTACAGGGATAGTTACAGTTAATGCACGGTCTGCATTACTAAGGCCTTGTCCACACACAAAAGTCTATACCTCCCCTAATCTGGATTCAGCCGTACCAGTGTAAATGTGCTTATATCAATATAGTTGAGGCCTGGTCTACACTTAGACTGATCTAGCTACATCGCTCAAGGGTGTGAAAAGCCCCCGAGTGCTGCAGTTAAGCCAACCTAACCCCAGGTGTAGACACAGCAGGTAGATTGAAGAATTCTTCCATCAACCTACCTACAGCAACTCAGGGAGATAGATTACCTACAAAGACTGAAAAACTCCTTCCACTGATGTAGGAAGGGTCTACATTACAGTGCTAGGCTGCAGCTGTGTCACTGTAGAGCATAGTGTAGACTTGGCTTTATTCCTGTACAGGAAGGGGAATAAGCGATATTGGCATAGAACACCTTTATTCCAGAATAACTGTAACCACAATAGGAGTTGTACTGGTATAATGATAGCAGTTAAAAAAAATCACACCAACAGTTATACCAATACAAAAATTACACATAGAGCAGGCTATAGTTTGTGTTGAACTCATGTAGTGTATGCTGACAGATTTTCTGGCCTGCTGTCCACTGGGACCCTCACAAAACAAGACACACATCTCACGACGCTCTCTCAGTGGATAACATTTGCAACTACATAAAATGAGTGAGTGTCAGGTAACATGATAGCTTCCACTTATACACAGATTTCTTAGTCATTAGCTGTTTGATTCATGTAGCGATGGCATAATGTCTAGTGCTCATGCCATCACTGTCACTTCAGGTGATGTCACAAAGGTTATATTGAGATATAACTCCATGAATCAAACAGTTGAAAAAGAATGCCTTGAAGAGAATGCTTCTTTTTTACACAAAGATACATAATCAGATTATCAGATGGTGTAAAGCGACCATTCCATTGGTTTTAAAAGACAGCATGTGACATTTAGAAACGTGCATCACATCATGGTCTCAAGGCATGTCACAGTATGTTTCCCAGAATCAGTTCTTGCCCATACGTGAGGAAGAACTGTGGCAAATTTAACAAAACACACAGCAGTATATTTGACCCCTGTACAAATTTTGTTGTTCTCAAACCGGGGTTGGGACCCCTCTGGGGGTTGCAAGGTTATTACATAGGGGTTTGCAAGCTGTTGACCTCCATCCCAAACCCAGCTTTGCCTCCAGCATTTATAATGGTGTTAAATATATAAAAACGTGTTTTTAATTTATTGGGGGGGGTCGCCCTCAGAGGCTTGCTATGTGAAAGGGGTCACCAGTGCAAAAGTTTGAGTGCCACTGCTCTATAATCACAACAATATATCTTTACCTAGCCACCCACTCTGAACAGGAGCTCTAACCACAAACCATCCTGCAAAAGAATCCCAGGGTTACTAGCCCTGCTTAATTATCTCCAGCTTCTTATGCTTCAGAGCTCTTAGCCCACCTTTTAATTGGTATTTTTAATCCAACTTGAAAGCTTATTCCACCATGCTGTAGAGTTCCTACATTTTGCACATTATCCCAGCAATGCTATTTTGATCGTTTAACAGCCCCTTTGCATATTAAATATCCCCTTTGCTGTAATGACAGACATCTATGAAAGCTGAAGCAGAATTCAGCTAGGAACCCGTACACTGATAAATCCATTTTAGCATTCACATTAGCATCTAGGCAGCCACCAGTTTAAGAGGAAGGGGAAAATCTCCTCGCTCCCACCCCTCCATCTCTTTAATAAATTTGTGCATGGGATTAATGCTCATGAAATTGGCAGACTAATGTTATCAGTTAGAGCAAAGCATATTGCAAGTGAGGGATGTGCAAGCATTCCATATACTGTTCCCCCAATCAAAGCTTATTTGGACCTGTAAAAATCCTGCTATTCCAATCCAGGGTTTCTGCAGAATATTAACTGTTACGGTTGTGCTTAACTGTGCACTGATGATGCTGGCTTTCTGATGTGAGCAACTGCTTTTTTAGGGACTACAATGGCACCATCAACTTCATTTCTACTTTTAAATTAAACAGGATTAGGAGAACCTACAGGCATGTCCACAGAGCCACTGCTCAGTGTCTGCTTCCCATAAAGGAGGAGTCTGCTTCAGCTCTGAGGTAGAGGGTATAGGTGTTGGTGCCTAACTCCCTTTGAATTCCAATGGGATATGAGTACCTAACCCCCTTAGGCTCCCAGCTGCAGCCCTTTTATTCAAAGGACAGAGGTTCACGCTTTTAGCTCTGGGGACCTGAGCTCAATCCGCACTGACAACCAAAATGATGATGGTTCTTATATCTACTAAAATTGTTTTCTGAAAAATTCCCGCTGGCTCTACAACGGGTTGGGTGGCAGCACCGGTGAGAGCCCTGGCGTAGACAAGCCTTCAGGCATAGTCATTGCCATGTTACATACATGAGAAATGTTTGTTGTTGCTTATTGCAGCATGCTGTAAAGGCAGCCAGTATGGGACTGATCCCACTCCCATTGAAGTGAAGGGTAAAACTCCCATGGATTTCAATTATGCAGGAGCAGATCTTAAAGGTCAGATTGTCAAGCTGGAGCTCCTCAGACAAAGACCTTTACTGGAAAAATTCCCCTTCCTGATCCAGTCCTAACTGAGCCTAGGGACCAAGGAAAAGACCCCCCCACCAGATGGCTGTGTCAGGTATGGTCAGTTCTGGTTCTCACATAGGGTTCTTTCTTGGAGTCATCCTTGCAAAAATCTGCTAGCCTTAAGACTTCGGCTAACTATGCCAAATGGGGGGGTTATGTATGAAAATGGATTCAGTGACAGTTAATCAAATCTGACTTACACAATACAAAGCCCATCAGTACTGAGTGCTATAAAACAGTAACGCAGTATTCAGACCTGATTAGTTTTTTTAAAGTTTGTTTAACTGGGAATGAGATGGAAAGATTAAGATTTTAATTTTTATTCTTTACTGCTTCCTTTTGACACCAGTTAAAGAGACTAGCACAGAAGCCAGCAGTTAATTCAATATAGAAAGGTTGTTTAAAAATATAGCTCTAGATCCTTTAAACAGAAGCTTAATAAAATTGTCCTAAATTTTCAAACATGATTAGAGATTTTAGGGATCCTCAGTTTTGAAATGCCCCTCTTCTGACACCCTAATAAGGGTCTGATTTTCATAGGGTGGGTGCTGAGACCTTCTGAAATCCAGGCCCATTAAGGTATCTGCTTAGAAATTGAGAAATTGAGGCTCCTGAAATCGCTAGTCACTTTGGAAAACTGAGGGCCTTAATTTTAAAATGCCAAGGTGATACATATTTTTATTATTAGACACAGCAGAAATAAAAAGCAGGACGGAGCAAATTGGTAGAGCTAACAGCGGAGCGCTGAGAAATAATCTCTACTCCCATTCTCCTTTAGCCAGTCCTGCCAAGTAAACATCCCCAAAAGAGTCATTGCTACTTTCTCAGCCGCCTGCCTTACCCATCACAAATCTTCTTGATTTTTTGGCTGAGCTGCTCTCCTTGATAGAAGATAATGAACACATTCTTTTTCATCTGTTCCTTCTGAAAAGCAATGCAAGCAGATTTTAAAATGCTCATAAAGTACAGCACAGTACTGAAAAGGGAAGATTTTTAGTCACTTTTTTTCAATAGCATTTTTTTAAATAGTTTTCCAGGAACATCAGTTAAAACACAAAATGCTGTTTAGAGGGGTTCCCCTGGTTGCAAACACAAGGGCTAGGATATCTGTTGCAGGCTGTGTATACTGGAGACAGAATGCCAGCAGGAGTCATAAGTGTGACCCTCAGAGGAAGCAAAGGACAGGGCTTCTTAGGCACAGAGCTTGCTGGAGGGACAGATCTGGAAATTTCTGAGCAAGAAAACTGTTGTTTGTTTCTACTGTGTTCAGGGACACAGAACTTTGTGTACACTTTCATAAATAAACAAGAATACACCAAGAATGTACCTGACAATGAGTCCTCATCCTATTGAAAACAACTCTACAAGGCCCTGATTATTGGCAAACTGCTCAGGCCAAATGGGCAACAGTAATCATAACAACTGAAAATGGGGAAAACAAAGATCTGTTGTGTTTTAAAAAGGGCCTCCCAGCCCCATACTTGTCCAACCTGCCCAGTTTTAACTCAGGTAGCAGGTACAGTAGAATGGCAGAGGATTATCATGGCAGTTTGAGTGTCTCTAAAGGTGTGTGTGCGCGCATATAAAGTGGGAAGGAGGTGAAGCAGGAGTATACCTACCGTAATAGGGTCCTCCAGGGCAGTGTCCATTTCAGTGTATCTCAAATAGATGTTTCCTCTGCAGGCTCTCCACAGTAAACGCTCAAAAGGCACCATCCTTTCCCTTTTTATTACGCCTGCTGTGAATCTAGGCAGCGTGAACAAGACAGATAAATGGCAGGCATATTTTTGAACACGTGCCACACTGGGTTTTATAATCATTGAGGCTCCATAGTCTATGTATTTACATTCAAATCCGACCTGGGACCCTGGCTACAAGTGTGCCTGTAGTTAGGTGAGGCCTCTATATTAAGAGACGATCAAGCACGGATCTTACTTCTTAATCCATTCACTTTTCTCTAACTTTTTAGGGAGCTATAAGCCCACCTCTCTGTTTCATGATTAGGGGAGGGAGGGAGAGGAGCAGGGAGAGAAACAGGTTCATTCTCTTCTTAAATATGTGAAGCGGATATAGTGATGGTGAAAGGCACCTGGCTGACAGGACTGGAAACTGAAACACTCTCTATACACACAGCCGGTACAGCACAAGCAGGGCTCGTGAGTTTCACCACACTGACCGACCAATGTACCTCATCCTCAACCTGACGAGGTCAAAAGTTTAGAGCAGAGCTCAGTTTCCTGACTTTCTCTCCCTCTTAATCTAGCCCAAGGCTGGAGTAACTAAGCCCTGACCCTTAATGGCCTTCATGATAGCAAGATTGCCTTGGAACTGCCTACATTACAAAACACCACTGTATGGGGATTTAACCATGACTAGCTGCATAGTACCAAACATGACTTGTCTTAGCCAACATTGCTGCAAAGTCACAATCAGCATCATGCCATCTGCCTCGACTTCATTCAAACTCAGTGCAGCTTTCTACTGTAGGCGAGCCCTGAGCGTAAACTGCAATGGTGGTTTCTGTGACGTGCACATCTGTCATAAGAACATAACGGCCATACTGGGACAGAACAATGGTCCATCTAATGCAGTATCCTAAATTCTAACAGTGGCTGGTGTCAGACACTTTGGAAGGTGTCATGGTATAATCCCCACTCTGAACCTTAGCGTCCAAAAAGATGGGGTACCAGCATGAATTCCTCTAAGCTTAATTACTAGCTTAGAACCTGTAGCGCTGCCACCAACCAGGAATTCCAGTGCCTGGTACACTCTGGTCCCCACAAAACCTTGCCTGGGGACCCCCAAGACCCAGACCCTCTGGATCTTAACACAAGGAAAGTAAACCCTTTCCTTCAAAGTTGCCTCTCCCAGACTTCCCCTCCCTGGGTTACCCTGGAAGACCACTGTGATTCAAACCCCTTGAATCCTGAAACAGAGAGGAAAATGCATCTTCCCCCCTCCTTCTCTCTTCCCCTCCCAGATTCTTCCTGAGAGAAAGTAATCCTGGCACAGATAGAAATCAGCCTCTCTCTCCCTCTTCCCTCCTTTCTCCCCACCAATTCCCTGGTGAAGTCCCCTGGGATCTCACCAGAATAAAAAAACAATCAGGTTCTTAAACAAGAAAAGCTTTTAATTAAGAGAGAAAAAACAGTAAAAACTATCTTTGTAAATTTCAAATGGAATAGGTACAGGGTCTTTCAGCTGTAGACACTGGGAACACCCTCCCAGCCTAAGTATACAAGTACAAAGTAAAATCTTTTCAGCAAAATACCAATTTGAACTCCTTTCAGCCAAATACACATTTGAACTTCTTCCAGCCAAATACATATTTGCAAATAAAGAAAACAAACATAAGCCTAACTCGCTTTATCTACCTAGAACTCACTAGTCTGAATTTATAAGAGCCTGGATTGGAGAGATTGGAGAGAAACCTGGTTGCACATCTGCTCCCTCTGAGCCCCCAGAGTGAACAACCACCAAAACTAACAGCGCAGCACAAAAACTTCCCTCCCTCAAGATTTGAAAGTATCCTGTCCTCTGATTGGTCCTCGGGTCAGGTGACAGCCAGGCTTACTGAACTTGTTAACCCTTTATAGTCAAAGAGATATAAAGTACTTCTGTGCTATTAACTTTTCTTATCTGTTTATGACAGAAGGAATGAACAAAACAGAGCAATTTATTGTAGATCCATCCCCTGTTGTCCAGTCCCAGCTTTTGGCAGCTGGAGGTTTTGGGACACCCAGAGTATGGGGTTACATCCCTGACCATTTTGCCTAATAGCCAGTGATGGACCTATCCTCCATGACTGATCTAATTCTTTTTGGAACCCAGTTAAATTTGGGTCTTCACAACATCTCCTAGCAACGAGTTCCAAAGGTTGAGTGTGCATTGTGTGAAGAAATGCTTCCTTTTGTTTGTTTTAAACCTGCTGGCTATTGTTTCATTGGGAGACCCATGGTTCTTGTATTATGTGAAAGGGTAAACAGCACTTCCTTATTCACTTTCTCCACACCAGTCATGATTTTATAGACCTCTATCATATCCCCCCTTAGTTGTCACTTTTCTAAGATGAACAATCCTATTCTTATTAATCTCTCCTCATACCGAAGCTGTTCCATACCCTTAATCATTTTTGTTGCCCTACTCTGTACTTTTTCCAATTCTAATATATCTTTTTGGAGATGGGGCAGTCAGAAGTGAAGTCATTGTTCAAGGTGTGGGTGTACCATGGATTTACAGAGTGGCATTATGATATTTTCTGTCTTATTGATCCCTTTCCTAATGGT
Source organism: Gopherus flavomarginatus (assembly GCF_025201925.1). Taxonomy (NCBI): domain Eukaryota; kingdom Metazoa; phylum Chordata; order Testudines; family Testudinidae; genus Gopherus; species Gopherus flavomarginatus. The sequence continues at coordinate 108,907,950 of NC_066617.1, read as the reverse complement.
TCCTAACATTCTGTTCGCTTTTTTGACTGCCATTGCATACTGAGCAGATATTTTCAGAGAACTATCCAAAATGACTCCAAGATCTCTTTCTTGAGTGGTAACAGCTAATGTAGGTCCCATCATTATGTCCGTATAGTTGGATTATGTGTGCCTTGTCAGTGTGCATTACTTGCATTATTAACATTGAATTTCATCTGCCATTTTGTTGCCCAGTTTTGTGAGATGCCTTAGTAAACTCTTTGCAGTCTGCT